>NC_084861.1:5358567-5668863 GCF_951802175.1 Populus nigra | reverse complement strand
GGGGTGGGGTATTATTTTCCTTTTACAGGAAATAAAATTACATGTTTCCATTTGAATGAAAAAATCGAAGCCTTGAACATGAGGTTATTTTGATATTTTTCTTAGGTTACAATTAGAACATGAATTTACCTTTGGACATGACAAGATATCATGTATGCGTTTAGAGATATTTTAGTTATTTATTTGTTATATCCAAATTATTGGGGGGCAGGGGGGGTTTCGTAATTTTACATTGATTTTAACCATACAAGTACCGTATTTACCTTCAAAAGTAAAAAGCCATAACCTTTGGGTTTTTATAGTGATTTTAATTTTTTGATGAATAATAAAATTATTATATTATCCTTGTTATTCAAATTTGCTAGCATTAGTTTTAGGAGCTTAATTGTCATTTCCTCATGTTTTTTTTTTGTTTAGTACTAGGAATATTTTTTTTGTTTTTTTACAAATTAATAAACAATGTAATTACTCAATTACCTTTACTGTTCAAATTTTTTAGCCTTGGGTTTAGGGGCTTGATTGTAATTTTCTAATGATTTTTTTTTGTCATTATTGTTTAGTCTTAGGGGCATTTTTGGTTTTGTGCAAGTTAAAAAAAATAGAGAAACAATTGTACATATGCCTCATACACATCGGTCGCTACGTCATTTTTGGACGACGCATGTAAATGATTTCGGTGGTGGCAATCATCATTCAACCACATCATTTGATTTGTCTCGATATTCTTTACCTTTCTGGGTGGCGCATCTATGATGGTTATGATTGGTTTGACTCCAATTTCCTTCCCCCCCCTCCCCTTCTCTTTCTTCCTTATATTGCATGCTGGCCAATTTCCTTTTTCTTTTGGTTTAGTTATTCTTGTCTTAATTGCAATTGTTTTATTTACATTAATTATCTATAATTGGATTTTATTTTTTATTTTATTCCTAGTGGTTTGATTTTGTTAACTTTGTTTTTATATCAAATTTAATCTTCATTCTTATAATTGATATTTGTTTTTGTTTTGAATCATTTTCTTAATTGAATTGTTTTTTTCTAATTTCATCCATGAGCATTTATTTTCATTTAATTTTTATATCAAATTTGGTTTCAATTCTTTTAATTGCTATTTTTTGAATCATTTTCTTACTTGATTTGTTTTTGCAATTCTATCCCTAAATATTTAATTTTATTTAATTTTCCCTGAACATTTAATTTCATTTGATTTTTTGTCGAATTTAGTCATAATTCTTTTAATTGTTATTTGTTTTGTTCTGCATTGTTTTTTTCATTGACCTTTTTTTTCCTCAATTTCACCCCTCAATATTTGTTTGATAAAGAATCTTACTTTTTTATTTTTTTGGGTTTACTTTTAATGGGGTCATCTCAGTCTTATGACCTGGATTATATATCTAAGAGATTAGTCTGAGTCGACTTTGGTTTTTTTTTAAGCAATTTTTTTTTCAAATTGGATGGTTAAATTGAAAAAATAAAGAAAATTCAACAAAAAAAAATATTAAAAGAATGAGGGCTAAATTAAAAAAAAAAACATAAAATTTGATTGAATAACAAAACTAGAAACAATTAAAGCTCTAACAAAAGAGCCAAAGGTCAAAATAAAAAATCAAAAGAATAAGAATAAAATTGGAAAAAATAATATATGACAAATTATAATTGAATGATTGAATTGAAAACATAAAAAACTTTTGTAAAAGGACCAGTGACAAAAATAAAGCCACCCGAAACATAAGGACTGGAATTGAAAAACAAAAGGAACAAAGGACAAACATGTATTTGTTAGAGAACCAATCCAATCCAATCCAATAGCTTAAGCTGTTAAATAAGATCTTAAGATATGATTAATATTTTTCCCTAACACACCTCCTCAACTGAAAGTCTTTTGATCTTGAAACTTGCATATGCTCACACTATTTTATGCTTAATTTTTATCAAATAAATAAAAATAGTGAGATTTAAACACGTGACCGCTTAGTCATTAAGACTTTGATACCATATCGAAGAACCAATTTAATTCAAAAGTTTAAGCTATTAAGTAAGGTCTCATGATATTATTTATATTATTCTCTAATAACAGTTATGCCGGGAGAGAGAGAAGAAGGAAGAAAAAAAAAGAAATGTTGACTGGTGATAAACCGCCTATCAACTGTCGTTAAGCGCTACATCAGGAGAAATGGGACGTGGTGGCGCTTTTAGGGATACAATGAAAGATCAGGTTTGAGCAATTGGTGGCGTCGCACAAGTCACTTTTTTTTATACATCTTTCCATCATATCTGCAGATGTTCATTCATTATATTTTTTTGATATGTTCGACCTTGCGTAATATTTTTTATGACGTGAGTTTATTCAATTAGTTTCATTTGTATTTATCATTCGAGTCATGAGCTTTTTACGACTGATTTATCTTTTATATTTTTAAATAAATAAGTTTAGAAAACATATCAGGTGAATGTCTTATTTTTACAGTTTCTTTCTTGGTTATTGTTAAAGACTTTTATTTATTTAAATAAATGATTATCAATTTATTTAGCTGGATGATTATATAGGATTTTTAATTTACATTTTGAATTTTTCATATAAAAAACATATTTAAAGAGCTTGCATATCTGGTATTTTTTTGATAAAAAAATTTACAACCCATGCTTTGCCACGGGTTAAATGGCTAGTATAAACTATTGAAACTTCATTCGAAACCTTAAACATTTAGTTTATATAATTTTTTTAATATAATATTAAAGTTTTGATGATTAAATAATTATAAACTTGAAATACATCATTCAATATTTGTTTTTAATTAAAATTAATTAAGAATACAAGATAATATAAATGTCTATAAATTTCAAATTTTAAAAGCTTATAATTAACAATAAATAATATAGATAAAATCTTAAAAATTCATCTAACTAGTTAAATTTCTAGATGGAAATGTTACTTCACATTTACATTTACTATTCAACTTAATCTTGAAGCCGTGAAACACCAGGATTCTTTGAGATTCTCCCCCTTCATGTCAGAGCTATAAAGTTAGAAAAAAGGCTCAGTGAACAGGGAGCACAATAAGAACAAACCGTCCCGAATTACTATCCTTCTCCAAGTCGATGATGGGAACAATTTCATGTATACATGTCTTTTTGGAACAATAAGAGCACTTCAATTTTTTTTTTAATACCGACCGACCGCTACGTGTGGTGTGCCGGTGATTCTGATTTATCAATCGCAAAGCGTTTTGGATTTTGGGAGAGAAAATCACAAGCACTAGTAAACATGGATCTGCATCCAGCTATCCGTTTTCGTTGAGAATTTTACCTTGTGGCCATCACACTTTTCAAGCGTAGCTTGTAGGGGTAGGGGCTCGGTTCATCTCCGATTAAAATAATCTTTAAGTTTTCTCGACCCCTTGGTCTGACCAGACGGAATAACCAATGGATTTTGAAATAAAAGGGCACTTTCGTCCGATGAAAAAAACGGATTTCTTAATAAGAGTATTTACTTTATTTCTCTTTAAATATCCATTCCCTTGTCTTGTTGTTGTCCTGTTGGGGCCCACGAAACCTCCCAAATTCTATGGGCTAGTGGATGGGCCCATGTAATCCTCCACCTCCAAACATGATTCCGTACAGTGATATGGGCTAAGTACTTGCTTTTGAACTTTGACCGACTGATATTTTAAGATCCAAAAACAGCTTTGATGGCATCTTGATCCTCTTGAAAGCGATACTCAGCAGATAATGCCAGTGAAAAATGCTTTTTCACATCGGTTTGTCCAATCATGAAGGTTAGAAAGAAAATGATCACATGATTTTCGTAAGACGATGGCTTTGCTTTGCCCGCTGCATGAATGAAGCTTGAAAGGAAAGGGTTTCACTTTCACTTTATGATTTTATTGGAGATTACAAAAGGTGAGCTTACTTGCTGGGACATCGAGAGCAAACCATCATCCATTCTGCTTTTCCTGTGTGTGCCATACCTTAAACTTTATCTTTCGATGGATCCGTTATATTTATTTTTACGCATCTCTCGAGTCCAAATACGCTTACATGTGCACATTATCACAAACATTTTCTCATTGAAACTTCTTCTCCATTTCCTACCCTGTTTTTCTTTTTTTCTCCTTTAGTTCAATCTAGGCGCCATATTTGAACACGCACGCATATAGATTAAGAGTTAACAGACCATATTCGTCACCAATCAAACGAATGTTCAAGGCGCTTTCAAACTGATAAGAAACAGTACTGACAATTACTTATCCAGGTCACCTTTTTGCCATGATTGAGATTCCAGGCACGCACCGCCAAACTTTTCACACAAGGGTTAGGTCGTCGGTGTCTCGTGCGAAAAGAAAAGCTCAATTTGAAACATATTCGGGTTCTCATACCATTTGACATTTATTTATTTATTTATTATCTATCTTCTTGGTTGAAAACATCAAGTAATAAATTATAATACTGAAACAATCAGGAATCAGGAATTTGGAGCAGCATTGCGCCCAGGCGTTAATTCATATGAGATTCTGTGCCAAACGTTGGCAAAAGAATTGGCTTTCAAGGAGCTGGATTCTTTAACATCTCCTTCTCCTCCATCAACCCAGAGTAGACTGTGTTTTGCGTTGGCCTGTGGCCTGTGGGAGTGGAAGGAACAGAGAGAAGACTCTGCGGGTTCTGAATGTGCTGGATTTTTCGGACTCTGAGATTTACTTTTTCATATTTAAAAGTGTTTGGTAGAGCTTTGCACTGGCTTCTTTTAATTTTAAACTGTGTCAAATACAAGACAAGAACATATGTTATGCAGCTCAATCTTATATCTGTCGAGTCCAGTCTATTTCCATTTGCACTATTTTGTATAGCCTATTGCCATAACTATTTTTTTTTTATGCTCCACATGATACTACAGATGGGCTCTTACGAGCCCATGTAGGTTTAAAGGGATTGTCTCCTGATTTCTAGAGGTACTGGCCTGCCCAGAACAAGCCCAGCAATATCCCTCTTCGACTAACCAATCACAGAAACCGTATTCCATGTCGCCACATCATTAAACCCTAGTACAATCTCACTAACGCATCTCTCTCTTCAAAGCTGAAGCTGGTGGATCCCACCCACATGTCTATGGCCCTTCTGTCTTAAAAGAAAAAACGATACATGATTAAGATTCTCCAAAATTGAAAGTGAATATTTCTCATTACATGGAGTTTTCTATGTATGTGAATTTTATACTTAGAGCCCTCGTTGGTTAGAAAAACGAATTCATGACTCTCATCAACATTACACAGTTGCCAAACTATTATGCTGAGAGAACAACAAATTAAAAGGAACCTTTGTTATTATTAAAAAAAAAACAATTGTTTTTGTTGTTAATTACACCTGATGGAGCCGCTCACAAATTAGGTTGAGCTATTCACCTTAAGTTCAGACAGTAATACTATTATGCTGAGAGAACAACAAATTAAAAGGAACCTTTGTTATTATTAAAAAAAAAACAATTGTTTTTGTTGTTACACCTGATGGAGCCACTCACAAATTAGGTTGAGCTATTCACCTTAAGTTCAGACAGTAATACTTCGCCTATTTATGTAGTCTCTTCCATTTCAGCTTTCAGGGATTAAAATAGCGTGCAATTAAAGTGCGTTTGGAGCTGACGTTCTCCGATTATTATAATTTATAAGTTAATATTTGATTCGACACTAAATGATCCCATAGAGATCTTGAATTGACAATAAATAGGAACCTGGAATTATTATATTGTTACTCTATGCGTATTTGGCTGGTAATAGCTGTTGGGTGGGGAATGCAAAACACGTTTGGAGTATAGAGAGGAAGGTATAATAGAGTTATCAATCGAGGAAGAGGCACGCCAACTGGAATCAAGGACTTGCCAGTTGCCATCAATAATGTCAGTCTATCAATCCTCGAATGAAAAAGATTTCGGGTTAAAAGAAAGAGCTGGCTGAGATGGATCCAGTTGCTGGCCTTGCAGCTATAGTTTGATTCTCCTCTAATTGTGCTGCATTCGACTTGTAAATAGGGCTTCTATGAGTTTTGGCCTTGTAAAAAAAATCTTATTTGAGGACAGAGTGAACTTGTTTCTTTATATATATATATATATATATATATATATATGATCGAAGTTACATTAAGCGGTAAAAAAATTGAATCAGCAATTTGTAGCCCAAAGGATATTATGCCAAGTTTTGTCATTTCTCGTTAGCCATATTCTAGAAAATAATATAAGCTGGTGTATAACTTACTGAATTAATAGTATTTTGAAAACACGATCTACAGTGCAGACAAATCCATATCCTCTTTCATCATTAGCTTAGCTAGAGTGGAATGGTATGACTGGCTTTCGGGAAAATGAGACGCTGCTAGTGGCTGGGAGCAGTACGAGCGGGCGACGTCCTCGTACGGTTCGTAAGAAACAAAAATGGCCTGTTTAAGGGGAGTGATAACCGGCACCAGGTAAGAAGACCCTACTGTCGACAGCATAGGCCCTAATTCAGTGGACACGGAATAAGCCTACACATGCAGTGGTTTCTCCGATGCACATGCAGCTTTTATATCTTCACTCCATAATCTCAGATACTACTTTCTTTTCGTGTAGTGGGACTCCTTCGTCAGTCAGAGACAGCAGCGGATAAGGCAAGAGTGACAATCGCAAATGGTTTTCGTTATACGTAACTTTATTTACCCAGGTCAAAAGAGTTGATTTAATCAACCAAGCCAGCATCATCATGAGATATTAACAAAGCTTTGCACGCCTAGTGTTTTGATCCATCTCCACTCTGAGACCAAGTCCAGCTAGTTCAGGCATATCAACTGACCCTTGAAGCTCCAGTTCAGCGACTGCCTGTTGGTTTTCTGAATTCCCTTCCAATATAGGTTCCTCCCACTTCCTTAAAAATGGGTGTCTTCATCTGTAACACACTATTGTAACATCAGAAGCATCCCATTCTCCTGCCTAATGTCATCTTGCACGTGTTTTCTTCGGTGAGCACAATTGCCTATGACAGCAACTAAGTCCCTCCGAAATCCTTTATATGGACACAATTTAGGGAAGAATGAAGAAGTTGCTTCTTGGTTATCAGCCTGCCTCAAGGCTTTCCTGATTTTTGCCGGAGGCCCTAGTTCACGAAGCAGGCATAAGAGCAAATCAAGAAGTCCAGATGAAAAAAGTGTATCAACAACATCAACCAAATCCTCGTCTAGGCCAACTCCACCATTGGTAGCACATATATCTCTTAACATGGCGAGTGAGTAACCAAGGACATCAATCACAGCAGATCCTGTCGGAAGCCCAGATTCACCTCTTGAACCAAACTCAAAGGCTTCAACTGATTTCTTGAATATTCCAAAAATGCACAAAGCAAAATGGTTGAGGATGGTAATCTCCTTCAGTCGCTCATTCAAAATCTCTGACACAACATTCAAAAGATATGCTTGTTCAGTCAAAAATGGATTGCCACTTAAACTAATTTCCTCTCCATTATCACAATTACTACCCACACCATATAATCTTGACAAGGGAGGTGAACATCCGATCTAAACAAATCCTCGAGAGAAGCAACTTCAGCCAATCTTCTCCAAAACCAACTGGTAAAACAACAACATAAAATTAATAATCATAAATTCAATACAAATAAAAAGTGATAGAGAATAGAATACTTAAAGGCTAGCATGATTGTGCAGAATAATAAAAATATTACCTGAAGATGCAGTCCGAATAATTTCAGTGACAGTAGGCAACCCTGGATCTCCACAAAGCTGCGAAACTAATTCACGGCTTCCGTCACAAGAAGCATAAATAATCATAAAAAGAGGATCACAAGTCTCCCAGCTCCGGACTTTTGCGAGCACGGGGCGAAATTAGGAGGATGGCAAGGGCCCCGATTATTCTTAGGAATTTTTTTTTTCGGTCGCCTCCTTTAACAAATTAGATTTTTAAACTTAAAAATAAAAAATCTTAAATTTTTTTTCTTTAATTTGACACTCCCAAACTAAAATTTCTAACTCCGCCTCCTATTAAACATAGTACAGTTTTCTTTTCCAAACTAGAAGGATTATCATTACATTTTTAAATTTCTTTTTCTTTTTTTTTAGTATCTTGCCTATTGTTATTGTTTCTAAAATTTCTTTAGTATTTTTTCATAAAGTTGATTATTTTGGATAACTTTATTTACTAGTATTTTTAAGTATTGTTTATTAATACAATTTAGTGGCTATTATTGATACTTTAGCTTCAATTTTGTTACATTTTCTTTATTTTTATATTTTATATTTTTGTTTAGGATACATTGCGTCTCCATTTTTTATGGTATGGTGGGTTGTCTTTTGAATGATTATCTCATTTTCTTTTCCATTTACTTCTTCCACATGTATACCCTAGTTCTTTCTTGTCTTTTGGGCAAAGATTCATATACTTCAAGGAATTGTTTAGAACTTGTGAGATAAGATTGATGATTTTTTTATTAAAAACTCATGATTTTTTTCAGCCATAAGAAAACATAAAATTAGTTCTGAATACAATATTTAAGGCATGAAAAGTAGAGAATTTTTTCTTTAACATTTGGTCTTTTATGATATTTTCACCGCACAATTTTAATTGTGAGGTAATTTTAAAAATAATAAAATTATATTCACTAACCAATTTAAAATCTTATAACCTTATGTGCAACCAATCATAACGAGCTTGAGAGAGTGATAAACTTTTGGTAGTTATATATTTCCTTTAGATTTTGCCATAAAACAAGATGATATTTTATTGTGAGATATTCAACTTTTAATCATTCATTGAGATGATAGTGAATAAAAATCATTACTTTTGCACAATCCTGCAAGGATGCATTATTTTTTTCTTTGATGGTCTCTCTAAGATTCATAGCTTCCAGATGAATTTTAGCGTCAAGAATCCATGAAAAAAAGTTATTCCTAGATATATCAAGAATGATAAATTCAAGTTTTATCAGATTCGATATTATCTATAAAAAGAGAAACAACTTATTAAATAAAATCATGAATATAAAAGAAGAAAAAACCAGTCTTTTAATGTTGTTATTCAGTTCTTTAGAAATATTATTTATTCAAGAATTGAATTGAATTTATTTAATTCTTCATAAATTTACAATACTGGTTTTTCAAGAACTTTAAATCTTGATGAATAAAAATGAAAGAAATTTTTTTTAAATAAGTTATAGAGCTAAATATATTTCGTAAAGTATGAACAATACTAAACAAATAAAATATTAAAATTAATACAAGCCATGTAACATAATAGTTTATGTATACCAATATTTCAAATTAAATAGAGTGATCATGCAGATAATATGTTAACAAAATAAAAAACAAGTAAAAACATACATATTCAAAATAAAACTTTAAAGAGAAGTTCATACATTTTCTTATATATAATAGTTGAAATATAAGATAAATAGTCTATTTATAGCAGGAAAAAAATAAGAACATTAAGGACATTAGAAAACCCCCCAAGTGTCATGAAAAATAAAAAAACTAAACCCAAAAATCATAAAATTTAAAAAATTCTAATATATATTCAATATATATAATTACAGATTTTATAACAATACATATCTTTTTGTGCTTTTGTGATAAATATGAATTAGATTTAGACGCGTCTATTTCATCAAGGAAAGGGAATTAAAAAAAGAAGAAATATTAATGCCCTTTCAAAAATTTCCAAACAATAAATGACAATTGTGGTTTTGACGTATGGCATAACCTTTTCGGAAACAATAAATGGACTCCCAAGAAAACTTTGCTTTCACCTCTTCTTCCTGCCTCTGAATCTGGCTGTAAAACAGGCAGAATTCAGTACAGAACCCGTCATCACTGTCAAAAAAATACTACTTTTTTTTTTTTAAAAAAAAAAAATCAAGTCGACGGATTGAAAATTTGAAACTGAAAGAGATGGCTTTTTCCTCGTAAACTACTTGCTGTGTTGCATCTTTGAATTCTAAATTTCTGACGAGGAAGGTTCTTTGAATCCCGTTCTTCGGGCGCCGTCCTTTTTTACTTTCTTCTTTCTTTACGATGAAGATTATGATCAGATCAAATCAAATTACACATCAATTAAAGTTAATTTTTTTTATCGAACTATTTTAAAAACATTATATTTTTAAATATCAACCCAAAACATCAGTAAATATTATTACAAGAAAAGCTAATTGACATGGTGTTTTTACAAAAGCTTAATTATTATTTATCTTCTCATATTTTACTACTGTAAATTATAATAATAAATTATTTAAAAATTTTGATTTCATCATTGAATTTTTTTATATATAATTAAGTTTTTTTAGCTTAAATTCAAGCTCAATTGCATGTCTTTTTAGGGGTAAGGGTTGAATTAAAAGATAAGAGACTAAAATGATAAAAGAGAGTTAAATTGATAGCAGATATGTAATTTATTTGGAGATTTCATTTTCATTTTCATTCTCGATTCTTTTAAGCAATTAGGTTACATGGTCCCTATAATTTTCAAAAATATATTTTGATATCAAATTTTATTTTTCTATTTTTAAATTATTTTTTAGATGAAGAAGAGAGGGAATCGATAAATTTCAATTTAGAAAGAGAAAGTTGTCGTTAGAGAAGTTTTAGGCCAATAAAACACACGATATTTGTATAAAAATGTTCCATATAACAAGGGGAGTTAAGATTATGTGTTTTTTTTTATCTTGAAAACACTTAAAAATATATATTCGAAGTCATGAAGATTTTTGGTTCCGGTTTAATTTCAGGTTTTTTAGGTAATGATTTGATTTAACAAGGTTCCTCGGGTATTTCTAGGTATTTTGGGTCAAAAAAGTTGAAAATGAGTTTTTTGATGGAAAAAACCATGGACCCCGTTTTCCAACTACCACAATGTTTGGATTCTTGGATTTCAGATAACGTGTAGTCTTTTTTTTTTTAAAAAAAAGCAATAGGACGGATAACATGTCATGTATGGTGTTTCCAGATTGATGACCCGAGTAAAGGTCTAACATCTTTTTTTGTCTTATTTTTTTTTAATATCATCGTTCGATAATATATATATATATATATATATATATATATATATATATATATATATAATAGTTTTTTGTTTTTTTTTTCTATCGAATTATCCTAACATCATAACATAGAACATGAATTTGTCAGGTTAATTCGGATTAACTCGCCCTTTCGTGTCAAGATTACATGTCTACCGTGTTGGCCCGATCTCATTCTTTTCTTTTATTTTTTTAACAGTTTTTATTTTTTTACTTTAGATTTTTTTATATTTTTTAAAATGATTTTTGAGTTTGTATTTCACTTCTCAATGATTTTTTTTTTGCTTATTAAATAAACAATCTTGGCTTGGGTTTATAGGTTTGATAAGTTCACCAACTGAACAGATATACTTTTTGTTTTTTAATCCTTTAATTATTTTGATCAATTTTATCTTTTAATATTAGATTATTTTTTTTACGTTATGTATTATATAGGCTGGTGCTCAATTTTGTGACTATATATTTTTATCATATAATTATAAAAATAATTTATAATTTTTTTTATTAAACTCAATGGAGTCCATGGCATGGATTATTGGGAGACTAAGATCGATCTAATGATAGTATATCATTGTTTTAATATTTTTTTAAATCATCATCTTGAAGTTTTTTTTAAAAATTAAATCATGTTTTTACCAATTATTAAAATGGTATTTAGACTTATGAAATCAATCAATTTAATTCGAGTTAGCTTCTACGTAATTTAATTTGAAAACTAGAATTAAACAAATACATTTTATGATTTCAAGATTCACTCATTAAACCAAATTTAATAACACAATTAAAAAATTATTCTCGCTTTAAATATTTTTTAAACATTTTAAAAAATTAGTTCATTTACCGCAGATTGCAGACACATAGACTATGTTTATCCTAAAAATATTCCTGAAACGCATTAACGATTGTCTTTGATTTCAATGTTCCCAGCAACACCAGCACAAAAAAATAACCTTGTTTTGTCAAGTCGAAATAATTCACTGCAGTGATTTCTTTTTAATTGCGAGGAAGTACTGGGATTTCTGACTAGAAACCTCAAATATTAGGTAATTGAGTCATTGTACCCATCCCTTTACAGCAAGTCCTCACGATCACTAAATTATTAAAAAAAAAAGAGAGTAATTTTTAAAAATAAAGACATAATTTTTCCGATCATGCTAAAAGTCATATTAATTGACTATAAATGCTTGCATTTATGCCCTTCCGATACCAACGTGATTACGAGCTGTACATGTATATAATTCCCTTGACAAATTTTAAAGAAACCATCAATAATGTCTTGAAAAATTGCCAATTCATTCATTTTCCCGGCGAAAGCTTTCGGTGAAGTATTAAAATCCTACACATTTAAATCATGCAATTAAAGATAGCTAAAAGACATGCTCGGACCTTCAGCCATCAAATTTGATGGACGATGACCGACCATGTGACCAAATCTAACCCCACTTCTCTAGCTATGCAGTACTGACCTGTTTGCATCATGGGCCGGATAAGATTGGAGGCAACAAATTTGATAAAGATGTTGTTTTTATGTTTTAAAAATATTTAATATTATTTTATTTAAAATTAATATTTTTTTTATATTTTTGAATTATTTGATGTGTTAATATTAAAAATATTTTTTTAAAAATAAAATAAATATTATTTTACAAAAATAATCACATCATCACTTTAAAAAAAAAAAACACAAAAAATCTTTTTAGTCGGATTATTAGTTTTGTTGTCGATTTTTCCCGACATCATTGAAATTTGAAAATCTCACATGGAATCGTAAGAAAATGTAGGGTCCTCGTACTAGAAAAATCGTACTCTGTCACTCTATAGGGTAGGGTAGGTTTGGTCTCTCACGGGATGTTTGGTATTAGTTAATTTTTAAAATGTTTTTTATTTAAAAATATATTAAAATAATATATTTTTAATTTTTTAAAAATTATTATAAAAAAATATTAATTTTTTTATTTAAAACAAAATATAAATTTTAATTTTAATAAAAAATAAATTAAAACTCAATGCAAAACAGGCTTTAAAATCATAATAAAATTATAGAGTCACGAATTTATTGAATCAATTTTAAATGGATGCTATTTGTTCTCTTTAAAGAAACAACCTTGTATTGGATAATTGTTTTGTTTTTTTTTTAAATCCATGGATTTAATAATTATTTATTCTATCAATTAAAGTTTAAACAGGGTAATTTCTCAACTAGATGAAAATAAAATTCGATCCCAACTAGATTACAGGTTAATATGTTATCAGATTGATACACAGTGCAGGGCTGAATTTAATAAACAGGCGAAGGACTGGTGCAGGCCAGATTAATAATTATTAAATACAAAACAGAGAAAAAGGAACCTGAAAACTGTGTCCAGGTTCATCCTCCCAATTCTCCAATTCCTATATAAATGCAATGTCTCTCGATGTCTCCTACTCCAAGCCAAATCTGCGCCATCAGGCTTACACTTACCAAGCATATCTTTCTCATATTTTACTAAGTTGTTTTCCAAAGTACCCTCGTCTGCTTCATTAATCAACTGCCCTCCCAGAAATCAAACTTGGAGAGAGAGAGTAAATTGAGTACCCTGCTTCTCTCTACCAATGGCTACCATGTCTGCCCTCTTCACCAAAACCTCATACCCTCCCCACTCTCTTCCAAAATCATTCAATACCCGTTTTAGCCCTACCCTCAAACTATCGTTTGCGCCCAAAATCCAATGGAAACGAGTCAGAATTCAATCCGGGTTGATCGACCCAGATGGTGGAAAACTTGTTGAACTATTCGTTGAAAAGTCGCAAAAAGATGCTAAAAAGAAAGAGGCAATTTCATTTCCTAAAGTGAAGTTAACAATGATTGATATTCAATGGCTGCATGTTTTGAGTGAAGGGTGGGCAAGTCCTCTCCGCGGATTCATGAGAGAATCCGAGTTCCTCCAAACTCTTCATTTCAACTCGCTCCGTTTGGAAAACGGGTCGGTTGTTAACATGTCGGTGCCTATTGTGCTCGCTATTGATGATTTGCAGAAGCAGAGCATTGGCGAGTCCAAGAGGGTCGCTCTTGTTGATTCAGATGACAATACTGTTGCCATCTTGAGCGAGTAAGAATAATTTTCTTTTTGTTAAATTTGATGCTATTTGCATGTTTGAGTTGCGTTGGTGGAGGATGAATACATGAAGTTTATACTTTTATATTTGTGTTTGAAAGTGATAATGAATTAGATTGAATTAATGTTTATATTCTTATAATGTTTTTTGTGCTTGTGCGTTGGTCTGCTTTAGATGGAAGCACCCTCTTTCCTTTTCCGATCATGCTAGGACAAGTGTACCATAATACAAATTAGATGATTGTTCTGCAAGTTTTAATAGGCATATCCTTTGATGGTCTCATTTCTCATCCACCAACGCATGTGAAGTCATAGATCGTGTAAAGATTTTTTGCTATCCAATTCGATTGATGTTGAAGAAACTCCTAATTGATTAACCTGTATCCTGATTTATTTAGTTGTTTCTATCTTTCAGTGTAGAGATATATAAGCACCCCAAAGAAGAACGGATTGCGAGAACATGGGGAACTACTGCCCCTGGTTTACCTTACGTTGAAGAAACCATAGCTGGATCTGGAAACTGGCTGATTGGAGGGGACTTGGAGGTGATAGAACCAATCAAGTATCATGATGGTCTCGATCATTTTCGATTGTCTCCTGCAGAACTCCGTGAAGAATTCACTAGGCGCAATGCCGATGCTGTCTTTGCATTCCAGCTCAGGAATCCTGTGCACAATGGGCATGCTTTACTCATGACAGATACTCGTAGACGGCTTCTTGAGATGGGATACAAGAATCCCATCCTTTTGCTTCATCCATTGGGAGGCTACACAAAGGCAGATGATGTTCCACTTAGCTGGAGAATGAAGCAACATGTGAAGGTATGTGCCCCCCCCCTCCCCCTTTTTTTTGTCTCTGCATGGATTCGATTGTTGTTGAGTTATTTTATCCAGACTAAAACTTCCCTGTTTCCCAGAAGCTTAGTCTAATACTGATTTTGTTTGATGATGATGATAAATTCTTAGGTACTTGAGGATGGTGTTCTTGATCCAGAAACAACTGTGGTCTCAATATTCCCATCTCCCATGCACTATGCTGGTCCAACTGAGGTGCAGTGGCATGCAAAAGCTCGGATTAATGCAGGAGCTAACTTTTACATTGTCGGCAGGGATCCAGCTGGAATGAGCCATCCAGTTGAGAAAAGAGATTTATATGATGCTGATCATGGAAAGAAGGTGTTGAGTATGGCCCCTGGACTTGAGCGGTTAAACATCCTTCCTTTCAGGGTATGTATTTTGTTGTCATCAAAATCATTGATATTGCACATGTAACCTTTGATAGTAATTTGAAAAAAATCGTGGTTGCAATTGGATGCAGGTTGCTGCATATGACAAGACTCAGGGTAAAATGGCATTCTTTGATCCCTCAAGGCCCGGAGACTTCATCTTTATTTCTGGAACAAAGGTATGCAGCCCAACGTATTTTTCATTTTCTGATTGTCTAAAAGATATTGGAAATAAGACAAATAAGAGGAAAAAGTTTCGGACTATGTGAAACAGAGGGAGTAACTTCGTATTTTTGGTTTATATAATTATGTCTATCCTTTTGCTTCATGTGACCACGCTTGCTTGTACCCTGCAGATGAGAACACTTGCAAAGAACAAAGAGAACCCTCCTGATGGATTCATGTGCCCTGGTGGCTGGAAAGTGTTGGTCGAATACTATGACAGTTTGAGTCTGTCAAACAACGGCAAAGTCCCAGAACCTGTTCCAGCTTAGATGGAGTTCAGGATTTGCTGTGCCATGCTTGTTATGCCATCTGATTGGGAGAAACTTTGAAACTTATTTATCTCCATCTTATGGTCCAGCGTTTGTATAGATTCTCTGTTCAGATCTCTAATAAAATCACGAGGCACTGGAGCAGGGACAAAAATCTTGCCTCAATTTGTAATTAGATTGCCCGCTGTGGCATCTCGCTTTGGCACACTAGCATGTGTGCTGGATGCGTTGTATCATAGTGCGGCTGTGCTTCTATTAAAGACATAGTTGGGGTGTTTGTTTAATGTTTTTGGGACATAGTTGTGATGCATTGGATCACATGCACTGAAAGAAGCCCAAACGAGGGATGCTCGTCGCTTGAGCTACCAATTTCCTGCACCTGTTTTAATGAGTGTTCTGAAATGGTAGACCTTTATCATTTCAGCAGGATCCTTTCTTTCAGGTCTTTGCATCCACGTCATTTGGAATCTGTCGTCGTTCCACTGGATATGGAAGCCACACATCAGACCTGATTAATAATGCATGTTCCAGCACTCCATGTTCGTGATAAATAACAGTGAGTTAGCACTGAAGCAACGGCTTTGTGCAGTTCACTTGTTGCAAGGAGCCAAGCACACTGAGGACGGGCTTTTATTAGAATTAGCTTTTCGAGAACAAATGGATGGAGAAAAGATGTGAACTTCTTGTCTTCGAGGACAGCAAATTGGCTAGGAATGAAAATCCAATCATCAAGAGTTTGCAGGAAGAAGGGAGATTAATGATGCGATGATGCCTGGAAAAGCACTTTGAAATCGGGAGAGCAATGTAGATAGCTGGTATGTTTCATGCACTAGCAAAACAAAGCAAGAAACAAGCAAGTGAGCAACACATGCGCTTTTATTAATGTTCAGAGCATCATGTCTGATGTAATACAACAAAAATAACCATGATTCGCCAACATCCAAATCTAATTATAAACAATATATCATCTTCCGGGGAAGCTATAAAATAGATACAATAAATAATTCATGATCTGTATTTTTTTTCGTAGGGGTGAAAAAAGAATAAAAGAATCATGTGTCTTCTACTGTTTATTTCCTCCAAGTGAGATAGCTGAAAATTGGTTTCTCTGGAACAGGTATGCACTTGACAACCCAACAAATTGGCCAAGATAGTGCTGCGGTTCCGATACATGCACCCCATTGGCCCCAGTTCAACCTCTCCGTGTCAGCAAATTTCTTCAAAAATTCTACCATTAACACCTGTAAGAGAATGGTTATTCCAATGATTCCCAAAAACAACTTGTTCATATGGATCCCTTTGAAAACATTCTTCTCCTCCAGCTTCCTTGCATTGAATTCATTAAACACTTGGCACAGGACAAAAATGTTGAAGATCAAAGTATCATTTACCCTTTCTGTCACTCCAAAGATGGATTCTCCCTTGAATTGAAGTGTCAAGAGGATTGCTATCTGATACAAAGCTTGAGATAGGAGGTTCCTCCACATGATGTTGGTGATAAGAGGTTCAGTCCTACCCACAGGGGTTTTTTCCATGAGCTCCTGGGTGGGCTGCTCAGTAGCTAGAGCCAGAGCACCCAATGTGTCCATAATCAGGTTCACCCACAACAACTGGACTGCTGTTAGTGGTACTTCTCCTGCTGAAACTGCTGCTACAAAGTTTATAACAAGAGCAGCAACATTTACTGTGAGCTGGAACTGAATGAATTTCTGTATGTTGTTGTAGACACACCTACCCCACCTCAAAACTGTGGCTACAGAAGCGAAGTTATCGTCCAAAATGACAATATCTGAACTTTCTTTAGCCACTTCAGTACCTTGAATCCCCATAGATAGTCCTATATCAGCTTCCTTCAATGCCGGTGCATCATTTGTGCCATCACCAGTTACTGCCACCACATGACCTTTTTGTTTGAGGCACTGTACCATGAGAAGTTTATCAAAAGGAGAAGACCTTGCCATCACACAGATTTTATCAACCTTCTCCATTCTTTGCTCATGTGTGTAATTTCGGAATTCTTCCCCTTCAACCACAGCTCCACTGATATTCTCCGCACCAGGCTTGAGTATTCCACACTCGATCGCTATGGCTCTTGCAGTGAAAACATTATCGCCAGTGATCATTTTGACGTTCACTCCAGCTCGTTGGCAATCATCAACAGCTTTCTTCACCCCAGGTCTACATGGATCCTTGATACCCACAAGTCCTAATAATGTCAAGCAGTCTTCTTTGAGCGTTTTGTCTTCCTTTCCATCTTCATATTGGTCCTCCGATATTTGTTTGTGTGCGAAAGCGATGCAGCGAAGGCTACTAGCTGCCATATCTTGAATAATTTGCTTGAATGTATTCCTTTCTCTGTCATCCATTTCTTTCATTAATCCAGAAGCATCATAGTAACTCGAGCACATTGCTAGGATCATCTCTGCTGCTCCTTTCCAGTGAACGTGGATCGTGTGGTCCCATTTTTTCATGGACAAAACTCCACTCCTTTTCTTCTGTGAATTGAAGGCTTCGACTTGGAGAATTGTACAACTCTGCTTCATTTGCTCCATATTCATGTTCAGTTCAAGGACAGCCCAAGAAAGAATTGCTTTTTCAGTGGGACTACCTGAGAACTCAAGCTTGGATTCTGGACTTTCTCTGTAAACGCTACCAGTTGTATTTAAAGCAACCCCTTGCTTTATCAATTCAAGAACATATGGAGAAACCGGAGAAGGATTGCTCTGCTCCATTGATTCTTGACCAAGCCAAAACTTTGTCACTTTCATCAGGTTCATTGTAAGAGTGCCTGTTTTGTCTGTACAAATGGTGGTGGCAGAGCCCATAGTCTCACAGGCAGGAAGCTTCCTCACCATTGCTTGATCTTTCATCATTCTTTTCATTGAATAAGCAAGAGTAAGCGTGACTGCCAATGGCAATCCTTCAGGAATTGCAACCACTATTATGGTCACTGCTGCAGCCACAATCCCCACCACCGCGTTCACTATATCATCAGCCTTGGTCTTGCTACCATTGAACTCCTTTTTGCCGTTCTCATCTTGCGTATTCCCTGTGAAGTAGCGAACCAACAAGACTAGTAGAACAAGAAAAGCGACAGCCAATCCAACCTTACCTATTGATGACGTTAGCTTATTGAGCCTAGCTTGTAAAGGTGTTTGTTCATTTGTGTCACGACTGATATGGCTCATCATTTCTCCCCATGTTGTGTTCATGCCAACTGAAGTAACAAGCATTTGACCGTAGCCATCAGCCACCTTGGTGCCAGAGACCAAAAATGGATTTTTTTTGTGATTGATTTCCACATGATCACTCTCTCCTGTCATGCTGGATTCGTCTATTTGCAAGGAATGTCCATCGATGAACAAGCCATCAGCAGGAACCTGATCTCCGATCTTTAAACAGACGACATCCCCCACAACAAGTTCAAATATCGAAACTTCTTGCCGCCGCCCGCTTCTCACAACATCAATTTGTATGTTATTGCTGATTTTCGACAACTTATCAAACTGTCTATTTTGTCTATAGTTGCTTATAGCAGAGACAGCAATAATAAGAAAAACAGCAACAAAAATGCTGCCACCATCATACCAACCTTCCTTTAGACCATGCTCTTTGATACCGAAACCAAGAGAAAGAGCTGCACATCCTAAAAGAATGGCTATAGTAAGATCTTTGAAAGCTTCCACTACAAAATGGAAAAAGCCCTTTGTTGGCGGTTTCTTATACGTGTTGGAACCAAATGCTTGCTGTCGGCGATCAATGTCCACAGGACCACCATAGATGCCGCCGTCAATGTCGGTTCCAATGGCAGAAGCTATACCGACAATGCCACCAAAATTCTCAAGTTGGTCGAGATCTTTCTTCTTAACAAGCTCTGAAAGACTTGATTGATGAATCTTGAAGTGGTCAACGTCTAAATTAATGTTTAGCGCAGTGTAAGATGGAGAGGAAGAAACTTTGCTAGGCTTTTTCCTGACAACAGGTTTTTTGGATAGAGAGTATATGGTCCTAGAACAATAGATAGTTACGAAAGCTAAATGCCATCTTTTGTTGGGTTTGCTTAGGGTGGCAGGGACGTCAAGTGAACGCTCAATGCAAGCCAAGTTTGCATGCAGAAGGTGGGACATAACGTCGAAACTCTTAAAACTAGCAGAAAATGAAATGACAAGGTAGAGAAACTAGAATGATATTTCACAAAGCAAAGGATAACTTCAAGAACTTAGAAGAAACCAATAATAAAGGAAGCGGAGAGGCGTATTATTTGAATGCTAGATTAGACGAGGAGGAATTCTCAAGCTAGCTGTGATGATCAGGTTTTTGGTGTTGCCTCTTTGTTTCACGAGTTCCTTTTTATAGCAACTTAGGCGATGGCCCAATTAATTATTGATGAGGAAAGACGGGTGGCACTCGGGTGGAAAAGATTGCTTGGAAGGATTGCATTCTTCTCTCAAGTTTGAAGTTATAATTAATTATTTTAAAACTTAATATGATTTCGGGTGTTCATTATCCAGTACATATATTGTATTGTGGATTCTTTACAACAAATAATCGGCGCAGCGTGTTCAATTCTTATCTTAGTTCTGGGGTATTTTGACCGGTCAAAACGCGGAAAAAAAGGGAAGGTCGAGGTAGGGTTCGCTTTCGTGTCGATTGAAAACAATACCATCACTGAACCAATACGTGGTGTTGGTCACCTGCTCAAGAAAGAGAGAAATAAATAAATCCTAGAAATTTCTGGGAAGTTCTTCGAATAAATAGTTTATGTTGGATTGCCTGTAAAGCAACTTCAATTTTACTGAGGTTATACGATATGATTTATATTATTTTTTAATATATTTTTTTAATAAAAAAGCTTTTTAAACTTGAAACTTGCACAATCTTACTTTACCTTGTGCTTAATTTTTATCAAATAAATAGAAATGGTGAGATTCGAACTTGTGAACACTTGGTCATCAAGGCTCTAATACCATGTCAAGGAACCATCTTAACCCAATAACTTAAGCTTGCAGATGAGGTCCCAAGATATAATTTATATTATTCTCTAATATTTCTCTACTTTAAAGTAAAATAATAATAAAAAAACAGTATGTTTAATAAGGATTTTTTTAATATTCTATTTCATATAAGAATGAAAGGTAATAACATACCCCTTTAAGTTCAATCACTAGGTTGATGAATTAAGTTTTAAAACTTAAATCATTTTTATGGATAAACTTGAATAATTTTCTACTCTATATTAAAAATTCTTAAAACTCAAATATAGTTTTAATAATTCACTTTTAAAAAATTGTTGAAAATAATATTTTATCATTTAATTAATGTCAAGTAATTATAAACATACTTGAACATAAAGTACTAAATGATAGTAACATTCAAATTGAAGCTAATATTTACATTATTAAGATAAAAAAGTTAAAATTTAAAAATATTTATACTAAAAATATTCATGATAATCATTTGATTTTTTTATAAACAAGATCAAACTAGATTGAAAAAACTAAAAAGCTAAATTTAAACACTATTTTGAAATTTGATATATTACTCCAGCTTAATTTAATTTACAAAGACCAATTTTAAAAATCATAATTTTTAGTGTATATTCAGTACATAATATTTTTTAAAAAATATTCCTTACTTGAAAATATTTTAAAATATTTTTTTTTATTTTTTATATTAACTCATCAAAATCATAAAAAAAAACACTGAAAAAAACTAAAATAATATCTTCTCAAAACAAATATATTTTAAAAAACATTAAAAAATAAAAGTCGAAACACTCCCGTACTAAGTCCTCGTTTTCATTTAATTGACGGGCACGACAATTACAAGCGTGGTTTTTGAAAAAAATATTAATTTTATCTAAATTTATATTATGTATTTACAATCCATAGTTTAAAATTAATTACTTATAGATATTTGAATTTCAAACATCTTACAACCCATATAACTATAACTATTACATAACACTGTGATGGCATATTTTGCTGCAAACACATTCTTGCTTGCCATCATGAGTGAGAATATATTTGTTTTTACTTTGATTTTTTTTTTATTTTTTATGATTGTAAATCTTTTTGGTGTATTCATGTTAAAAATAAAATTTTAAAAATAAAAAATATTATTTTTAATATATTTTCAATGAAAAATATTTTAAAAAACAACCACCATTAAAATTGCAATCATAACTACAAACACTAAATAAATTGAGATTCCAAGCCTGTATGGAAGTGTAATTGCGATTACTTTTTAAAATTCTTTTTATTTTAAAATACATCAAAATAATATATTTTTTATTTTTTAAAAATTATTTTTCAAATCAACATATTAAAATATAAAAAAATTAATTTTTTTTAAAAAATATAAATTAACCCGTGTTTATAGTCGCTCGTAACAGTGGACACCACATTCTCAACGAAGTTGCTTGTCAAAGTGTAGCGAAGAAAAGGAGGGACGTCTTTCTATATAGTTGTAAAAAAGTAAAGCAAAAGAAATCCTAGAAATTCATAAGCAGATGAGTCGAAGCGAGCGGAAGGTTTAAAAAACGATAACGATTTCTTGGAAAAGATCCACCGATGACCTTTGCCCCGGCAACCCTGCAATACCATCTAAATTGCTATGCAAAGATTCTTCAAATTCGACATGACATTTCAATGGTCTCGTCGTCTCGGTCCACGATTTAACTCGGTCAATCATATAATTTCCCTTTCCACAAGACTCTTGTATTTTACTCCAGTTGGTAGAATTAATTCTCGAGCTACAAGAGAATAAGAAAGAATCTATTCTCTTCATCAGTCTCCTCCGTATTTCAAATGCAGTCAGAGTTGATTCCTGAGACGGCACCGTTCGAGTGGAAGGGGCCACGACTTCCAAGAGTTCATATTAGTCCTCACACACATATAAATTCTTTAAATATGTCCATAAAGAATTATAAATTGTCTTTTTAATATAATTGTCGATGATAAATTGCACTCTAAATAAGAGCTTATATGGTTTACCTATTTCTCACTTAATTTATATCAAACAAATTCTATAAGAAAAAAAAACGGTATAATAACACTATTTCTTTAATTTTACTCTAGACAATTAAACAATAGATTGAATTAAGGTAAGACTAATCATTAGAGGTGACAGAATTAAAACACTCTCCTGGCAACTTTCACTCAAATAAAACTCTTTTTTGTAGTTTTAAAACCTGATCCGGCGGTCGATCCGAGGCTAGAACCAGACCGAGTTTATAAAAAAATAGAGGTAATTAAAACCCGGCTGACTCGGCAAGACCCGATTGCAACCCATTGAATTTTTTTATTTATCAAAACGATATTATTTTGATTTATATAAAAAAATAAGGTTGATCCAGTCAAAACCAGTGACTCGAGCCTTGAATCGGGTTTATAAACATTGCTTTTTTCTATAAATAAAACTACCATCTAATATGGTAATTAATATGTTAGTTTTTTAATAAAAAAATTTAAATTTACTAAAACATCAAATGCCTTTTATTCGGATATCAAGTGAACATACCAAATGCCTTTTTTTCGTCTGTTTGAGAGTAATTGATGTTATTTTGTAAAATATTTTTTATTTAAAAATATATTAAAATAATTTTTTTATTTTTTAAAATTTATTTTTGATATTATCATACTAAAACGATAAAAAAACACAAAAAAATTAATTTAAAGTAATTTTTATTTTTTAAATTTCATGAAAACTGGACCAACCGTAACTTCGATAAGTTGGCAGTGTGATCGTGTTTTTTTTCTTTTATTTACCAGTAGGGAAAAAGCTTGGATGCATTCAACTTCCAAATATCAATTCTCTGTCGAAATACAATGCGTTATTTTAGAATGCAAAATTGCAAATAAGACTGAGAGTAGATGAAATAAGCCTGTCGACTGGAGGAGGAGGAGGAGGAGAGAAATCTATATAATATAACTGAAGTTGTCCTCTTACTATCTAATGGCACTCTGGCGAAGTACGATGATAAGGCATCCTGTTCAAATTTGCCCTAAGGACAGCGTGGAAAAGGTGTTTGCCAGTCCACAATGTCTTATGTCCTATTGGTTGGGCTACTGTGAGGCGTATGCTTGGCAGCCCGCAAGTATACCTGGACATGCTCGAAGCCTTTCTGTTTAGGATGGCCCAAGTATGATCTACCCGAGACTTAGCTTGAGAAGAAGCCCAATCCGAGTTTTCCTTTTTCTTTTCTCAGAATCAATCAAAACCTTTCGTAATGGATCCTAATTCCTAAATCCTACCCCACAATTTCTTTTTCTTTTTCAGGGAGCCCCTAAAGAGATTTTTATTTACTTGTATTCTCACAATAGATTTTATTTACCCAACAAATTTATCCGAACCCTTTCGAGTTCCTACTTGCACCACCATTTTTACACACAACTTCTAGTTATTCCAAAGATGCCTGCATTAACCCATGTCTCAAATTTCACCATCTACGTTGGTCTTGTAAAATGGGAAAGACACTGCCCCAGATGTATACAATGCGGTATCATCATTTCAGCCGCTAATCTTTCGCTAAAAAATTTATAACAACTCTTCCTCATATTCCTCTCAACTAGAAAAAAGGAGAGTGAGGGTCCAGTTTGCCAAACTTTTGAGCTTGTGCAAAGGTAGAGAGTTCCAAAGCAATGCAAAGCTATAATATGGTTAGCCTTAAAAAATACCTGTCCTTAGCCTCCCAGCAGGTAGAACAAGCTTTAAGACCAAGAAATCTTGAATAGCAGACCCACCTGTTCAAAGCCTCATCATACTATTATTCTGCACCCATGGCAGAATATATGTTAAGCAATCTGCTACTTTACTGGCAGAACCTGACCAATCTATAACCTACATGTGGCTTAAGCCTAATCATTGGTTTCAAAGTCTCGAGTTTGAGCCACATGATTAGATAATGGCAGGGAAATCTTTTGAGTTGAAAATGGATTAAATCATCAACCGATAATAATGCATATAATTTTATGCGTGGTAAAAATTCTATCTTGGATTCTGTCCATGTCCTTGTATCCTTACCGACCATATATGTTAGTTCTGGTCGGTCTGTAGGTCCTAGCTTGAGACCCTTTTTTTTTTTCAAGCTGAATGTTGAAATCCAATATGGAGGAGGTAATTGCGTGGTGGGAACCTATCCATGATTTTCCACACATGCCTAACATTTCTTGGAGGCTTTCATAAACAACCAACCCATTTTAACTTCGGGAAAGCTACATGGTTCCAACATGATTCTTGATGCTTAAATAAGTGTCGAACCAAATATTATACCTGTAGATCACGAAGTAAATACTGCACAAGCATCTGCAACAATGCATATATAAAAAAATGCCAACTAGCTAGGAAGGCTAGGTTGGATTAGCCTAGATATTCCTTTAGGATTGCCTAGAAGGTGGAATAATAATGCTAATGAATTCAGCACATTGTCATCATAAGGGCGGGCCACTGACAGGATACACAAAGGCACATTTAGTCGCCGACAGTGAACTTTAATTAGTTAAAAAGTGTCCCATGGATAGTATAGAATTCCAGATCACAGAATGTCAAAGTCATAGAGAAAAGGAAAAGAGAATGGAAGGATAAAATTGGCCACTCCTTTTAGTGATGGATCGGGTTTAGCTGACAGGTGACCAAAAATGAGGCTTATGCTTTAAGCAATATAAGTTAAGTAGCGAGTTTAATCAAGTATTAACACTCTGGCAGCCTCACAGAAAGATGTCCTGTGAAATGCTTGTAGCTACAGGCATGTGAAAACAATGATCATCATGTATGTATTTTTTACACTTGTGGACTTTGAATTTGAATCCCCTTCAGTTCATATACCGCCACAAAAAGAGTAGCCTTCGCCATTGACTTTTGTTGAATGTTCATCTTACTGCGTCATTTATATTTCAGGATTTAGAAAATTGAACATGGGAAATGAGATGGGCAACAACAACACATCTGGACTGCGAGGTACGGCTAGAAATCTACTTCAGCTTTTCACTTGGTAATTGCGATGCTTATTAATTTGCAATGCTAATGTATGCAGAAGAAGATAGCACGACTGATGAGGCTCAGGAAAAATCTGTACAAGAACCTACTAATGCCAATGCCGTGAAAGAAGAAAACCATGTAGTTCCTGCAGGAGAGAGTAAAGATTATCATGAAAAAGTGAAAGGGTTAGATCGTGATGATCGAAAGGGTTCTGGAGATACTCATGATCATAACCAGACATCGGATGAGGCAGGTTTGTGGCTTACCAATATCAATATGGAATGCACACATATCTCATGAATTTTATCTGTTGGCTGTTGGAACTGAAAATTTATTAAGTTGAACTGAGTGATTTTAATCTGTTGGCTAGTTTCACCAAAAAAAAAAATAAATTCCTGTTCAAAACAAACAGAGCTCAGTATCTGTATACTAAGTCAGACCTTCTCTTTTGTAGAACATGCTGAAGCTCATCCAACTCCGGAGTCTCCTAAAGCTGAAACGAAACCAAATGAAGTAGGTGGTGGAGATAATGAATTTCACCCAGCTTCTTTTTCGAATGAATTGGAAGGTAATGAGAAGTCAACAGAGTCTCATTTAGAGGAGACTGTTCTTGGAGCAAACAGTAATCAGCTAGAGAGGCAAGCTTCCTTCAAGAAAGGTTAGCTTATCCTTGGATACTCTGTGAAACCCTATTCTGATTGCCTTAAAACCTGCCAGTCATGTTGTATTTTTATCAAGTGATATTTACATTTACAAAAATAGTAAAACCTAGTGTAAACTTCTGTTGTTTTGCTATAAATTGCAACAGAGGAACAGGAGATCATGTCAGTTTCAACTTTTGTCACGATATCACCATCACATGATCCAGAACCTCAAGAATCTATGGACTTGAAGTTTGATCAACAGGAGTTTATTGAAAATCATTCCGAACAATCTATAAAAGATAGCACTAATTCACTGGAAACAAGTGAAAATATCGTAGGATCAAATATTGTTGAAGATATCATCACTAAGGAGAATGGTCACCTGGTGGAGACCTGCGCTTATGACAATCTGGATGGAATTCTTGTTTCTGGGACCACTCTAAACATGGAGAAGAAAATGGGTGACTTGTCGGAGAAAGAAATGGCATCTCAAGAAGATAAGATGCTTAGTGAAGAGAAAGTTGACGTTGAAGTTGGAAATGAGGTTGGAAATGATTTAAGCAAAACAGTTGTTATGGAGCCAACAGCGATACGATCAGATTCTCGAAGTGAGCACAGAGAGAAATGTGAAGAAGAGTTCACCAGGGAGATGGATTGTTATGGAAACAATTGCTCAGAGTCACAGCCACAGGTCAATCTTATCGCTAACTCAGCAAACTCTCATATGGAACTATCTGTGCCTGAAGATAAATGCATGGTCCTTACTGAAGAAACTGAATTCACGAGAAAAGAATCGGAAACGGAAGTTAACAAGCATGATTACAGCCCGAATCAGTTAATGGATGATTCGAATAGAGAATCAGAGATTGAATTGAAACATGCATCTCAAAATGATTCTTTTCTCGGGCCTAGTTTCAAGAATAATGAGGAGAGTTCAGTTGATGCTTCTCATGATCCTACTAGCAACGGAAGCTGTCAAGTTGAGGAGGCAAAGGTTTCTGAGAATGGCTACATTGACTTATTCAACGACATCCAGAGTGAAGCTTCTGAAGACGGCTGCAAGGAATCTGAAGGAGACGCTATGATAGTCCCTGAACTTGGAATTATTCCAGAAGAGTTATCCATGTCCAACGGGAAAGGCAATGAAGGGGGAACAGATTGTAAACTGGAGGAAGAGAAGACAGCAGAGAAGCAAATTGTCGAAGAGATAAAGGAGAAGACAGAAGCTCCATGTGCCATTGGAAAGGGTGCAGAAGAACAGCAAGGCGGAGAACAGTTAGTGTCCAAAACACTTGCAGTACAAGCAGAAGCATATAACCCACAGGCTCCGGCTTCTCTGTTCCAGTCTCAGGATCAGCAACAAGAAAAGGTAACGGTATCTGGCGATGCTCAAGGCAGCAATGGGTTAACCTTGGAATTGAAGCCCGAGAGTTGCCAGGAGTTCCTTGTTGCAAAGGTTTCTACTGACCAAGCGGAATTCATGAATATTTTAGGGACCTCAGATTCTGCAGTTGAGTTGGCAATGGTCAAGCCTCAGGAAGAAGCTTCATACTATTTCATAGCAGCTCGAGAGGTAGTGAGAGAAACCAAATCTTTAGCTTTTGATCAATGTGAGAAACGTGATTCAACTATCTTCCCAAAGGGTGGCTATGAGGCACAAGAAAGTGTGGGGAGGCTCAGCACTGAATCAAATCCCGACAACCTGAACATTCATGTACAGATGCGAAAATCTCCAAGCTTTGATCTTGATCTCCGAATAGAAGCAAGGAGTGAAGAGTCAGATCAGACTCCACTTCTTTATCAAGACAAGATTACAGTTGAAAGCTTATCGGATCAGTCTGATGTCAGCCTTCAAAGTCCACATCTGCTTTCTCAGTGTAGTCAAGAAACACTGCGAGCATTGCCAGTTGAAGAGAAAGTGATTGCTCTGGAAAGAAGTGATTCTGAGAAGTCAAGAACACCATTCCTTGGTTTCTTGAAAGAAGATGAAGCGGCTCATGCTGTTGTTACACCAAAGAAACAAGATAACCATGCTGCTGCAAAGAAGACAACTAAGGATCTGTGGAACTCACCTACAAAGGAAGTGGCATCGGCTTCTCCTAAAGGTAAAGAGAAACATAAGCGCAGAACATCCCTCTTTGGTCAGTGCATGTGTTGTGCAACAGTGATTAATTAAGTAGAAATTCCCAGTTTTCGAGTTTTACTTTTCAGGATTTTCTTGAATGAATTTCATTTTAATTCGAGTTTTTCAAGAAATGGAGTCTTGATGAAAGGAGAAACTGTCGGTTGGTTCAGTTAACCCAAGAAAGAGTGATTACTAAATCTTCTGCATCTGTAACTTTTTTGTGATCTTTCCTTTCTATAATTCTTCTAATCTTGCATTGCGTTGTATTTTGATGCAAGCTCTTAGCTGATTCTCTTGATTTAATTATTTTGTAAGTTTTGTTTGTTTGATAATGTGTTGGACAGAAATTGGAAGGTTTGGAAAGGAAATTGCAAACCAGACAGCTTTGCTGCTGCCATTGATTGTATTATTTGTTTATTCTATTTATAACACAATCGTAGCGAAGATGTTTGAAATTTCGAGAGTTTTGACTTGTATTAACATTGTTTTCATGATGGGAAAAAAAAGGAAGTCAGATCGTATCAGGCATTCTGAGATCAATAATATTAGCATTAGTGTTTTTCTAGACTCTAGAGCCGTCCTCAAGGCACATACGAAATTCTTCCAGCCATGTGGCTGGAAGACGGGAGCTAGAGAGACAGCCCATTGACAGTAGTCTGCCCTTCAGCATGCAGGCAGGGGGGGCTCAAAGAAATGTTCTCCTATTAATTCAAACCGACAATATTTTGCCTCCAAGGAATACCATAAGGTAATTCACAAATAAGCGTGTTTGAAAATATGGATTTCCTTGTAAGTTTTGGCTAATAAAGCTTAGATGAATTTTCTCAAAAGACTCAATTGAATTCATCTCGAAAATCGGGACTGATTTGTCGTATTATTTTATCGCTAGCTTTTAGCATATCACAGGAGAGAAAGATTGACGGAAAGGACAGGAGGGACCTGGGGGGGTGGGCTTTGCCATCGCCGAAAGCTGTTATCCCATACAACACGTACTAGAAAGTCAGCATTGACACGATATTCCCAAATCTATTTCCATTTAAAAAACATATTTAAACAACTTCTGGAGTAGAAAAGAAAGAATACAATTCAGCTTTGGACAAAATCAAATAGTGATTTTTCAGGTCATTCTAATTTTCGGTCATGATCATTGGTTGGCTGGCTACATTACCACAGCAACGACAATAATAAAAATGAATACAAGTTTCTTATGGAGTTAAAGATGTTATAATTCAATGAATTCTGAGCACGGCATCTTCGATCCGATCGCCTGGGAATTTTTTCACCCGATGTTCATCATCATTTTAACAAACTCGTCGTAATTAACTTGGCCGTCACCGTCCAAATCAGCCTCTTTAATCATCTGATCCACCTCCTCATCGGTAAGCTTTTCACCTAAATTGATCATAACATGCCTCAACTGAGCATGAACAGGGAGAGCAAGTTTTTAATTTGATTAGAGAGATCTCTTTCCAATTAAATTAAATAAGTAAGAATGCTATGAACCAAATCACTGTCCCATGAAAAATGGTTAATGTTCATTGCATGCTGAATCGTACAGCTAATCTCACACGGATTGATGGGTAAACTAAACCTTAAATATATGGTACAATATTTAATTATTTTTACCCGAATATCAATATCAATGGGTTTACCTTTTTCATTTTCATTTTATTGTTTCTGCAGAGCATGAGCTCTTAGATAAGGTGTCCTCTCCTTTTCACGAAGGCAACATCTGCTTGAATATTCATTAAACATTTATCACCAGTAACCTCACCTTATTGATATCATCTATTGTTTAAATTTTAGAGAAAGTGGTAATTTTTTTTAAATCTAAATAAGGATAATATGCTTCAAAGAAATTAAAATGAAACAGGTATTTAGAATTATGGTTTATCTTACTTTTCAAAATAATTTTTTATTTGAAAATGTATTAAAATATTTTAAATATTTTTTATATATCAACATATTAAAATCATCATCAAACATTAAAAAAATCAATTAAATATCTTTTTAAAACAAAAAAAAACTTTTATAATACATTAAAAAAAAAACGGATATTATGTGTGTGTGTGTGTGTGTGTGTGATGGTTTATTTTCCCTTTAGAATTTGGAAGGCTCTTTTGTCAACATCATTCACCTACGATATATTCCCAGTTCTCGTCAACGTCAACTCTCAAAAAAAATAAAAACAAGGGACATAGATGACGATTGTTCGATAACATGTCCAGCACTATCATTTTGAATTTGAGAATTTCTAATTTTTTTAGAAGTCTGAATTTTCAATTATGTGAAAAGTATACTACCGAATTCACAAGTAAGGAGTTTTTTAAGATCTTGAATGAGTTGTTTTCACCGTATAACACTTATGGTCAATAACCATTGCCGTATATTCTATTCAATGAAAATCTCGAATGAAGATGTTGATTGATATATATATCAATGCCATTGCAAAGAAGAAGAAATTAGAAGGAAGGCCAAAATTGTTTAGAGTATTACCTCATTAGCTGATATATAGCCATTCTGATCCTTGTCAAACACTTTGAACGCCTCTTTAAGCTCCTCCTCCGCATCAGTCTCCTGGTAAATTCATAAATATATTTCAAATTATAGCCTTAATATATATTCTTATATATATTTGTTACTAACGCGTAACGTGTGTGTGTGTGTGTGATATATATACCTTTGTTTTTTTGGCCATCAAAGTTAAAAACTCAGCAAACTCTATGGTCCCATTTCCATCCGAATCAACTTCGCTGATCATATCCTGAAGTTCTTCTTCGGTTGGATTTTGATCCAGTGACCTAATGACCGTGGCCAGTTCATCAATGGTAATGCAACCTGCAAGGCATATATCTGATTAATTAATACCAGTAAACACTTCAAACAAATGATATAACTCGTAAGCTAATCACAAACTAACCATCTCCATCCTTGTCGAACAGACAAAAAGCTTCTTTGAACTCAACAATCTGTTCTTCGGTTAGTACCTCTGCCATTTTGTTTTCAAAGACACCACAAATTAAAAACTTTCTGACTAGTGGGAGAGAGAGAGAGAGAGAGTGGAGCACAATAGGCTACGAGGGGGAGAAGAGAGAGGACGTTGTTTTTGGTAGAGAGAGAGAGAGAGAGAGAATGTTGAGCACAAAAGGCTACAAGTGAGGGGGAGAAGAGAGAGTACGTACGTTGTTTTTGGTTAAGAGAGAGAGGGTATGTTGAGTATAGCTCAACCTTAGCTGGGTTTATGTAGAACTCCAATGCGGTAAAGTACTGTGGTAAGATTTTTCTTTTTCTTTTTTTCCTCTTTAAAAAATCACGAGTCAAATCAGCTTATGTCTGGATTGGTTTTGTGGTCTTCGGCAAAGAAAGAGAATAAAAAAAAAGGGCATCTGCTGTCTCTCTTTTGGACCAGTGGACCTTTCGTTTCTTTTACCCGATCTATATTATAGAACCATCTGCGTGTAGCAAAGGTTACTAAGACTAAATTAAGATACCGATTGGTAGCATAAGGTTTATACTTACCTACGGATGTATATATGAATTTTATATTTGACTTCAAAATTTGTACAGCTGTAAGGGTTTGAAGTTCGGGAGACAGAGCATTCAAGGAGTAGACGGGAAAATTTGGTTCCCCGAGTTAAATTTTCTACCCAAAGGCCACGGTGCTTTGCTTGCACGAGATGGGGAGATGAGATCCTTCAGAAAACCTACTTGTCCACCCGGCAAAAATCGAAATCGAAATCAACGCGTTTTGTTGACCTACAAAGATGTCTCTCGTGCCGTGCATTGCTTTAGAAATGTTGTTGGCTTAGATTGTATACAAGCACACCTAATTATTAAATTATTCGAAAGTATAAAAACATTACAGAAAATAGCTAAAGAGGTCGGTGTTTTCGTGTAGCTACTCTCGATAATTCACTTTTGGGTTCACACAATGAATTTGTCAAATTATCATTGGAAGAGAAAAATACGCTGATTTAGGGGTATTTTAAAAAAATTTCATGGGATATTTGTAAAATTAGTGAGGAGTATGGACGCCTTTTTCTCTCTTGATTTCGCACTTTAAACTCTAAAGTCTAAAATATTCATAGAAGCTGATTTTGGGTTTGCTTTGGGAGATTTTTTTTTAATTCTTTTTTTTTAGCGCCAAAATATCATTTGATTTTAAAATAAATGTTTTTGTCTTTAGGGGTATTTATATCTTTTACACTCTGGTTTTTTTATAATTTTCATATGGGATTAGGAATGTTTTGGTATTTATAAAAAAATAAAAAATAAAATAAAAATTTATTGGCGCTTGCTAATCACGTCACGCGCCACACATGTGGAGGTTGTCCGTGCCATTTTAACGACATGTGACACATCCTCTGATCTTTAAAAATACTCAACCATCTTTTCAGACAAATCATCTCGGGGCAACGCTTTTTCCTAACAACACGTGTTGTTATAATCACTGTTGTTAGGTGACGGTTAATTTGTTTTTCTCCACCCACTTTTCTCTCTTCTCCACCAACCCAAAGTTCAAAAATGTCCTAACCTTTTATATTATTTCACTTGTGGTCCTTTTTTTTATTGTTCTATATTTGCGTGAAATTCTTTTTATGATTTTTTTTAATTTTATCATTTTATTTTATTTTATTTTTATGTCAGATTTGGTCTTTTTTTTAATTGATATTTATTTTGTTTTTCACCCTTCTTTTAATTGATTTTCTTTTCAATTTCATACCTGATTTTTGTTTTTTTTTAATTTAGTCCATATTCTTTCAATTATAATTTCTTTTGGTTTCATTTATTTTCTTAATTGATTTTTTTCAGATTCATCCCTCATTATTTGATTTTATTTGATTTTCATATTAAATTTAATTTTTATTTTTTTAATTATGGTTTTTAAACCCGATCTGGAGGTTGACCCCAAACAAGTCTTTGGTCACATGTTTGATGGGTTGGCCAGAGTTACTCAGGCAACTAAATTTTTTATTTTATAAATATGTAAAAATGATATTTTTTTTTTGTTGAAATTTACAAAAAAAAATCAATGGGTTTTAAAACGGGTTTAAAAAAATTAAAAATAATTTAACAAAAAAATTGGTTTCTCATTCTTTTAATCATGCTTATTAAACCCAATCTGGGGGTTGATCTCAAGTCGCTTCTTGACCACAAGTAGAGTAAGTTGACTAGGGGTACTCGGATTGGTTGATTTTTTTTATTATGCAAGAATACCAAAATTACATTTTTTTTATAAAGATTTAACAAATAAAATTAACAAGTTTTGAGAAAAAAATAACAAAAAAGTTTATTCCTCATTCCTTTGTAGGTTTTTTTTAAATGTTCAGAAAAAAAAAAAACAGTCCCATGACATAATGCGGTTGATCTATCTAGTGTATAGTATTGTTCATCAAAATTACTAACAGTTTACTTTGTCAAGCATCCATAACGCAAAAGGTGCATTCAATTGGCTCCGACAAAAAGCAAAAACCTTCCATCTCGTAACATGTTCGTTTTATCATGCATATATGTTGCTGATCATTCGAAGAAAAAATTGTTGCAAACATGAACTTATATCATATTCCCTTTCAGTAAACACAGTTGAATATATATACTTTTTTATGGTCAGAAAAGGTTAGGATATTCGGCCGAATCAAGAGGATAATATAATATGATGGGCTCTTCGACTGGAGAATACAGCGTAGTGGTTAATTTGTTTAAATGGTGTGTGATTACTGCCAGCCGCGACCCATAAATGAAGCAAGATGCATATTAATGCGACTGCCTGTCGACGCGCTTTCTCTTTATTGAGCTCAAATGTCAAAGGCAATTTCGACATTGCTGAACGCAATAGGGTAAGGACGTTTCAAAGAACTGTACAAGGTCCCGCATTCACGTGAATCTTGGTCCAAAACTTGGACTTTTCGTTCAAAGTTGTATAGTTTTCCCCCGGGAAGAATGTTGACCTAAGGATTATCGAAGGAAATCGACTCCTGACGACTCGGCCTCACCAATTACGAAAAGCTTTCAACTCCCTGGACACGAAATGAAAGAGACGAAAAAAATGTGGCATTCAAAGTATACATGTTTGAACAAGAATTTGATGAATCGGGATGATGGGTCAAGGCAAGTCTTCCACCTGCAAAGCCATTGATAGATGGAAATCGAAAGGATGTCCATTAGGGAAAATTGCTAGCCCAGTTCACTGTTAATCCACTCATGCTAATTTTATATATAGGAGGACCGACCTATCAAAATGTAATTCTTGGGATTCATCAAAATAATTTCCTACTTAATTCCATGTTTTCTTAGGAGATGGGATTTTCTTTTTCTTTTTTAGACAGTAGTTGTTTTTTTAATTCTCTGATATAATAATTTTCATGCATCTTAGACACAAACAATACACTCTCTAACATACTTACTACCTTCAACCTTTTTTCTTATTTTTCTTTTCCTTGGATTCTAACTTTCTTATTTTTCTTCTTGAGTAATATTTCTCTTTTCCTCTTTCTCATTGCCTTCCATCTTCGTATAACAATAGAATCTCTTAGAACCTCTTTTCTAAGGTTTTTTTAATTGAAAATATTGTTACTTTTTCATAACTAAATTGAGGATTTATATTATAAATTTTATCAACAATTCATTGCAACATTCAAGCTAAATGGGAGTTTTAGCATATGATTTTCGAGATTCTAAGTACTACAATGGAAAAAAAAAAGTGAAAAAAGGGAAGATTTTAATGGAATCAAATCATAATTATGGAAAAAGATAATTAATGGTTAATGGTTAACAAATGCGTGTAGTTACATTATTTCTTTACATCACACACACACACACACACACACACACTTGTTCTGAGCAACCCATTACAAAACACAACAAATGAATTCCTGCACTTGAAGACAAATTAGCGATGACTTCCTGATACATCATTTCCTGTTTCTTTGCGACAACACATCCTTCCACAATGACACGAACCAGTAGGCACCCTTTTTGCTTTGCAAACAACTATTACAAGCATGGTTGAATTGTACAAGGAACAAAGAAACCACGGTTCAGTTACAAATCAAGTTGGTTGACGTTCTCCATTACTGGTGCAATAGCAAACCTAACGCTAAGGCCTTAAGGTTACAACCAAGAGCAATACAAGGCTTGAGGCAGGTTCCTCGATCTATTTGATAAGATGTCTCAACTATCTTGATTCAACAGTAATATAAAAGACAAAAGAGAGCAGGCTAATCACTGTGATAAACAAGCAGCCACTTAGAACAGAAAATGGTGTCCAATATTTTCCCAACTATCCTCCACCTTTTCATATAGGCATGCCCTTTGGGACAATTTGATCTTTGAGCCACATGTAAATTGGAACCAGAATAAAGTATGTTGCTGCCATTGCCCCGAGAATGAATCGCATAAGGAACACCAATGGATTCACTGGCTTCTCAATCTCCTCTGCCTTTGGACCAAGCTGTATCAAGATGCACATTCATGGGTCATAAATCTTACAGAGAAAAGAAGTCGGGATGTATCAAATTTACACATTCATGAGTCATAAATCTGAAAGTGTATATTGATCTTATGGAGAGATGAATCCAGGAAAAACCTTTGAAAGAATGTAGTTTCAAAATGGTAAACGGAAAATAATCAATGCAATGCATCAAGAACAAAGCTTTATGTTTGCTGGTCACCCTGTCCTTGTCTACAATTACTTCATTTTAATCAGTGTTGTCTTGTCAAAAGAGTGAAGCACCACCCACACTAAAGAATGATCCTCATGGATTGATATCTATTAGAGCATTATCAATCAAAGAAATAGAGAGATCTCCCGGGTGACAAAAATTCAACGAGAGTAGAGAAATTTGGTTCAATGCAAAACCCATATAGACTTACTGCATCGCACTTCTCATAAATCTGAACTTCTGATGAAATGACCTCCCTTTTCTAATTATCAACAGAATCGGAGTAACAGAACCTAAGATGATCTCATACTTTCTGAAAAGTTTAATACAAGAGACAAGGAGAAAATCATCCTCATAATTACTTCAAGGAAGAAAGAAAACCCTGAGCTAATTACTATTTCACTTTGTTTTCCCCAATTGGTTTTGCTATATCCTCCCCTGCTTAAATTTTGATGCTTCAGAGTATTGCAGGGGGGGATGGTCCATTTATTAGTCAGTCCAAATTCTGTTTGACTCTGTTAGCAAATATGTGTTCATAAATGGCAAGCTATGTTACATCAGTCTTATTAAATGATGAACCAATTTGCGCTCTTTATTTGATGCCCATAGCAAGCAGTAGAAACCAGCCAATATCCAGCAACGATTTCATGGGCACTTCAGAAATCAGTTAGTTCTTGAAGAATCATGACCAGATCTACCAGCACATATCATGCCTCTCATTCCACAACAGTGGAATACCAATGCAAGCTGCCAGAACTGCATTAGGAAACGCTAACATCACAAGCTAAATTTTAATGCTTGTTTGCCATTAAGACCCCACACCACACTAATCTTTAAGTCTAACAAAATCAAGAATTTCTTGGACAACAATCAAAATACTTGATAATCATTATGAGAAATTGTAAATAGAATGCATCCAGGTAATTACAGATCTCTTGAAAGTTAGTGAGTTGCATAGCAATAAAGGTAGTTACCATAGAAAGCAAATCAAGGAACCATAACAAGGGTTTATCTCAGCTAAAGTTCATATTACTATATTAAAAGATAAAGTACGTCACCTGCAGGGGAGAGTCTCCTGATAATCGCTTTACGCCAGTCACAGAGCAACCCATTATCAAACCATGCCGACGGACACCACGATACCATTTTGGACCAATCCTTTTCAGTTTAACATCTTTAAATCCAGCCTTTTTAAACCATTCAATGTACTCTTCCTCTTTTGGGAAGAGCATCCACACATCAGCAAAAAATCTAGACAGCCAAAAGGTTGGGTAGACGGGACCTATAATACATGCTTTCCCTCCTATTTTCAGCACTCTGTATGCTTCTTTGATGCCACGTTGGGGATCCGGCCAGTACTCAATACTGGGATACACAACCACAGCATAATTTGATATACATTGTATTTAGAAAATTAAGTTGAAAATAGCCATTATGCACAAAACTGGAGTCTTTCATTCAGAAAAAAAGACACAACATTTCTATACCTTCAGTAAAATAACAAAGAAAGAATACGGTAATAGCTATTTATAGCCTCAAATTAAACAAAACAAATAATAAATCTAGGTGTTTTAGCAATCTTACCTTCCAGCGGATACATAACGATCTGCATAATCAGTAGGGAAGGGAAGATCCTCAGCGTCCCCTTCAATTATCTTGCATTCCTTCAAGGGCTTCTTCTGCTTAGCCTTAGCAAGCTGGTGAGGTGACTGGTCTAGAATTGTAACATTCTTGGCATCCACATGTTTAACAATACCCAAAGTAGTGAACCCAGTACCACCACCGACATCTACCACTGTCATCCTCCTATCATAGAGGTCAGCAGGCTCAAGTGCCTCATCCCTCATATCCTCAGTCCAATGACCAGGGTTAATGATATGATCATACACTATAGACAGGAATCTATAGAACCAAAATGCCTCTTTCTTGTGTTGTATGAACCTAGGCTGAGAAGCAGGCCTTGCAGATGATAAAGAACATCTGGGTGCTAAGATTCTTGAATTTTGATTCCTATTATGGCATGGTACAATATTTTTCGACGAAAAACAACTAACATGAAGATTTGAACCTACAAAACCTAGCCCAGATGGGGTTATGACACCAATGAAGTTCACATTTTGAGGTCCATTGAGCAATAAAGAAGCCATGAAATGATAAATGAAAGAAAAACCAACAAGCAAAGATATTTCTCAGATGTCAAGATTGTGGAAAACTTTCAAATTTCAAGAGCTTGAAACTACTGTGAAGCATAAAAATTCAGCGTTTGATCACTTTGGTTTGTGGCAGTTCAATAGAAGGGTAAGGTAATGTGATTCTACAGGGAAATGGCTTACCAAAGTTATAACACAGAGAGAAAATCGGCTTGGTTTGGAGGCAGAGAGAATTAGAAGAAAATCAAAGAACTATTTCATTTTTTCCATAGCAATTTAGAGTTCCCTTTGCCTGTGTTGATATGGCACCACAAATCCCACTTCTTTGCCGACTACTGGCTACTAATGGATGGGCTGTTGTTTTCATTTCTCAGCTCTCCACTCCCACCTCAATTATGTGAAACGGCGACGTTTATTACTGTTCTCATTTTCTTTTCTTTTCTTTCTTATTTGAAAACCATTTTGTTTGTTTTTGAAGAAAACAATATTTTATCTTTTCTTAAGCTTATGAATAATTTGGAAAAAAAAAACAAAAATTTAGATTACAATAACTCCCTTATACATAAAAATACCCCTAATTAGTATTTAAAAAAATATAGATAAATAAAAGAACTCAAAAAATAGAGAAGGAATATTTAAAAAAATCAAACCGAAATTGATTGGAATTAAATAGTAAAAGTAATATTGTTTATTTACTTCAAAAAAATAATCATGTTTTTTTTTTATATATTCTTTCTCTGATTTTTTTTTCAATTTAACTATATTTTCTAAGAACGATTTAGGTGGGTGAAAAGGTGTGTTTTATAAAAGAAAAAACTTCAAATAAGGAGTGATGTATTTTTGGAAATTCTTTTGACAAACTAAAATGGGCCACAAAAGATTCTGTTAACATATCACAATACAAATAATTAAAATGGGCTTAGCATAAAATTCATTGAGAAAGGAGGAAAGAGAAGAAAATTAATGGAAGAAATAATCAAATGAGAACCACCCATTATCGTCGCCTTTTGATTTGCATTGGACATTGACGATATCTTTGTTTAAATCATTGAAATTATAGACATGAAACCTTCTCCGATTATAATACTTGATCAAGAATGACTCATTTCCAGTGTAAATATGAGAAAGAAAGCTGCATAGCTTTCGAAAACTCTCATGGCCGGTGCATGTTGCACCATTGCTTTAGTTTAGAGCAAATTTTGATTAACATCTTTGTTTCTAAAACAATCGTCTCCTTTTCATAGCCCAAGCCTGTCCATTCCCCATGAATGATGGCAAGGCTTTAGTTGCCTGGCCATTAATGTTTCTGCCCGACCAGGCACAAGTTCTGTGACCGCATTTACAAGTAAAAGCTTGTTACAGAACCACGTTTGGCTTTGCCACTAGAAAAAGGCATCAGAAAAGTGTAGTTCTCTGTAAGATTTTTCTTCAGAAGAGAGATGGGATTCATTGTTTTCTGATAACATATGCGAATTCAGATCATCTTGGATATGCTGTGGAGAAAGGGGACCCTTCTTGTTGTTCAAGCTATTGATAATCTGCGTATGGTATTCTCGGAAACTGAGAACGATGACAAGAATCATGGCTAATGCCAACACAAATAATAATAAAAGAAGATAGCTGTTTGGATCAGTCGTGATGGCTGCTTGCTTTTTGATGCAAATGATCTATGTTTAGTTTCGAGCTGCCAGAATCTACTTTAGCGGACGAGGAGAAGTCATAATCAGTGAGTGACCACAACCGAATTAAGTACTAGCCAGCACAGATAGTAATATTGCAAGGCAGTGCGAAATTCAATTGATGCAGAAAATCTACATCCATTACAAAGCTTTTCCAGCAAAATAGTATTTCGGCGAACACACACTCGACCACTTTCCTCTTTGATTGATGTAATATCAAGTAAGTACACGGTCTTTCACGGTATAAAGTTAAAAAAAAAATGCATGCAGTTCATGAGATAGCATTCCGAATCATATCCAAGAAAAAGGATATTGCGACTTCAGTGGAAAACTTGTTCTTTTGCAAAGGATCAACCAATAATTATACACGACTTTCCTAAGCAACATCAAAGGAATAGATGAGAAATCGAAAAGAAAATTGGGAGCTCATTGTTCATCTATCTCCGATGGCTTCTGAACTTCCCGGAGCTGGACTGAGTTTTCAAAGCAGTGATAGAAACCATAGTGTGGGAATCTTTCATACCATGTATCTTGCTGAGCATGTGTGTCCCAGTGCTCCCCACAGCTGCTCTTCCCATACTTGTGAACCCACCCAGAACCATTGTGACGCTCACCCCAAGTGCGGTTCCACCGCTCTCCATGTTTTCCCTCCCACCATGCCTCCCCCTGCTTGACACCATGACCATTTAGATCAAAATTTTCATCCCACTTGTCACCCCACTTCGCCCAACCATCACCCTCACAGCGCTCAGCCCATTTATCAGTATATTTTGTGCTGCCTCCATGTCCATCATACTTCTCGCCCCACCTATTACCAGCAATATGTCAACAGTTTTACAAACAATAAGAACAAAACTGCAATCATTGAGGCAATCACTAGAGTTGAAGATTTCAGGAAGGTAAAAGTTCTAGTACCAACTTTGAAAAAATTGCAATTGCTTGAATATGAATATGAAAAATAAATTAACAGTCTAAATCAATTGGACAAACTGGGAAATTAGCATATAAATTTTAAAAAATAGAAGAATTAACACTGCAACAAAAAGATTTGGCAAAATAGCACATTTTTTCTTGTCAAAGTTTAGAACCACAACATCAATTAATTATCAACCACAATAATCATAACCAAGCTTGAGCTCATCCTGGCGTAGGCCCAGCAAATCACGATGCAGAGGAGTGGAGATCTTTAGTAAAGAGAAACTGCCTTCTCACTCCTATCTTCATCCTTTTCTGGTCTGCGAGGAACCGGACAAGTAGTAAAGGGAGCTGGGCAAAGTAGGGCTAAAAAACTAGGCTCTAAGACCGGGAAAAAAGCTGAAGGTCAAAAGCAAGACAACCAAAGGCCTTAGGGAGAAGAAGAGGTATAGAGCTAAGAAAGCAGGCTAAGAAGCCGAAGGCTAATAAAAAGAAGAGTTGACTCTCCCTTGGGACTGCAACTGAAAGGGAAGGAGTGGAATTTTTCCAATAAAATGGAAAGAAACTAAAACAAGTGCCTCACTTAGACAAGCTAGTTATAGATTGAAAAGAAGGGACAAGAGTGAGTAAACTAAAAGAATAGGGACTGCGTTCTTTGGTTTAAGAGAGATGCGGGGTGTCTGTGTGGAAATTTAATGACATGTCGCACTTCCCATGCGCAACATTTACTAAATATCGCTTATCTGAAGTGTGACATTTACTAAATATCGCTTATCTGAAACGCAACAAGTTCAAATGTGTTATTTTGTCAAAACTTTTTCAAATAATATTATCCTATTTTTTAATTACTATGCTAATTAAAAAAAACAAAAAACAAAAAACAAATCAATTATAATATAATACTTACTCTTCGTTTCAATCAAACCCAAACCAAAATTTCTAGAGTCTAGGAAATAAAAAAATGTCCCTTCAAAGGCAACATTGACATTTAAGATCTCCAAATGTCATCACAAATTTTCACCACAATTTAACATGTTCAAGTATGATCATCTTGACTAGAAATCCATGTAAAAAATGATGTTTTGGTAATAAAAAAAATGATGACAAATTTAAGATTGTTATGATGTGCAGAATTTTTTCCATCACCTTTCATGCCAAACATGAGCATGACCAGCCTCAAGGTTTGTGGTTGGATCAATACTGCACCACTTATGAGCCCATTTCTCCGCTTGACCAGATGCACCATAATGTTCCCACCATTTCTCTTGCCACTCGTCACCTTGTCCATTCTTCCCCCACTTGTCTGCAGTTTTTTCAAGATGCAAAAGCCCAGATTCCTGCATGCATCAGACTCTAGATTTCAATAGGCAAGATAACTTGAATCATCTATATCACAAAGCCTAAACTACAAAAGGAAAGAGCATTTAGTTCTTGCAATTTAGAGAAACACTTCTTATGACCTGCCGCATTGATTCCCTCCAAAACTCGCGCCACACATTTCCAGTTGCATCACGCCCTGATTTCTCTGAACCAAGTTCCTTGTAGCCAAAATCATCAGCAGCTTCCCAGAACTTTTCTTGCCACTCGACCTCTTGGTCTGCACTGACCCCCCTGGTCATCGTCCACCTGCAAATTACACCATCAGGCCTTTGCTCAATTCCTGTCTCCCTCCAACACCTTGATCCATCTGCAGTCACTCCAAAGGATGACAACTCATCAAACTTATCTTTCTCAAGAGCATGTGCTGCTTCTGCTGCATATGCTGAAAACTGGACTCCAAGTTCACGTTCTTCCTCGTTTTTAGAAGGCATATCTAGAATGGATTCAGAGACCTCTACTCCTTCAACCTCAACTAATGACTGCAGTGGAGGTATAGGAGAACTGTGGTTCGTATCTAAAAGTTTACTCTCAAATGGAATTGAGAGAAAATCCGCAGATCGCTCTTTCATTGCCACTGGGATGGTCAAAGGAGAATCTGAAGATTTCCTAACTTTCAGCACATCGCTGGAATCATCTGAATTTCCATCACTGCTGAGAGGAGGAGTCCAGGACCAAAAATCTGGACCAGGAACTCCATCTGCAGAAGACTCAGATCGAGACACCAAGATGCTCCTACTCTCTGTTCCTGCTGCATAAGAAAAGAGAAGTGGCTTTATTTTGTTTTATTTCAGCAGCAACGTCTGGTGTATTAATTGCAAGAACTGAACTGGTCTTCAAATTGGGAAGTAAAAAGGGACATCTTCCAATATGAAAAAAAAAAAAAAAAAAAGCAAGAAATGTGCGCTGACTGTTTCTGATTCATAATTCCTAAGATTATGTTCAAGCATTTACAGAGCTGAACAACGGCTGGCCTTAAAGTACTAAAGTTAAAGTCTTTTCTCAATTTTTTTCCAACTTTAAAAACCACTATCACTTTGATATCACCATCTTAGCTCCAAGTTCGAAATCATACAGAATACTTCATTGTTCCTTCTCCTTTTTTCATTTATTTCTATTCAAGAAGCAAGACTTGAAGCTTTAAGTTGACAATATCTAATATTTTATTCATTAGAAAACACAAAACTCGCGTGATAGACATATAAAGCGTAAAACTTAAACCCTATTAATTCCCAAAATTAACTTAAATTAAACTTACTGAACTTGAATGAAAATATAAACATAAGACCAAAATTTACCTCCTTGTTGATCTTCCACTTCTCCACCCATGCTTTCGTGACTCTTGAAATCCTTATCAGCGGACTTTTTTTCCCTGACAATATCGCGAGCTGCCGCAATGGCCGCCGCGGCACGATCAATGACTTGCACACGCTGAATGCGGTCCCTCTCCTCCTTGGAGACTTCAAGGATCTTCTTGAAGTCCTCGCTCTTCTTCTCCAAATCAACAGTAACATCATCATCATCATCATCACTGTCATTATCGGTTTGAGCTAAATTTCCAGCGATTTGTTGGAACTCGACGGTCTTCCTCTCGCGATCAACAGCCGTTTTCCACATGTCCAGGTAGGAGTTACTGCCATCATTTGAAACCCTAATTCTAGTGATTTTGGTGGTTCTTGTTATGCTAAGGAATGGCGGGGACTGTATAACAAAGGAGGTTCTGGTATTGGAGAAGAGGGAGGCGCGTGGGGTCGCGCGTGTGTAGGCGCCGAGATTGGCCGCCATTTTTAGTTGCTGGGGAGAGTGTTGAGAGGGAGGAGACAGGAGAGGACTGAAGAAAGGAAAACAAAGCAAAGTGGCGGTGGATTTGATTTTTTGAAGTTAGCGCGTGATGGAGTGAGGTGGACGTAGTTTGTTAAATAAGGGGGGGAGGTGATTACGTGTGATTGGAGGAACGGGGTGATGCCTTTTTGTTGGTTTATGATTGGTCCAGGTTTATTTCATTTGTTTATTTAGACTTATTTATTTTGAACGGCTAGAAAAATATCAAGACGGGATGACGCTTTGATTGGAAAGGAGATAGATTTGGGGGATCTGCTTTTTACGGAAACTTGACAGCTGAGTAAACGGAAATGGAGGCTCCAAATGTAAGATTGCGAGTGGCGGGCTGCTCGTTTCCTTCCCAAAATGAGTTTTTTCCTTTAATATTCACGGATTTGAAAGGAATTGTAATTTGTATCATAATGGGGTGGGACCCAGGTTTATGATAAAGCTAGTAAAGAAATGCCAGTTTCAAAAATCCCAGGTGATGACAAGTGTTTTCAATGCAATTAGCGTCACGCTCGGGTTATCCAAAGTGTGATGGTTTGAGTTTTTTAAAATAATATATTAAAATATTTTTTTATAAAGTTTTTATATTAATATATTAAGACATTCAAAAGCATTTTAAAAAAAATATTATTTTAATATTTTTTAAAACTATAATTATTTTTGAAAAGCATATAAAAATAAAAGTAAAAATTTTGTAAAATAATTTTTTTAGGTGGTGTTTGATTTTGTAGTAATGATTTTTTAAAAAAGTATTTTTTATTTAGAAATCAATTAAAATAATTTCTTTTTATTTTTTAATTTATTTATGATATTAGTATGTAACAAAAATTTTAAAAACATAAATAATTTAAAAATCAAAAATCAAATTTCGGCAAAAATGGAGCCCAGCCGACTTGTGAAACACATTAAGGCACCTCTCACTTTTTTATTGAGGTGATTAAAGTTGGAGACTTGGATTATATTCCTACCATTTTAACGAGGATATGTGCTTGGAAAAGTAATCAAATTGTGGGACCATTCCAACTTTCTAGACTATTCACTATGTTCCATAATTCCATGACGTGGTTACATGTTTTTTATTATTATTACTATTATTATTATTATGTGAATTTCATAATCTTAGCAACAAACATGATTTTCCCCCCGGTTTTTTAGAGATAGGATTTCTAGATAATTACTTTCTCTGTTCTAAAAAAAAGAAGAAGAAGAAGAAGTAGTTATTCACATTAGACTGGAGCTTTTTTGAAGTATAGTTGTGGTTATTTTTTAAAGTGTTTTTCGTACTGAAATACATTAAAATGATATTTTTTTTATTTTTTAAAAATTATTTTTGAAATCAACGTATCAAAACGATCTAAAACATACCAAAAAATTAATTTTTAACAAAAAAAATTAAATTTTGAGGGAATGCAGTTTGCACCGCGTTCCCAAATGATCTTTAAGAGTGTGTTTGTTTTTTAGATAATTTTTGTACTTATGATTTAAAATAAATAAGTTTAAAAAAAGTGTGGTTGGTTAATGTGTAGCAAAAAACATGTATAAAATGTATGGTGGAAGTGTAATTACAGTTGCTTTCCAAAGTGTTTTTTACTTGGAAATGCATCAAAATAATATTTTTTTATTTTTAAAAAATTAATTTTGATATCAGCGCATCAAAATAATTTTAAAACACAAAAAAATATCAATTTGAAGTAAAGAAAAAATAAAAATAAATTTTTTTTTTTTCAAAAACGTTTTTCAAACATAAAAATAAATAGAATTTTATGAATTTAATTAAAAAAAACATATAAAAATTGCTTCATAAAATTTACGTTTCAAACTTAGTGTTTCATGTAATAAAAAAAAAACACAGTTTAATTTGTTAATTATCAAATATTTTACTGTGTTTATTTTATTATGAACACAAGAACTGATGAAAAACAATCGCAGTGTAGGAGAGTTCTCACAAATTTTACCTTTCACATCATGACTTAAGATTTGATACTCTAATGATTAAGGAGAGATGCAGATTCCCCTTCAAATCATGAACGCAATAACCCAACACTATTCTTTAGCGATTCTCAAAATATAAAATATATTTTCTAGTTTTCTATATTTGATTTAGATAGACAAATGTAAAATATTCTTACAGTGAAAGAAATTAAAACAATTGAAATCAACTTACAGCTTTAAAAAAATAAAAATATTTTACTAGACTAGTCTTGTTAATAAATTACGGGCTTCATCATTAATTAATCCTTATCGGTTCCTTTTTAACATATATTTTTCACATGCACTGAACACCAAACTATTATTTTTAAATAGATTTCGTTAACATATATAACCCGGTAATAAAAAAATAAAATATTTTAAAAAATTATTTATATATAAAATATTTTTTCTTAAAACAAATGGACCTTTAAACTATTTTGCAGTCTAAAACCATATAGGTATTCCAAAATGCAGTAACTTGTGTTTTTTTTATATGTTTTGATAGTGTGTTTCAATTGAATGTTTTTTATGGTTTTAAAATACAAATGTTAAAAGTAAATAAATAAAATTATTTTAGTATATTTTTAAATAAAAAATATTTTTTAAAAGTACCATATATCATAATATCTAACGCACACTAAATGAATGTACTTCAATCATCCGTTTGTTCATTTGATATATATATATATATATATATATATATATATATATATATATATATATATATATATCAAATGAATTTTTTTTTTTTGAACGGTGATCATGTTTAAAGGAAAAATACACAGCTAATTAAGTCCATTATTTAAAAAAAAAGGATCACTTAAAGCTTAATTAATTAAACTAGTGAAAAATACAAGATTGCTTTCACTTAAAACTCAATCAGCATACGCTTTTTATTTGAATTTATTTTAGAAAAGGAAAAATAAAAGTTCCACTGGCTAAATTTATTCGTACTCTATGTTGTGTGTGTTATAAGGTCGCTGGTCGAGTTTTAGGTAAGAAACTCAAGGGGTTAAATGTTCTGAATTTTTTCCATTGATTGGAATTCAAATTATTATATCATCTTAATTCATGCTATAATTCTCTTATATCTTCCAAGTAAGTTACATGCATGCATGCATATAATATAATATAACACGAATCATGTGAAGAATTTGTTTAGAAAATTAATTGATAAACTATCTACATTTTTATACAGAAAAATTGAAGTTTCAGAATAAGATTTTCCCAGTTTTTTTCAGAGCATCGTAAAATTTCCCGGATAAAAATGTCTTCTTGATGAACGAGTCAACTACACGAAACGAGGCATCACCTTTTATTCCTCTGGGTTTGACGTGACTGACTAGCATGTAGAATGAATGAGAGAAATTCTCATAATTAGAACCAAAATTGGTATATAAGCAAAAAATTATATTTTTTTGTTCCATGGATAGGATAACCTCAAGCTATCTTTTACAGTCCGGTAAAAAAAAAAAAAAACTATTTATTCAAGGCTATAAAATTCATGAGAATTTTGTTTTCACACCCTAATTTGAAAATTAAATCCTAATGACCAAGAACGGAACACGACGGTCTTTACCCCTAAGATTAAAGAGCACATGACATTACTCTGTTGTTAAAAATAAAATAAACTACAAGTTTAGAGGCGGCACTGTTGTTGGCGCGATGTGGATGGAGGTGGGTTTTATCAAATAACTTCTCATAATAGGACTAATTAATTCATTTTCATAAACTACAAGGACTAATTCTATAATTAGCTCCCAACTCGCCATTTGCGTTCCTGTCGAGCTCTTATAGCAGAAAGTTCCAAACATAACTTGACAAATTTAGCACAGCATCAATTATATATAGAGAGTTAAAAGATCGGTTGCACAGCCAGAACAAGGATTGCATGTAGAGGCATGTATGCTTTAACATCCACTACTAAAAAATGGAGTAATTAGCAACGGACGATTCCGTTGCAAATAAAACTAACATCCGTTGCTAAAATAATTTAGCAACGGAATCAGCAACGGCACAAATCGGATGCAGATTTGTCGTTGCTGATTTTTTTGCAACGGATTTGTCCGTTGCTGATTTGGCAGCAACGGAAAATCCGTTGCTGACATTTAGCAACGGATAATCCGTTGCAAAACTAGCAACGGATTATCCGTTGCTGCCAAATCAGCAACGGACAAATCCGTTGCTCATTTTGTGAATCAGCAACGGATTCTCCGTTGCTGATTCATGCATTTTGTTTTTTTATTAAATTAATTTTTATTTATTTATTAAAATCACTTTTAATTTATTTATTTAATTATTTATCAATAATTTAAAAATTGTAGAATATATATAACCAACATAAATTAATTAATATTAAAACTAATTATATCATTAATAAAAAACAAAATAAAAATAATATTCATATTATAAAAATTTAGTTAAACTTGCATTAATACAATTAAGTTCAAATACAATAAAAAAAAACAACAAAAAATACAATCATGGTGCTGGTTGCGAAGACGAACCATGATATTGTGGATCAACAGAAGATTGAGCAGGATATAAAGGTCGAGGTGTAGGTCTAAAAATTGGTTGAAATGCAGGACCCATAGGTGTCATTATCTGAGGAGCCATAGGTGGCGGTATTGATGGAGTCAAAGGTGGTGGCATACCTTGATCAATATTTGATGTCCCACCATGGTATCCAAGATTGTTCACAAGATATTCTTTCATGGAATCCATCTGCCGTTTCATTTCAAGAATAAAATCATCTTTTTTCTTTATCTCCTCTTCTTTATCCTTTATCTCCTTTTGCAATGCTCGATACGATGAACTGGGATATGATGACTCCACCGAGTAGGAATGTGATGAAGAGCTTGTACTAACTTTTGATTTTGGCATACGAGGTGCACCATATACCCTACCCTTTGTAACTCCTCCTGAAGCCACACACCAAGCTGCTCCATCAAATGAAGGATGATTTTCCCGATCAGTTCCATACTTTGAAATCATCTCCATTTTATAATTTTCCTACAAATAAAATACATGCAACAATAAATTAATTTGAATGTTGAATAATACTTAAGTTATATTAAGAAATAATCAAATAAAAATACATACAACCACTTTTTTAGACTTGTTGTCGATAAAGCTACCAGATTGCTTAGTACTTTGATGCAAAGCTGTAAAGACATCATCCCATGGAGGTTCTTTTCCACCAGCTTCCTCTTGCTTTCAAGATTAATAAATATTATAAAAGATAAATATACAAATTTTAATTTATTATCTTAAGCATTAAAAAAAAATCCTTACCATGTTAGCTCGATATGATGCAAATGACACTGTTCCTCCAGAATGAGTGCTTATTTTGCCATCTGTTTTGGTTAATCGATTCCTCCTAGCAGATTCAGATCTCCTTTGAAATTCAGGGGTGGACCAAACATCTTTGATCATTTGATTCCAGTCATCATTGTTTATCCAGGCAGGACCTTTATCAAGACAATCTATAATATTTGTAGTGTTTTCTTTTGACATGGCTTTCTTGCGAGCTCGGGTCAATTGTTGATTCAAAGCTATCCTAGCCTTATCTTCCCAAATATTACGAACAATCGACTCATCTTCCTCAGGAAAGGAATATTTTTTCTACCAAATAATATATATACCAAGTAAAAAGAGTGCACAAAATTTCAAATTATATAAATAATTAATCATATTGTGTTATCTTGTTCAGAATTTGCAAGATGATATAATAACTAAAGAAATTAAATGATATTAAAGAGTAAACAAGAAATAAGAACAAATTATAACACAAATCAATCATAGCTATTTAGTTGATAATTTTTATAATTCTACATTAAAGTTATCAAAATTAAAAAGAATATTATGACAATTAGTGTTGGTTCTTACCTTAAACTCTTTAAAGAGTTCATCCCTGCACATTGAATCTACTTTTTCCCAAGAGTGCCATGCTCCCTTAAAATTGGACCTCAAAATATCTCCGATTGCACGACCACACGATGCATTATTGAACCTGAAAATATATAATAACAAACTTATATTAAACAAATAATTACACAATAATAAGTAATTTTTTTCATACCTGAAAATATAACCTTAATAAGTTAGTTATTGAAAGTTTGAACTTACTCGGTTGTTCCATACAAACAAAGCTCCTTTTTTCTTGTTATTGGATCTATTGACGTGTCAAAACCCTTCCACGGATTCTTTGGCCGGATTCTTTGGCCCAGGAATCATCATTGTCAAAAACATGAATGGTCTAGTCATGCACTTCCACGGAGGCAAATTATAAACAGTCACAATTACTGGCCAACAAGAGTATGTATTTGAAGACATGTCAAATGGACAAAACCCATCAGTGCACAACCCTAACCGAATATTTCTCGGATCTGATGCAAAGCTTAAGTGGACACGATTAAACTCCTTCCATGCCTCCCCATCAGATGGGTGCACCATAACCCCATTATCAGACTTATGAAAATGATGCCATGTCATATCTTTGGCATGATATGGGGACATGAATAGTCTCTGAAGCCTTGGTGTTAGAGGAAAGTATCGGAGTTGCTTCTCCGCCTTATTGGAACCTTTACTAGTTGGATTTCTAGGTTTGTATCGTGAACTTCCACAAAAATCACAATTTATTTTCATTGCATCTGCCCCATAGTATAGCATACAGTAATTAGGACACACATCATATTTCTCATAACCAAGTCCAAGTGGCCGCATAAATTTCTTGGCATCATAAAAATTTGAAACCAAATTTTCATCATTAGGCATGCAACTTTTTGTAAAGTCAATGAAATTGTTGAAGGCATTCTGAGTCAAATTTAAAGTTGACTTCATATTAAGCAATTGTACACAAGCAGATAATTTGGATTGCTTGGTACACCCATCCCACAACGGCTCCTCCGCAGCTTTCAAAAGCTTAAAAAATTTAGTTGCATCCGGATTTGGAATTTCTCCTGCTACCACAGGACTAGACACATTATCATTGTAGAATGCATCACCCAACCCCACTGCATCCATAACCATATTCCTATATGGATTCTCTAGACAAACATCATTAACAACATGACTCATTCCAATCGATGAAGGTCCAGCCAATATTGGTTCTGCAACATAAGGCTCCCCATGTACAGTGCAATTTTCATAACAAGGTAAAAAACCTTTTGTCAATAGATGTTTACAAACATCATCTTCCTTTAAAAACTTTTGATTTTTGCACCTCACACAAGGACATCTAATTTTTCCCCCAGATATATTTTTATCAATTGAAAATGCAAAATTGATAAATCTTCTAACACCGGTAATGTATTCAGGACGAAGGCGACCATCCATAAGACGACGATACATCCACGATCGATCATCCATGTTAATCTAATTAACATGACAACACCAATAAGCATTTTTTGAAATAAGCATACTTCTTTAACTACTAGTACTTAAACAATCTTTTAAAATAAAATATGTTCGGTTAGTATTTTATATTTTCATTTATATTTTCTAACTAGTGACAGAAGTAGACTTTTAGATTATGTTCAGTTAGTATTTTATACAGCATAAATGGGTGATGAAAAAAAAATATTTAGTTGAACAAATATTAAATAAATTTATCTTTATAATAGTTTTGGAGTTCATTTTTTTTATTGGTCCTTCTAACTTTTGTTACCACCTCAAGTAGTTTTTTTTTTTATTTGGATCATTTTATTTTTATTGGATCCATCAAACTTTTTATTTTTATTCGGATATTTTTTGCTCAACTAATAAATGGTAAATAAAATCAGAAACATGCGAGGTAATACAAGATTAAAGAATTTTTTTCATTTTTTAAAAAAGAAAAAAATGCAATATAAAAAAAAACATAATTTATTATGTGTTACAATAGTTACTCACATTTGTATCTGTCTCTTATCATATACATTGTATCTATCTTTTATGTCGTAGTGAAATAATAATTAAATAATAATTATAATACTAGTGGATGAAAATATAAATACATTTGTTTTATAAATTTTTTAGGCACAATCCAATTTAGTTGATTACAAGTTCTACACGGACGAGCAATAAATATTGTTAATATTTATGGTTAAGGCAATCACCGAATTTAAAGAATACTATTAGTCTCTTGGATGAGGATTTGTTTTTGTATTATGACATTTTTAAAAAAAGAATATCAAATTAATATTCTTATATTTTAAAATAATTTTAATATAATAATGTTAAACAAATTAAAAAAATTTAATTTAATATAATTTCAATTAAAAATCACACGAAATTATTTAATTTGCGTGGGTATACATGTTTTCCACACGTAATTATAATTGCAATCACCGAATTTAAAGAATACTATTACTCTCTTGGATGAGGATTTGTTTTTGTATTATGACATTTAAAAAAAAAATATCAAATTAATATTCTTATATTTTTAAATAATTTTAATATAACAATGTTAAACAAATTATAAAAATTTATTTTAATATAATTTCAATTAAAAATCACACGACATTATTTAATTTGCGTGGGTATACATGTTTTCCACGCGTAATTATAATTGCAATCACCGAATTTAAAGAATACTTACTTTTTCGTAAAACTCCTAAAAGTGGTTTTGCATTTTTCAAAGTGTTGAATAACAATTTAAACATTTCCTTCAAACATCAATATCTCTCACCCATTTCTCCCATCTCTCCCTCAAAATCCGATCAACAAAATTCAATATCAAATTCAACATATTTCAAGCTGTTTCAACAGAATTCATATTTTATCAATTATGTTGTGCATATAGTAAAAGGAATCAACTTTTCCATCATTGTAATGTAAGTATTGTTATTTACCACACACCTAAATGTGTAATCATGTTTCTGAGAGTTTGATTGTACTCAATATAGGATGTAATGAAAGAAAATCATTCCATTAGTTTTCTTATACAAACTGTCAATATTGTCCCAATGAAAGGCAAAGTTCCAACTACTTGAAAAGATTACAATAAGCATGCCCAACATAAAAATTACGCACGATATAATTAAGCAACCATGTAAAAATGGAGCAAAATAGACTTACCTAAGCCCCAAGAATCAATGGCACAAGGTGGAGGTTTTCTTATTGCAACCCAATCAGATGTAGCATATTGTGATCCAATAAGCCATTCATATTGCTGGAAAAATAAAAAACATAAACAATATGTTACACACATGTAGTTATAACAATTGCTAGTCTTTAAAACAAATTAGTGCTTTCCTCTCTAATCCTTTATCCTTTGTGTGATTGGAAATGGATCTATACTAATTAGTGCTTTGCTAGAACTGACTTCACAGTGTAAACATCAAGATCCCATCTTTTATATTCATTCCAAACAAGATCATGACCTTGAGAACCGAAAACAGCAAAAGAGTGTCTAATATTTCCAATTTCACAATTTAAATGGTCAAGTCCAGTGACCTCACAGCACTTGACCCTAGCCTTTTCCACAAATAATTCTAACAAGCCCATGCGATTGCTTGTAGTTTGTTAACTGATCCTATATCCACTGATAATGGCTAAGCAAGCAAAGATTTTCACCATCAGTTTGCATCATTCACACAGAGAAACTCAGCTAACTGACTAAAAAATGAACCATTGCACAATGCTGGTGCATTTTACATGTATCATTACAGACAAACCTGCTAAAAAACATGCGATTGTTTCTGCAATTACACAAGTTGGCTCCAAACAATTTGCTACTTAGTTCATGCAACAATCAGAGTCATCTAAAACATGGAATGTGGAAAGGAAATAACTGAAAGTGTGAATAATTTACAGACAGTCTGAAGGTCCAGACCACAAAGTAACAACTGCTGGATTACGTATTTTAGGAAGAAGGATGTGTATTTCTCAACAATGACAGGGAAGTGAACTTGTGCCATTTCAAAGGTTGATGTTTAAATAATGTTCTTCTTTTGTACCAGCTTTTCACATAACAGAACATACGATGAAACTCATGCATTGCCACAACGAGAGGCCTAATTATTTGATACAAGGAAGCATTTACACGAAATTGCTCAAAGGAAGTCAGTAAGCCCCAAGAAAAGAAGGGAAGAAGAAGGATGAGGTTACTGTGGCAGGAAGCAACCAGGACCTAGGATTTCAATATCTAAATGCAATTATATCATGTAATTAATGTGCTAAGCTGCTTGGTAGATTCATAACACTATTCTAGTACATGTATTCAGTAAGCTTATTAAATAGATTGATGGTAATCCAAAACAACAATTACTGCATAATCCAAAACAGCAGCTGTGTGGGAATATAAAAAGGATATGGTGTAAATTATAAATAAGAAGGAATCACAGAAAATAAATTCTTCAATTAATAAAATTTATTACTAGCCATTTCATCAATTCTTGAACTGTTAAAACATAAAAGCAGCACAACAATCATCAGTTCATCTTGATAAGGTAAATGCACTTACTGTTTGATCATAGGCATCTATTCCTTCACTGTCTAACAGTAAGAGATTGTACTGAGTTCCATCAAGGTCAGTTCTCTAATGTGGCAGTTCCTTTTGTACATGGCCGATGATTGGATGCTACTTGAAATCCACTGCTCCTGCCAAGAAGATACAATACACAATTCCACCTCTTAGTTAATAACTGACACATGAGGTCAGTTGCAGAAATGGAACGTCATAACAATTAACTCTAAAATAAGCTTCAACAAACAAAATTCCAGTAGATATTCATTGATAAATCTACTAGTGTACATCTTAGGTAAAGGAATTGTGCATAACATCTTAAACCCATCCAGTTATAACACTTGCTAGTCTTTTAAAACAAATCCAAGTTAAACTATGAAAAACAGAAAGGATATCCAAGTTAAACTATTAATTTTTAATATTTTTTTGGCACTTGTCTTCTCATCACAATTTTTTTCTTCTAAGATCTAACCTGAAAAATTTCAATCTTAAACATGATTCATTTTGAAATTTTAAAATAACTAGCATTTAATTTATAACAAGGAACTAACTTATGGTTTTCAAAAACATAATGACTAACTTATAAAATCACAAAAAATGCATAGACTAAATTAATTAACTCTAATTAACAATGGTAGCAGATGCAGAAAATGGTAACAGTTTGTATAAAAACAGTAAATGACATGTAGAAAAATTGCATGAACAAAGGAAGCTGGATGCATTAAATGATATTCCATGTAAATGACATGTAGTATAAGAGCACAAGACCTCAAAAGGACAAAGCATTAAGGAGACCATATTAAATAATAGTAAGAACGCAACACACCGCTTTCGTGCCAAGAAGAACCCAAAGGCTGATTAATTATTGAGGAAGATAACTTGATGCCACGCTTAAAAACCTAAGCCATCATATTGAACAAAGTCATGTCAGGACCCAGAAATTAAAAAAAAAAAAAGCCAAATAACAAAGCAAGCATTAGGTACTGTAACAAAATGAGTAAATATTACAGATTTTTATCCAAAATTCAATAGCTGAAGCATACATATAGATGATTCATATAGCCAGTTCCAAACTCCCTATTATATCTAGAATGCCTTTGAGTTGAAAAAAATAAAATAAGAAAATTGTTAAATTAAGGAAATTTTTAAAAACAGAGAAAGAATATTAAAAAAAAATAAAAGAAATTAAATAGTGAAATTACTATATTTCATGTACTAAAAAATCATGTCCCATTTCTTACATTGTTTCTCTAACTTTTTTAAATTCTCAATGTGACTATCATATTAAAAGCCTGCCACCTAAACCATTTGGTGATCAATAACGTTTCCAAATCATGCATGCTGACCTCAAGACAGGACAATCAAATGAAAACAGACAACATATATAGCTAATGTGGGAAATTAACTGATCACCATGCAAGGAGGAGGCAACCATGAATTGCAACCTCTTTCACTACACAATTCTGCTACTTATATATATAACAAGTAAAACAGCAAGAAAAAAAAATAATGAATGAAGAAACAAAAATAAAACAGCAATCTTATTAACAAAACACAACATCAACAAGCAAGTTTCCTTATATATATATAAGCATATGAATACATTCAAAACACCTAGGTGTCTGCACACAGGAGGACAAAAAGACTTGCAGACATCAAAGAACACCCAGCATCAATAATTCATACATAAAAATTAAATTGGGGGTTTTGATAAATTTTCAATTAAACATGCATAATTTCCATCAATCACTCTCTTCCAGACACAAGAATTGCCAGCATTCAATTTATGAACCGTAACCCTAAAAATTAATTTGGGGGTTTTCATAAATTTTCACTTAAACGTGCATAATTAGGATATAAATCATGGTAAAAACATTTCATAAACCTTATATTTTCAAATTAATAGCCTAAAACCATTATTCACAGTATCGGGAAAAAAAATTCTTACCTGTGTTCTTCAGTTACAGGTGAGGGAGATGGATCAACACGACAGAATAACACCTGAGATTGGGAAAGCTAGGTTAGAACTGTTTAGTGTAACTTAAATTGAAACAAAGAAAACAAAAACCATAAATTAATTACCTGAGCTATCGAAGAAAACAGTGCAAAACCTAACCCGTTTACAGAGAAGGGGTAAAACAGGATGTTCGATGGTGAAATCGATGGATCTGGTGCGATGTTGCCATGGGTCTCTGTTTTTGTTGGTTTGCAGAGAAATATTGAAACTGTTAAGATGAAGGAGAAGAAGATGAAGAAAAAAAATAGGGTTGCCGAAGACGAGTGCGAAGATGATGAACAGTTTCGGGTAAAGGAAGATGAAATCGATGAAGAGAGGGTGATTTTTGAACAGTTAGGAATCGATGTTATTAGGGACGAAGAAGGATACTGGAAGAGTGGAAGTAAATTAATTTTCAGCGTAAATGGTTGTTGGATCTGTATTTCGGTGTGGGGGGAGAGAGTGAAAATAAACGGTTCAGATTTTATGCAATCAACGGTCTACATAATTTTAACATTTTAATTTATTTTTTTTCAATTAGCAACGGAAAATCCGTTGCTAAATTCAACGTAAATTTTGCAACGGATTATCCGTTGCTAAAGTCCGTTGCTAATATTAAAAAAATAATATATGTGTAATTCGTTGCAAATCCGTTACTGAATTTAGCAACGGATAATTCCGTTGCTAAATTCAGATGCAAATGCCCCCTGTTTTTAGTAGTGATCTTCTTGGACTTAAAATTCCGAGATTGGAAACTGAGAGAAAAGAAATCATAACTATATATATCAACTAACAAAGATATAACTTTCCAAGGACCACCATTTCATTAGACTACATACGGCCCAGGTGGTGGTTTAATATCTGTCGTATCCAGTGGAGGGTCAACATCAGGTGGCGGGGGAGCAGGGGGTGGTATAATATATATCAGGCGGCAACTCGGGGGGCAGTCGATTTGGTGGCGGAGGCCAAGGTGTCCCCGGGGGTGGTAGTGGAACGTCAGGAGGCGTTGGTAACGGTACTGGAACAGGGAAGTCAGGTCCGGGATTAGGCAACTCTGGAATCCTTGGAGGTCTTATGTATCCTTCATCTGGTGGACTAGTCTCGATCTCAGGACTGTTTGGAAGTTCTGGCACTTCTGGTGGAACTGAAGGCGGATCATTATTATTAGAGTACCTTCTCAGAAATTCTAGTGGGTTCTTGCCTGGAATCTCAGGCGGAATATTAGATTGGTTATGGACTAGTAATCGACATACAGGAGAGATAATGCCTGGTTTTCCATAAACATGGCTCTTGATAATCTTTCTATTTAGAATTGAGGAGGAAAATAAAAGAGATGGACTGATTTTTAAAGTTCTTACTAACGGTCGAGTTTGGTGTAGAAATGGGATGGCTTTCTTCACGAGGTTGGATGATATTGCAGACACCGAAGCGGACATTTTTCTCCGTAGAGACAGATATTAGTCCAGCAAAACAAGACAGCAAAGTACTGAATCTGGACTAGCTAGGATGGTTGAGTTGTGTCATGTTATAAGAAGTACAAAGCACCCACGTCACAAGTAGTGCTGGACATGAATGACACTTGTATTCCATGCAGGAGTGTGTGGTGTTTAAACACTTTAAATTGGCACCATCTAGACATGCTGTACGTCCTTGGCCGCAGGTGCAATTATAATTTTTTTTTTATAAAAAAAAAGTAACAGGTAAGGAAAAATTAAGTCTCATTACAGTAGCAATTTAAATAATACCAAAAAAAACAACAATAAATAAATTAATCAACAAACAATGGAAAAAAAAAAGATAAGAAGGAATCACATCATAGCCTATCTCAATTATCAAACAATTCCTATACTAACTTGACTAAACAAAACCATAAAAAAATAATCAAACTTCAAAAAAATATAAAAAAACAAAAGAAAAAAAACAAAACAATCTCATGCAAAACCTTCTAAACCTAACATAATCTAAAAAACTTGCAACTTATTAGATCATGAACTTGAGTTCAGTCAAAAAATTTAAATATTATCCAATTTAATCTTAAATGATGAAATTATTGAAAAAAACACTAACAAAAAAAAACTTGTAAAGGAAAAGAAGTAACAAAAAAATGGACATAAAATCTGACAGGAAAAAACTCAATAAAGATGAAATTTGAAAAATAAATTAAGATTATCCTAAAAAAATTGCAATTAAAATAATCGGGATCAAACTTGAAAGATTACAAAATTACAGGGGTGAAATTGAAAATCATTTGTAATATGATAGATTATTTAAAAAATTAAAAATTATAGGGGGTGAAATAGAAAAAAGAATGTTGAAAGCAAACCAAAAATTTTTATCCAGATTCAGTTAAGAAGTATAATTCTCAACCAATTTAATTTAAAAGGATGAAGTCACTGGAAAAATATTGATAATTTTTTTAGCAAAAGCAATAAATAAAATTAAAAAAATAAAGACCAAATTTTAAAGATAAAAAAAAATCATAAAGAGTAAAATTGAAAACATATGTAAAAACCAAGTAAACGATAAAGATTTTAAACACAATCAAATTTTTAAAAGCTCGCAACCAATAAAAACTTGGATCCAGATCCTGCTAAGAAATTTATCATAAATCAATTTTAAAATATAAATTTGAAAAACTTGCCAAAGCCAAAACAAGATAATAAAAAAAAGCCTCCAGTAAATACGACAGTCAACCAGAGCTAACAAATCAAAATATATGACCTGGAACACGATACTAAGATGATGCTACAAATAGAAAAGCTTAAAAAATAATGGTAAAAAAATATAAAAAAACATGAAAGTAAATTTGGGTTAATTTTTTAAATTTGCGATCCAGGTTATAAGATCAACGTGACCCTATCAAATGCAAAGTTGGGAAAACAAAAAAGCTAAATTTTTCACCAAACAAACATCGAGGAATGAAATTAAAGGAAAAAAATGCAAAATAAAAATAAAAATAGCAACTAAAAGAATTATGACTAAATTAAAACCAATCCATTAAGTAGATGATTAAAAAATAGCAATTAAAAGAAGCTGGACCAAATTTCATACAAAAATTAAATGAAAATAAATACCCACGAGTGGAATTGTAAAAAAAAATCAATCAAGAAAATAATTCAAAATAAATAAAAATTCAAAGGAAGAACACCAAATTTGATAACAAATCTCAAAAAATACAATAGCAATGAAAAGAAGTTGGACCAAATTTCACACAAAAATTAAATGAAAATGAAAATAAATATCTATGAGTGGAATTGTAAAAAAAATTAAACAAATAAATTAAAAAAATAATTCAAAATAAAACATATAAAAATTCCAAGAAAGAACTCCAAATTTGAAAACAAGTCTCAAAAATCAAATAATCTGATGAAAAACAATTTTTAATTAGAAATAATTAATATAAATAAATTAGCAATCTTTATTATTTCACATAGCACTGACATCAACGACCTTCCAAGTGACACCATGTCTTGAAAAGGGTGTTTAAAAGTGTAGTAAATGTTGTTTTTTAAAGTTTTTTTTTAAATACATTAAAGTAATATTTTTTTTTAAAAAATATTTTTAATATCAACAAATTAAACAATAAAAATCACTAAACAATAATGTAAAAAGAAAAAAAAACAGATTTAAATGTTCACAAAGTACTTGAGTCTGATAACATCTCAAACCTAAAATGTTTAAATTTGATAAATATATCTTTCTAATGATACGAAAATCACCCATTAACTTAGAAAAAAAAGAGTCAAAGAAGCTTTTTCTAAAAAATCTCATGAACTACTTTTTTCATACCATTTAATTTTTGTTGTAACGTGCGAAGGGAAGTTGAAAGGCAGAGCACGTGAGAATATGATGTGCTAGTATTGCAAATGTTATGCTGCGTTTGCTATGTTATGCTGTGAGAATATACATATCAAATTATTTGATAATGAGTTATTATATTAAAATGTAAATGAAATTATATTAATTTAAATCATTATTAAAGATGTAACTTAAATAATATATTTTCTTTGCAAAACTAGATGAATTGTTTAAGACTTTTTTTAAAACAAAAAAATATCATAAAAACATACATAAAAAAGAAACAATATATAATCAAAAACATTAAATATTTTTTTAGATAGATTTTAAATATATTCCAAAACTATTATGATATCTTCTACAAAATGATGTTATTTTATAAGTAAGATTTGGAATGGATGAAGGTTTTTAATGATAAAAAAGGAAATTACATGATGAAAACAAAAATTCTTTTTCCGCAAAAATATCCCAGGTGGTACCAAGAAACACCCCATCATCCACACAGCCAATCAAATGCAACCACGTAACCAAACTCCCGAGCCAAAATCATCGTAGCATCTTTCCTACCCTCCTAATTTAGCCGTTGCATAAAACACCTAACACTGGAAACAAACGATGCCTGTGTCTCCATCCAGCCCTGGCGATATCTACAAAGCTCTTTCTCACTTCACTCGCTTCGTTACATCCGCCCCTTTCCATCTCTTTAAAAAACCCTTCCTTCCTCGCTAACCAATCCCCAAGCACACCCTCCCTCCCTCCCTGTCATCACCAGACTTCACATTTTCCCGGTAACCATGTCTCAATCATTACACTTCTTCACTCCCTCTAACCTCACTTTCTCCAAACAATCTCTCCCTAAACCCTCCTGTAATCGCCGGTTCCCGGTCACCACCCTCTCTCCGAAACTTATCTCAATCAAAGCCTCCACGTCAGCAGATCCCAACTCCTCCACGACCCCTCCTCAAGTCCTAATCTCCGACAATGGAACCGGAGCGGGCGAGATATTGTCTTCTACACCACAGGACTACGATACGCCACCTTCGCAATCATTTCTATCCGACTCGAGCTCGATCGATGTTGATGCGGTGACGGAGGTGGAGTTGAAGGAGAATGGGTTCAGGAGCACAAGGAGGACGAAACTGGTGTGCACGATCGGACCAGCGACGTGTGGATTTGAGGAATTGCAGGCGTTGGCTGTTGGAGGCATGAATGTTGCACGAATTAACATGTGTCATGGGACGCGTGAGTGGCATAAGAGAGTAATTGAGCGAGTGAGGAGATTGAATGAAGAGAAAGGTTTTGCTGTTGCTATTATGATGGATACTGAAGGCAGTGAGATTCATATGGGCGATCTTGGTGGTGCTTCCTCTGCTAAAGCTGAGGTAACATTGCAATTTTGGCTAATTCACTAACATTATGTTGTTGTTATGGATGTTTTGTGAATTCAATTGAAGCATTAATTCATTAAATTATTATATGTTTTGCAAAATGATTTGCTTATTAGTGTTATTTAAATGTGCACTGAGATCAAAATTTGGTAGCTATTCGTTGAGTTGTTGGATGCGTGTGTGTGCAGGATGGTGAAATATGGACTTTTAGTGTGCGAGCGTTCGATTTGCCCCGACCAGAACGCACCATCAATGTGAATTATGATGGTTTTGCTGAGGGTAATGCTATCCTTATTTGAAGGAAAATATTATTCCTACTTTGTTTTGCAAGGAACTATAAATCTTTAGCCCAATTCAAACCTACAATTGATTTGATACAGATGTGAAAGTTGGGGATGAACTTCTTGTTGATGGTGGAATGGTGCGGTTCGAGGTGATAGAGAAAATTGGTCCAGATGTCAAGTGTAGGTGTACTGATCCTGGATTGATGCTACCACGGGCTAACTTGACTTTCTGGAGGGATGGAAGTCTAGTACGAGAACGTAATGCCATGCTCCCAACAATTTCCTCAAAGGTTGGCGCCTCCGATCTTTTCTCTGTTATATAAATTAGTATCTTTTTTTATTTCAAGTGCGAAAGTTGCCTTTCACTACCTCTGAGAGTTTGCCTTTCATTAAGGTTGGATCTATATGACAGAATACCAAGTTCTAGATTCTTTAAATCTTTGCGGGTTTTTTTCTTTTTTCATTTGTTTTTCTTTTGGGGGGTGGTGCTTAACTAGTTATCCAGATCAAGTTTTCGGGATTCAAAGGTGTCCAGGTGATTAACTAGTTATCCAGGTCAAGTTTTTGGGATTGAAAGGTGTTCAGGTGGTTAACTAGTTATCCAGCTCAAGTTTTCGGGATTCAAGGGTGTTCTTTTTTCTCTTTTGAATGTGAAATTCACTCAATTTCATAAAAATGTTAACAAGAAGATACAAAAAAGAGGAGCTGAGAATTTTCATAATAGTTCAATTTCTTTCATAGTTAATTGATTTAAATGTTCAATCACTTATCCCACTTATTGAATTATGAACTAGAATTCTAGATATGCTTTTATTAATTTGAATTAATAACATTGTTACTATTATTAATTTGTGTCTTTCATTTGTACTCTCTCTCTCTCTCTATACCTGCTTATTGGTTCTCACCGGCTAGTTCATTTCCTCAAGCTGCAAGTAATTTCTTGATAACTAAAGCTTGTCCATTTTCATGGATTCTCAAGATAGAAATTCTATTACTTCACAAATGGAGGGCATGTCAACTAATCCATATGGTTTTGAATGGAAATGGTCAATCATCAGTGTTTATGTTTTTGGTTTACACATAACTTTCTTGGCCTATCCATTATATGATTCATTGAGTGAATGAACTTTCATACTGAAATATCCTTTTCTGCCATGCCCCCATCATCCACTTTATATTGGTACTTTCTTTGTTGGAGAGGATACCATCATCTTTCGAAAATAATTGTTACACATATATTATTGAAATAACTTGCATTACAAAAAATTAATATATAATCTAAGTAAAACCCTGGGTTGGGAGTTGCATTCATTTCTAGGTCAACTCATTCCAGAAGTCTATCTTGACCTTAACACCTGGAAGAACTGCAGTCTGGTCAATTTTTCACAATTGGAGTTGAAAGTTCCCTCATAAATAGGGGTTGTAGAGTTCATTCTGATAAACCAATTGCAGGTCTCCTGAATGTAAAAAAATTCAATTGTAGCCGTTGCATGCAAATGCGACTACCATGTGTAGCAAAAATTATGTTTGCATAAATCTTTAGCGATTTGTGTACCACATCAATTTACCAGTTATTGCTCATCACCCATCTCCACTGCACCTTTCTATCTGCAAATTATAAAAATGGTCATTTGTTTTAATTCCCATGTTTATATATATATATATATATATATATATATATATATATATATATATATATATATATATTTTTCAGGATTGGTTGGACATTGATTTTGGGATTGCAGAGGGTGTTGACTTCATTGCGATATCATTTGTCAAGTCTGCTGAAGTGATTAATCATCTTAAAAGCTACATAGCTGCTCGGTCTCGTGACAGGTAAGCCTATTGAATTGATACATGTAATGCTCTCCACTCTCATGATTGAATCTCATCTTAAAACAATCTGCTGAAGTGATCTTTAATTCTGATGTAGTGACATAGCTGTCATTGCAAAAATAGAGAGTATTGACTCATTGAGGAACTTGGAAGAGATCATTCAAGCATCAGATGGAGCAATGGTAGCCAGAGGAGATCTAGGTGCTCAGATACCATTAGAACAGGTCCCGTCAGCCCAACAAAAGATTGTTCAGATTTGTAGGCAGCTAAATAAGCCAGTTATTGTTGCCTCCCAGTTACTTGAATCTATGATTGAATACCCTACACCTACCAGGGCAGAGGTAGCTGATGTTTCTGAAGCAGTTAGGCAAAGGGCAGATGCTTTGATGTTATCTGGTGAGTCAGCCATGGGCCAATACCCTGACAAGGCACTGGCTGTTCTGAGAAGTGTCAGTGTGAGAATTGAGAAGTGGTGGAGAGAAGAGAAACGCTATGAAGCTATGGAACTCCCTGCTGTGGGATCCTCATTTTCTGACAGTATTTCAGAAGAGATCTGCAGTTCTGCTGCCAAGATGGGTATGTGCACGTTATTCCTATCTTCTAGATATCTTGAATTTATGGACCTTTTACAATTAACTGTGCTATTTTCAGAATCAGAGGCTTTACTCCGCCAAAATTCTCTGATTCAGCTAGTTAAAAAATGAAGCACTTCACAGAAACCATGTTTTAAAATACTTTAAGGGTTTCTCTTTTCTTCTCTTTCAAGTTTGAAAAGCCAGTTTTCCACTTATCAACTCATGAATAAGTGGAAAAAATAGTTGGTCAACACATTTTCAGTTTTTCAATTCTGAAAACAAAAAAATTTCATTGGGAAACCATTTTTCAGGGAACATGAATACCAAAGGTAAAGAAAAGTGGAAAATGAAGAAAATGCATCCATTATATTTTGATTGCAAAATTACACCAGCAGTTAGAACTTGCTGTTGTACTTAGGCTACGTTTGGGAACGCAGCTGCGGCTGCGTTCCCAAAAAATTTGATTTTTTTTTTTTGCTAAAATTTAATATGATTTGTATGTTTTGGATCATTTTGACGTGCTGATGTCAAAAATGATTTTTAAAAAATGAAAAAACATCATTGGCATGTATTTTGGCACAAAAAGTTATTTGAAAAGCACCTGCAACCACTGCCAAACACACTTTTAATTGATGGGTGCCACTTCCAGAAGTGGTCTAAACTCCAAATTTAAGGATGTTTGATGGGTAATTTTGGATAATTATGTTTTCAATATCGTTTTAAATCTTTCTTCCATGTTTTACTGCATGATCACCTATTGTTATTGGTTCCTTTTTTTTCTTTTCTTCTCTCGTTTATTGCCATAAACTGAGTTGCCTTTTTTTCTCCGAACATTGTCACAATACCATTGTAAATTGTCTCGAGTCATCTAAATATATTATGCTTAGTTTTGGATAATTATGTTTTCAATATCGTTTTAAATCTTTCTTCCATGTTTTACTGCATGATCACCTATTGTTATTGGTTCCTTTTTTTTCTTTTCTTCTCTCGTTTATTGCCATAAACTGAGTTGCCTTTTTTTCTCCGAACATTGTCACAATACCATTGTAAATTGTCTCGAGTCATCTAAATATATTATGCTGGTTCAACTAAGCACCTTCTTTTTGTTTCCCCTGCTCTGGCTCTCATGACTTGCTTGCTTTATTGTTGTTGGTTATCAGAGTGCTCAAACCTCTCCGGTGATTAGATTCTAGACCACCCCTCCCCTTCTCGTCCTTATTTGATGGACCACTTTATTTTTGTTTGTGTACCTGCATGTTTTGTGTGTTCATTAAATTTTACATGGATTGTAAGTTATGATTTGTGAATTTGCAGCTAACAATTTGGGAGTAGATGCACTTTTTGTCTACACAAAGACAGGCCACATGGCTTCTCTCTTGTCACGTTGCAGACCTGATTGCCCAATCTTTGCCTTTACAAGCACAAAATCCGTAAGGAGACGCCTGAACCTACAGTGGGGCCTGATTCCTTTCCGTGTGAGCTTCTCTGATGATATGGAGAGCAACCTCAATAAAACCTTCTCATTGCTCAAGGCTAGGGGAATGATCAAATCAGGTGACCTTGTCATTGCTGTATCGGACATGTTACAGTCCATCCAAGTTATGAATGTTCCTTAGATTTTGGGTTAGATTGTCATCGCCACTTGGAACCTTCTTTTCTATGTCCATTGTTACCGGTTCGACAATTTGGTTGCTGCTAGAAAATCTAGTTGCTATAAGATGAACTCATCGTGAGGGTAGTCTTGAGTTCATCCTGCTTTCACTGGGCCTCGTGCCTGATACTTGAAGGAAATCCACCCATTCAACCATACAAGGTTTGACAGATCATTCCACTTGAGCAGCTGTAATTCTTTGGCAGGTGATCACAATTTTACCCAAGTGACTTTGTTTTGACATGTTGCTAAGGGTACCAACGGAAGGCAGAACTGTATTTTCTTATGTATTTTTGTGTGGTTTTATATAACCAGCGTATTCCAGATTGTTTCAAGTAGTATTTTCAGTTATTGCTTGTATCCAGATTGTTGTAATTCCGTTAAATGCTACGAGAAAGCAAAATCAATACAAGTTATTAGCAGATTTGTTTGTGTTATTCAATTATTGCCTGTATTTGTTCATACATACTCATCATCTTTCCATTTCATTACTAGGGTTTTTCAGCTTGCTTAATTTGTACTGTCCAAGCATTTGGTGTCCTTAACAATCTCTTATTCCCGTTCCTCTGTTAAAATGTCGTTTACCATCCTCTCCATGTAACCCTGAAAAGCTACTTTTGGCCAAAGATACCTTAAAGCTGCCTCTTGGCAATTCAGTTTCAGAAAATGGGAAACAAGGTGGATTTGGAAGTTCGGGATCGGAGAAAGTAGCTGGCTATCATCTGTCTCGACCGGAAGAACTTCTGGGCCTGGGTAGCTGGGAGCCCATTTGGGATTCTCGTGTTTTATCATTCCGAAAAACAAGATTGACTGGGGAGTTATATTAAAGGTCCACAAAACAGCATATTTTTTTCAAAAAAAAAACTGTAAATCTGTGTAATAGAAAATTTAACAGACCGACAGAAAGACGTGGTGTAATGGAATTGAGACTGACTGGTCTTATTTTTTTATTTAATTTATTTAATGGAAGACGGGATTTTATGCTTAGAGCGAAGGAAAAATATGCCGTTTAGTTTAATGGCCACACTCCGGTCGCCTGAAAGCAAGAAGAAAATATTTCACATATTCCAGACGAATCGATTTATATCTCACAACTTATTCCGCCATGGGGATATTGGTTTATATAATTAGTGGTTGGTAAAATAAAATTATCAATAGTGAAATCAATATAACGGCAATATAGTCACGGTGGCGGTGGTGGTCCACCGCTTCTGTCATATATCTCTGTGTGAGATCTTATTAGTTCCTGTCTTCACGTCACCATAAATGCTCCACCGCTCCACCGCTCCGATGTCAATTGAACTAGCTACTCTCTACTCTCTCCTTGTCTGCTTCTCGTTGTTGATGTTACAATTTACAATTTTACTTGTGCCCGTTCGTCCCTCTTCTCTTATTCATAACAGGAGGATTAGAGGGGGTTTTATTTATTTATTTAGTTGAGAGGAATAGTTTTAAGAGAGAGATTTTTTGAAGAATGGTGTCCATAATCCACCCACAAGAAATCTATATCTGATCTCTCTTCTTCATTTCTTGAGAAAAAAGAGAGAGACGTCGGATACAAGATGCAGTCGTGCCTGGCCGTGGCCAGTGGCGAAAAGAGGCGGAGGTTAACGTTTCATGGAAGATGGATTGGCCAGAAACCATTGTCGAGTAGTTTTGTCCACGGTGTGGGCTCCTGCTATCACAAAAACGACATAGTTTACTGGGCCCACTTTTCTCAATCCAGATCAAGAAAGAAAAAAAAGAGTTATGGAGGTGACTTCAACTTGTGAGGCTACTGTACATCACCTGCTTCCCTTGAAATCATAGACTAGGGAGTGACTTTGATATAGCTTTCACTATTTCACCGTTGATTTATTACACAAACATCCAATTCTACTTTTTAATGGCTTCCATCAACGATAATATTGTCAGATAAATAGTTTTAAACGGCATCTCAATTTAATATCTTGTAAGTTTGGATGGAATTTTAAAATATAATTTATATAAGTTTATCTTATCTTATATTTAATTTTTATTAAATCAATAAAGATGATAGAATTTAAAATAATAACTATTATCAGTATTAAAATTTTAATATTATATTAAAAAAATCATTACAATTCAAAATATAATTTATATTATCTATGAAAAAAAATCATACCACCAAGTGAGATTTATTTTCTCCAATAATGTTTCCCATCTTCACGTCATCGTAGATGGGCCCATCACCCTGAAGTGGCCCAGTTCTCTATCAACTTGAGACTCGTTCAATCCAGAAGATGTGAAAACGGGTATCCCTACCATCATCACGAAACAGATGGAAGCAGGCAAATTATTTTTGCACAGTGACCTAAACCCTATTGCTATTGCTAAGGAACAAATAAAGGGAACAATGGTAGAACGGTACCTGATTTGGCTGTCTGAGGAAAAGAAGAAAACCTGAACTTACAAGAATCCAACCACAACAGTCCCACGGGAGAGAAAGTGGGTTTTGGTGCTGGAGACAAAGAAATACCCCATAATTTCTTTTTCAGCTTTCCTTATCAAACACCTTTATGTCTTCATCAGTCATCATCTCTGTTCTTAATTATAAACCTAAATTTTATTTTTGTGGCACCAACTTAATTTGTTCTGATTGATACGAACAAAGGCGTAATTATTATTGTTGCTATTTCGGAGAATAACAAAGGTTTTGTTGAGTTTCTTAATAGAAAAAACAACCGATGAAGTAGATCTTTATCGTGGACGAGATATCTAAGGCCATGGATTTGGATTAACTTGCTTATATAGTCAACACAATATAGCATAAATACCTCTGGTAGTCTATATATATATATATAGTTTGTAAAGTGATTTTGTTGTTTCGACTGGTTTATGGATAAACTTGTTCGCGCTTGAAAAGGGAGGATTAAAGGAGGAAGATGGCTAACTTCGATATTGTAATTCACAGTAAAAGCTCAGTAAGTTATCCAACAAACCATACAAATATATATCCAATTATAAACATGTTAACAACCTTTTAATCACATCTGATTTAACTAGACCTAGCCACTTGATCTAAATTCAACTGTGCAGGCAATGCATTCACCTTGTCCTGGAATATATATGCGTCTCAGGCTCAAACCATCCCGTAGAAAAAACTTAAGGTTGCAGGAGGGGAAAGTGAAGGGTCTTGGAATGGGTATTAAGAACTATTTATTTGAGATTTGGTGATATTATAGAGTAAAATCAAACCTTAATTTGATGTTATTACACTTAGCATAACATTCTGGACGTTATCTGTGAATAATAATAAAACTGTATAAGCATCATTGGCAATTTAGACAAGAACGCCGAATGTGAGGCCAGCGATGGCGCGTGTCCAGGGGTCGGTCCTGCGCGGGGCTGGGACACCCCATAGCCATCCCGAACTTTTCAAAAGTTTGATATGAACATCTCTGTTTTGATCCCCCGAGTTATATATAAGGTTGAAACGGTGGGTTAGACCTGCACAGTGAGCTATGCTATAGGACCTACAAGTAAAACTTTAATCACTTAGATAGACGTTGATGTTTGATTAGAAATTAAATTGATTTATCGAGTGATAGTTGAGTGTGTGGAGGAGGGTTGAACTTCATCAACAATAATGGAATCTCATATAACTTACGGCTTACGTACGTGCCATTAATTTAAATTTACATAGCAACAACACGGATTATATTAAGGGTTTAATACAAAGATTATCTTCGAGACATTGTCCGTGCTCGAGAGAAAAGTAGACATTAACAAGCAAAGCATAAAAAATCTATGCGGAAAATAAACAAAGCATGTGTGCTCTGATGCAAGCAAACATTGTTCGGGTCCCAATACCTAGTCTATATATATTTTTAGGTAAGGTAGAGATGACTGGCTAGGTTTTATGTGGGATTAGAGAATTTGGTAGGCCAACAAATTCGGGATTAGACATGGAATTTGATATGAGTACTTGTGACGTTTGCTCCTTTATTGGTCAAGTAGATAGCATTTTTTGTTATAGTATTCGAGTACTTATGTAGCTTCTTTCTCTGGGCTGGTCACCAAAGTGCTCGGTGAGTGTGATAAAAATTATTTATGCGGGCTTCTATGAAGTGTAATTGCATATAAAAAATTATAAGTGTGAATTAAGATTTTATGCTATACATATAATTAAATATATTAAAAATTATGTGTATTAAAAAAAATTATTAACAATAAATGAAGATAGAAATAGAAAACAAAACATGTATGAATCAAAATATTTTAAATTGCAACATGAGTCTTCGATCCAATTGTTAAATGATTTTATCTAATAAAATTAATTTTTTATTTAACAAACAATAATAAAAATAGATACATGTGAAATTTATTAAATAAAAAAAAGAAAAACTATTATTTAAGGTTACATGTATTATAAATATTATATAAAATAAATACTTTTTACTTATATAAAACATAAAAAAATATAGAATTAAAATAATCTCTTCAAAAATCAAATGCATACAAAATAAAAATAATAATCATCATTTAAAATAGGTTATATAAACAAAATAAACGAGGGAATGAGTATTAATTTTTTTTAAAAATGTATATAAAAAACCACCTATTAAAAAAATTTAGATAAAAAAGAAAAAGCTAAGCGTTGTTGGGCCCTACCCATTTTGTAAGGGCCCGTGCACTTGAGCTAGTCCTTAATATTTTTTCAACGTAGATGGGATAATTAACATGTCTTTCATTCTTTTTTTTTTGAAAAATAAATAAATTAAACTATTTATTATCTAATTTTGTTTATATTAGATTAATATGGTGGCTGAAAAATTAAGACTGAAAAATTAAGATGAAATATCTGAGTTGAATCATCCTCATCTAAGGGACCATATGATGTTTTTGGGCATCAAGCCTGCTGGTAATCAAAGGAAAGGTACGACTTTTTTCATACCGGACCATAGTACCATAGCCTAGTACAGGACCATCCTTGTTTATGTTGGAAGAATTTATATTAATTCCAAAAGATTGTATCATTTTTGTTGGTATGGTGGAATGAAAGAAGAGGAAAAAACTAGCCTCCACTAGAAATAAGCACAGGAGTTAGCTTTTTTTAGTCTATAAAAAAAAACTAGCCTCCACTAGAAATAATCCCTGAAAGAGAGGATTTACAACTAAAAAACTCAATCATCTGTTCAAGTCTTATCTTGGCTAAGAAATAAGCACAGGAGTTAGTTTTTCTTAGCGTGTGTTTGATATAAACCTCTCAATACCTGGCTAAAATATCTTTGATCTCCAGAATAACAACCTCAAGACAATGGAACTGAGTACGTATGATCATCATTCATGCACTACGCGTAATGCTTCCACGGAATCTGAATTACAAACAATTTTTGAAAAAAAGACTCTATCATTTGCGAATGAGGTTATTTTTTATATATATATAAAAAATCCAGATTAGAATTCTAGCGTTAGCACTTAGAAAAAATTATTAAAAGTTTTTAAATGCATCGAATATTTTTCTTTGTTTCTTCTCGGCCAAAATTATTTTCGATAGATCTCTCGCATTGGAACCGGTTGAAAACAAACTATTTATTCTGCAACTAAATCCAAGTATTTATGGTCAATATATACATGAATGCGGTCAAAATCGAAAACCAGAGCTAAACTCCCACCAGAAGACAGCAACTTCTGTGCATGATTATATGCCAACTATTTATGTTGACGCCTCAATAATTTGTGGAGGACCCTTGTGCCATACATCACAGTCTACTAAGTGATTGCGCAACCTCCTGTTCCGTGGTTAGGTCTAAGCAATTAATGGTAGAGGATTGGATAACAAACTTTATGTAACTACCGATCATATCCAAGTGATCCAGCGTCGAGAAATCACTGTTATCCAGACGGGGGTCAAGAAATGGTCACAGGCACACCACCTCTGTGGCTTTCCTCGTCATGAATCTGTGAATACCAGCAGCTCCGGCAGTGGGGCTAATGTTTTTGAGAGCAGTGTCGTTTTCAGGTGGTCTCACCACACGTAGATTAGACCCCCCATCTACCAATGAATATAAAGGGAGGAAGGCCCTACTTCATCATCATGACTTGTTTATATTTATCCCTTTCATCTGTAAAATATATATTAAAGACTTGATGGATAAGGGCACTCATTGGCTTTAGATTAATGCTCCACTCTTTCCCTCTTTATTTCATTATTTCCTTTATGCCAAAATAAAGCTAATGTTTATCTTAATTATCTTCTCTTTGTGTAAAAACAGTTATAACCAAGCTCCTTGTGTTCAAGAGAAAAAAAAAAAACCATCTCTTTATGTGCACTCTTTAACGCAATACATTAATCCAATTCTCCCTAGTGAATAAAAGAAAATAAAACTTTAAAAATACGCTGATTAACAAGATGGATTTACTCTTGATATGCTACTGCTAATCCTAAAGAATATTTTATAAATAAATAAATAAATAACTGTACTTATGTTAGGGTTCCGGGGACATCATGGCTGTACTATGTCCTGTGTTATTGGAGTTCTTTCAACACATGAACTTTTGTCAAATATTATATCAGTTCCAATGTCTGTAACTGCACTAAATCCAAGGGAAACTTTCAAGTGCCGACAAAATAGCACGCTATCAGCCCGTTTGGTTAATTGAAGGCGAGGATCTGGGCAGGAGGTAAGTTCCTGGGAATTTCAAGGTAATTAAACTTTTTTAAAAAGGGGCAGATTAGGGTTTCGAGGCACTAAATCCGGAATTATGAAAGGAGGGCCTCCTCCTAATACGATTGTCTAAAGTCCTTCACTGTACAGAAAAATTCCTAAAGTATGCAACTTTTTCTCAAGTCACCCAAAGGAATCCATTGCAAGTAAAAAGCATCCGAGCCTCCAAAAGCTAATAACAACTTAACAAGCCCATGCCCCAAAAAATAAATAAATAAAGGAAAAGGAAAAGAAAAGAAAAGAAAACGAAAAAGGGTTTTAAAGAGAAAATCATTAAGTTCTTAAAAGAGATTCAATAATATCAAATTATCAATAGACATCATGAAAAGAAGTTCATCAAGGTGGCATCAACAGTCTTGCCACGTTAAAGTTGCAACACATTCAGGCTATAAACCCAACAGATTGGCGACAGATCTCCGATTCATGGAACCTGGTTTTTTCTCTCGGATTGTCAAGCTTTGTCTTTTCATTAAATAAGAGAAAGTTACAAACAGTAGTCGACAATGGGAAATTCTTAAATGGGCGTAGCAAGGCCCCACTCGGTGTTTGGAGAAAGTTGATACATAATACTGGTTATTTAAAAACCTCGGCGACCCTTTACTTGCACAAGAATATAGGGTGCTGGTAGATTAACTTTTCAAAATGATTTTTTTATTTAAGGCAGAATAATTTTTTGATCATTTTTGGACACTGAGACTATATTTTTCTCTGGTATAATCTTATTGTAGATCACTCGAAGTGGAATTAATAACTTTGCAGGAATAATTATTTTTAGACGGTTTAGATGATCGATAACGTAGAAGTATACAATTTACTAATTAAACCAAGTATCTAAAAATAAAATCCTAGATGATAAAAAGTAAAGAACAAGTTATATTTTGGATTGCGGATTACACTTTCATTGCAGACGAGCCAAATCTTACAATGCCATGTGTAAATGTCCATAAGTACTCAGAATCCCTAATATAAACATAATGATTGTGCACAAACTTTGTGGGAAATCGCTGTGTCCCGGATTTACCAATGAACAAGGACAGTTTAATATGCTTTAACTTAATCATGGGTTCTCTCTAGTTGATTCAAAGATCTGTGCCATGAATCAATCCCATTTGGGTTAGTGCTTTGTAAAAGATTTTCCATCATGCACAGCCAGGAAATTAATGGAGTACCCCACCCTCAGCCATTGATTTTAGCTTTCTCTGTTTATTCCCCCCCTCCCAGCTCTCAGTACCCAGATACACAATCACTGCTTTCTTAGGAGATGTACATGAAATCATTATCTTGGTGTTCTTGTAGCTTTGACTGTGTTGAGAATGGCCAGACATGCTTATAGATGAAGAGTCATGCTTGATCGTTTTCCGCCCTTGTTTCCTCTTTCACACCGCCAGGCCTAGACCATACGATCCAATGGTTCGGAGTTTGAACTGCTGTCTAATCATAGCTTAACAACACGTTAATTTTATATGTATCCATGGTAGGTACACACCTTGTCTTTCAAAATATTCTTTTGCATTGAGGATATTTTAAAGAATTATACTGGCAAGAAATCTCAATACCATTCTCTCGATTCGATTATTATAAAAATCATAGCCATGATCGGAGCCAGTTCAATCATTAACTATAACTAAAGTAGAGCTATTTTTTAATCATTTGATTTGATTCCGGGGGGCTAGCCATCGGTTTTGGCTATCATTACCATCCTTTTTCTTTTTTCTATAGATCATGGCATCCCTGTATCATTTCAAGTGACCCTTCTTTTAATTCTAAGAAAAAAGGGAGAAAAAATGCTATTGTTCTTTTTCACAAAACCAAAATCTGTCATAAAAATACCCTATATATTTGTGGGCACGATTTTTGAACTCAAAACTACATTTTAATTATGAATAATAGTACATTAATTTGCCTAATGAAGGCACTAGCTAGTACGGTGAAATTTTGCTCCGTTGTTTGTGGAGAACATGGATGTATAGCTTCTTTGATCAAATCATAGGTGAGTAGCAATGTTTGGCTTTACATTTCAGGTGTTCGTTATGTAGCTCTTAAAAAAAAAAATTGAATGGAAATGGTTAAATTAATATTTTTAAAGTGATTTTATTATGAAAATGTCAAAATTATAAAAACATAAAAAAAACACCATTACAATTTTTTTTTTTTAAAAAAAAGTATTTTGAAATAGTATTTTCAAACATTGAACACAAGCTAGATATTTATTTGGGAGTGTAATGTACTTGATTGAGAGTGTAATAGATGTTATTTTTGAAAATATTTTTTTACTTGAAAATTCATTAAAATAATAATTTTTTTATTTTTTTAAAATTTATTTTTAATATTATCATATCAAAATAATTCATAAACACACAAAAAATTAAAGTTAAAGGAATTCAATTTTTTAAAAAAATTATGGTTGGATTGCAATGCTAAATATCATCTAAGAGTTCATTTTATGTTATAGTAGCAGTTGCTTTTTAAAATAATTTTTATTTAGAAATATATTAAAATAATTTTTTTATTTTAAAATTTATTTTTAACATCAGACATGAAAATACAAAAGCATTAATTTGAAGCAAATAAAAAAAATTAATTTTTTAAAAATATTTTTAAAATATAAAAATAAATCACCTGTAAAATCACGAGTCTAAACAGATTTATTTCACTTCAAGTTGCTTTGACTTCTAAATTAACGATTTAAGATCGATGAAAACCAATGGTATTAATTTCGGATAACACGTTTGAATCCAGAGCAGTAAGAAATATATTTTCCTGTACGCATACTAATTTGAATGTATTAATTTGTTTAGTTAAGATCAAAGTAAAAATAATTTTATCTTAAAATACCAAGACTTGACAAATAATTATAACATATACTAAAAAGTATTTGTGTTTTATTTTAGATTGCATAATGCAATCCATAGTAAAACGCTGAAGAGCTGTTTTCTTTTTTTTTTCTTGTTTTTTTTTGTTTTTTAGCTTTTTTTTTAAGCTATTTTTTTAAGCTTTTTTTATGAATATTTTTTTGTTTATTATTTTTTTTTGTTAATGTTGATTTTTTTTTTCTATTTAGTTATTAAACTTTCATGACACAGATTCTGGGTTTGAGGGGTTAACCTAGATTTTTTTTCTGGTTTTCTTTTTATTTAATTTTTTCGAGTGCAGTCCACAATGAAACGCTGAGCTGTTTTTTTTTTTTTGCTTTGTTTTTTTAAGCAGTTTTTTTTTGTTTTTTAATGAATATTTTTTTATTTAATTTTTTTTTGTTAATGTTAAATTTTTTTCTATTTAGTTATCAAACTTTCATGACACAGGTTCCGGGTTTGACGAGTTAACCCGGATTCTTTTATGGTTTTTCTTTTTAATTAATTTTTTTGTTTAATTTAGTTTGTTAATGTTAAATTTTTTCTATTTAGTTATCAAACTTTCATGACATGAATTCATGGTTTGACGGGTTAACCCAACTAATTCTGGGTTAACCCGTAATTTTTTTTTTCTATTCAGTTATCAAACTTTCATGACAAGAATCCCAGATTTTACAGGTTAACCCGGTTAATTCAGATTTTTTTTCTTTTTCTTCATTAGTTTTTTTCTTCATGTAGGCTTTTCTTTCTTTGTTTTTTTTTAAATTAATATTTTTTTGTTTGGTATTTTTCTTTTTTTCTTTTTTTTTTCCTTTTTAATTATTATTTTTTGAAAATTTAATTTGTTAATATTAAGTTTTTTTTCTATTTAGTTATCAAACTTTCATGATACGGATCCCAAGTTTAACAGATTAACCTAATTTGACAGATTAACCCAGTTAATTCAGATTTTTTTCTTTTTCTTCATTAATTTTTTTCTTCCTGTAAGTTTTTTTCCTTTTTTTCTTTTTAATTAATCTTTTTTTTCACTTTAGTTTATTAATGTTAATTTTTTCCTATTTCGTTATCACACTCTCATGATACGAATCCCAAGTTTGACGGGTTACCCTGATTTGATGGGCTAACCCAGTTGATTCAGATTTTTTTCTTTTTCTTTGTTAGTTTTTTTCTTCCAATTTCTTATTTAAATATTATAATTAACTATAACTAAAAGACATCAATCTTTTTTCTTTTAATTTTATGACACAAATCTCAGGTTTGACGAGTTAAACCAGTTGATTTAATATATTTTTTTTCTTAAGTAATTTTTTTCTTTCAATTTCATCTTTTAATATCAATTTGATTAAGAATTAAACTTTATGATTTGTTTTGTTTACTGTTCATTAGATTATTGTGATCTTATAAGAGGATTTTACTGCACCTCTCATTGCAAAGCACTATTCATCGAAATAATGCTTTGCTTTATTGTTTTTTTCTTTTCAATTAATCTTTTGTTTTTAGTTTTATTCTATAATATTAAATTTTTTTCTTTTTAATTATCAAAATTTTATAACAAGACCTTACAAGCAAATTTATATCCAAGGCTCCAGGTTTAATGTTGCAACAAAACTCACTTATATTTGGGTCATGCAAGTTTAATATTATCATTAATGTTATAAATCTAACTTTTGGGTTAGGAGTAGCAAACAGACTCAATACTCTTAGGTATAACTTTATAGAAAGACCTAACACTCTTAGATTTTAACTTTTTTTGATATTTTTTATACAAAAAAATTAACCCGCGGCGTAGCGCGGGCCATGTTTTTAGCATATACTAAAAGGAATCAGTGTTTTACTGTGGATTGCACAGTGCAATCCACGATAAAACACTCTTTAGTTTTTTTTTTGTGTTGTCTTTTTTTTTTAATTTTTTAGCTGTTTTGTTTTTTGTTTTTATGCATTTGGGGTTTTGTTTTTTTGCTTCTTTCTTTGTTGTTTTTTAATATTTTTTTTTTGTTAATTTAGTTTTTTAATGTTATTTTTTTTTATTTAGTCATCAGACTTTCACAATACGAATTTCGGGTTTTACAGGTTAACCTGATTTGACGAGTTAACCATAATTTTTTTTTTGTTTTTTGTCTTTTTAATTAATTTTTTTTTGTTTCCTTTAGTTTGTTAATGTTAATTTTTTTTTATTTAGTTATCAGACTTTCAATGCACATATCTCAGGTTTGACGGGTTAACCCAGTTAATTCTGGGTTGACCCGTCAATTTTTTTTTTCATTTAATAATTTTTTTATTTAATTTAGTTTGTTAACATTAATTTTTTATTTAGTTATTAGACTTTCATGACACGGATCCCAGGTTTAACGGGTTAACCAGGTTTGACTTTCTTTTTAATTAATTTTTTTTCATTTAATTTAGTTTGTTAATGTTAAATTTTTTTCTATTTAGTTATCAAACTTTCATGACACGGATCCCGGATTTGACGAGCTAATCAGTTAATTCTAGGTTAACCTGTTAATTTATTTTTTCTATTTAGTTATCAAAGTTTCACGACACGAATCTCAGGTTTGACGAGTTAATTTGGTTTGAAGGGTTAACAAAGTTAATTTATATTTTTTTTCTTTTTCTTCATTGGTTTTTTCCTTCCTATTGGTTTTTTTTCTTTGTTTTTTTTTTAATTTATCCATTTAATTATCACATTTTTATGACACGACCTTACAATCAAACCCACATCCAAAGCTACTGGGTCTGGTTTTGCAGCCAGACCTACTTAAAATTGGGTCTTGCAAGTTTAATGTTGTTAATAATATTATAAATATTGCTCTTGGGTCAGGTGTTGCAGTTAAATTTAAGACTTTTTGATATAGCTATGAAAAAAGATTTAAGACTCTTAAATTTTAGTATTTTTTGATATTTTTTATATAAAAAACAATTAACTCGTAGCATCGCGCGGGTCAATATAACTAGTTGAATACTAAAGTATATCAGAAGGTTCTCCGATTAAAACCACAGCACATACTCGAAGAGTCAAGTCGGAAGGTGAAAGGGTCTCCCAAACAAATTATGAAATTGAGATATTTAAAGAGCAATTTATACAACACTGACAAACACTGTGAGTTATATTTTTCTTTCCCCACAATCGGCACTTGATGATCATCTATGCACCGAAGATGGCCTATTTATGTAATTAGAATTAAAATTGTACAGTGATTAGGAGTAATTATTCTCTTAATTAGATTTTATCTTGTCCTACGTGTGTACTGGCAAGTAACCTTTCGCGATAAAAAAAATTAAGAGGTCAGTGTCATCATTCACGTGGCGTGGAGCCTTCGATCTAAATAAAATATATAAAAACCCCACCACGGTGGAAATTATTGTTTCTGACTGTACTTACCAGGTGACATGTTAGCATTTTGCTTTTAAATTCTAGTATTTTATTCTGCTAGCTCCTGCGCAGTTGAAAACCCGCGCATAGGCGGCACTAATCGGGCAATTAAATAAAATAAAAAGGATATGAAAAAATAATATAATTTGGGAAAATCTATTCCATAAAAAATCTTATGTGTACAAGCGTCTCGACATCTGAAACTCGGTCATATTAAAGAAAACTTCACAAAAAATATTCCTTGCTAGATATTTTCTTAACAAGCAATACAAATATTACGCAAATGCTGCCCGATCAAAAAAATGGATGAGACTGAGACCTAATTCTAGCATACATTATATATATATATATAGAAAAACATAATCTAAAATCCATAAAATTTTCAAAACTTCCTTACCTAATGAACCATAAGAACATTGCGATCATTGTTGCTTATTTTTCTTGGTAATAGCAACATCTCCACCCTTTGCTTCAATTATTTTAAGGAAGTAGTTCTTAGAGTTGTTTTTTTAAATTTTTTTTATTTTAGAATATATTAAAATAATTATTTTATTTTATTTTTAAAAATTTATTTTTCATGTCAGTGCATTAATACGATTTAAAAATAAAATAAAAATAATTTAAAACAAGAAAAAAAAATTTTTGCTACCATCATTAGCGTGCTTAGCAATTTTTTTTTATCTAAGCAACAAAGTTACTTTATCTCCCTCGACTAAAACACCTTCTCCATCGAATAAACATGAAGGTTTGGGGCTTTGGGCCATCCATCATCTCTACATGCATCTTCTCCATGCCATCGATGCTATATGCAATCTTTGTTGCGCCCGAATAACGTTCATTTTCTCTCGGCGTAATCCAACGACACAATTATGTTCTAATTTATCAATCTCGTGTTTCGTATACATATTCAGTTTTTTCACACAAACCTACAATCTATCTTGAACATAGCTCCACTACTAGATTTTTGTGCAGAACTTGCACAGGCCAGGTAATAATACAAAACGAAAATGATACAAGATTTGTCATGGTTCCACACAGTCATGAAAACTTCACTGTAAAAAATTGAAGACTGCAGTAATTAATTAATGTAAATAGGAATACCTCACTACCCAGAAACCCGATTGCACCGAAGAAAACTCTCACAAAAAATACTATATTAATTCCTTTTTTCCATGTATATATTATGCAAATGTTGCTTTAATAAAGATTTATCGTGATCTTCTAGATTCTGGCTTACATTATATATATACATCACACACATGGGCGCTCACACACTTGCTTATGAGGTTGGTTGCTACAAATTCAAACTAAATAGGAAAAAAATATTAAAAAAATTAGGACAATTGCTTGGTTCTTCAACAGGGATTTTATTTTTTATTTTAATGAACTAGAGATGGTAATATTCAATATCTCGAAATTTACAAGATCTTCATGTACTCCTTCACAAGACCACAGGCTATTTGTTCATCTTAATGCTTTATTTATTTATTTACTTAATATAATATCTATAACCCACATATATTTTTGTTTAACTCAAAGTTCTGTTTATCCATTTATAGAAAAATACCATAGTATGTTCTACATGCTATAAATTTGATAAAATATGTATAACAAAATATAACAAGATAAAACAATAATTTATAGAAAATACCATACTATATTAATCTACATGCTTTATATTTTTTTACTAAGAAAAATAAAGATCCAATGACAGGGGACTAAAAAGTATAGAAAATCTATAGCCAATATAGAATTTAGGTAAAATATTCATTTTCTTCATTTTACTTCTGCTTTTCAACTTTAATGGTCCATGTATTATTTAAAAATTTAATTTTAATCTAAAATTTTATTTTTTAATTTCTAGTTAGAAAAAAAAGAGAGGGGAGGAGTCATCGAATTTTGATGATAGAGAGAGAAAATCATTATTGATACTAATTTTAAACATAAAAAGCTATTTCAGTTGTCAACAAGTTTCATTCGACGTGAAATTTTAAACTTTAACATTGAGAAGATTTTAAGTTGCAGGTTGAATTTTTTTTTTAATTTTTGAACTTATTTTTAAGTTGTTTGAAGGTATAAACAAATTTATTTATGTCTATAAATTGTTTTCTTTTCTAAATATTATTAGGTAAGAAAAGATTAAAATGATTTTTTTGGTTGAAAATCCATTGCATTGATTTTTCAGTGACACTCCGATTAAAGAATTTTGAGCTTGCCGATAACGCATCATACGCATATTTATTTAATTGACACTAGTCCACTTACTTAGAAGATGAGTTGTCTGCATAATTTCCTTTAACAAAAAACAAACGACAAGTAATTCACTATGGTATTTTCAGCCCAGTAAATTAAACAATATTATTTCATCATTTTTTTAATATTTTAAAGTTTTTTCCTTTTGAAAAAAAAACCTTTTCTTTATCAAAATTTTTAAAAAATTAGTTCTATTTTTTTTACTCTCATGAGCCATCCGTGTGTTTTTTAGAAAAAAATATTTATTTTTATTTTTTTTAAATATATATACATATAAAAACTCACATATTTTATTTTATTGATATTATAATTCAAAAACACAATAAAATTATAATTAATGTACCAGTTTATAAAAATCAATTTTAGTAAAATATACACACGACTGATGCTCCTTACGTGTTACACAGTGTCAGGCATCCATCTCCCACTTCTATTCAAATTTCAAATTTACCCCACTAATGACAGACACCACCATTGCACGTACCCCCGCAACCCCAGCGCCACGGGAGGTCAATCTTGTAATTACACAAATAACAAGCCAATCACGAGCTCCCTTTATTTTTTTTTTTGTTTAAACAGTCGCAGGTGGAATTATTGAACCAGGTCCACATAAAAAAACTACCTGCAAAATCAGGAGGAAACCTGCCATTTCAGAGTCTACATGGCTTGAGAAATCCACGTCAGCAACACCATTTCCCCCTATAAATTGTCCAAACCCCATCCATTTGAGCCAGTCCATCAGTCTCCACACTCCTCCTTAAAAGAACTGTCTCTCTGAGTCTCTTTTAATCTTCTTCAAATTTCTAACCATAGCAGTCGATTTGCATCTCGCCGGAGAAATGAATATTCCGGCGATGACTTATTCTAACTCTATACGCAATGTCCGCGTTTCCGACCATCGCCGTCATGTCTTACACGAAAAGACCCAAAGCTAAAACCCATCGTCCTCTCTTGCATAGTCTCCAAGTTTCACTTTTGTTCTTCTATATTTTTCTTTTGATCAAATTTTGGTAGATTAACTCATTTGCTTAGGGCTTTGAGTGGGTTTTTTTTTTCTGGGAAAAGGGAGATAATACTGGTAGCTTAGCAGAGGAGGTTCAATTTTAACCAACACGCACTGATTTTTCATGAAAATGTACAAAGCAAGATTTATCAGGATCAGAATGAATCATTGATGATTAGGCGGTCACTGTCTAAGTAAGCAAATCTATGAGAGCGGCTAGCTAGCTCTGAATATGGAGCAGCTGCAGAACTGACAAGCAGCAAGTGTTTAAAATTCCATAGCAATCAATACTTATTAACCTTCAATCTCTGTTATGCCTTTCCCTATGAAGATCCAACCTATAGATATCGATTCTCAGGCACCGGTTCGAGCTGAACCGGCTAAACCGGTTCTGAAATCGCGTCTGAAGAGACTCTTTGACCGGCAGTTACCAAGCGTGCTGAGGATTTCCTCTGTGGACAAACCACCTAGCAGTATCGAAGCTCAGTATGGGGCTAACAGTAAAGATGAGCAGTTCGAGCCAAGCTCGGTTTGTTTGGCTAAAATGGTGCAGAGTTACATGGAGGAATCCAACGACAAGCCATTTCGTGGCCGCCACCGCTGCAATTGCTTCAACGGAAATGGCAACGACAGCTCCGATGATGAATTTGATGTGTTTGGTAATGGTTTCGGAGAATCAATGGGTACAGCTCCTTCTGGCGACGCCTGTGATTTTCTCAAGGTAAGTAAATAACATAACAAGACTCTTTCTTTCAATTTTCTGAAATAAATCATCAGAGAGAGCTAAAATGGTGATTTGTTCGCTTGGTGTTTAAAAATGGCAGAGTTTGATTCCTTGTGCAAGCGTTGCGGAGAGAAATCTACTAGCAGACACTGCAATGATTTTGGAGAAGAATAAGAATCACAAACAGAAAGATGATTTTTTGAGGAAGATGGTAGCCGATGGATTAACATCTCTCGGCTACCATTCCTCAATTTGCAAGTCTAAATGGGACAAATCCCCCTCTTTCCCTGCCGGTACATATACAATTCCTTCCCTGTTTTTGTTTTTTCAGTCTAAAACTCGAAAAGAAAATTGTTGATTTTATTTTAATTTTGTTCTTTGATCAGGTGAATACGAGTACGTGGATGTGATAATTGAAGAAGAGAGATTGATAATCGATATTGATTTCAAATCGGAATTTGAAATAGCGAGATCGACTGGGGCCTACAAGGCCATCCTGCAATCGTTGCCGTATATCTTTGTCGGAAAATCAGATCGGCTTGGACAGATCGTGTCGGTCGTATCGGAGGCAGCCAAACAGAGCTTGAAGAAGAAAGGCATGCATTTTCCTCCTTGGAGAAAAGCCGAGTACATGCGTGCTAAATGGCTCTCACCTTATACCAGACTAAACGAAAACGTTTTGAACAACAACAGCAACACAACTGAAGAGCAAAACGAGAAGTCCTTGGAGATCAGTGACGATTGCCGTGGAGAGTTTGAGCTGATTTTTGGAGAGGATACCCCGACGTTGGATTCCGAGTCGTTAATTTTTTCGCCGAATAAAATTTCGGACGAGGATGAAAAAAAGGTGGAGACAGTGGCGTGGCAGCCACCGGCGGTGAAACCGAAAGGCGTAGAGAGAGGGGCCAGGATGGTGACTGGATTAGCTTCTCTCCTTAAGGAGAAACCATAAAAAATTTTGGATTTTTTTATTTTTCCGAGGCATAAAAAATAGAAAAAAAATATTAGTGCTATATATAAATATGAATATATCTTTTTTTTTCGTTCTTTTTTCGAGGTGAAGGGTTGTGTAATATCTGAGGCAGGCGAATCTACCGTCAATGTAATAAAAAACCAATTATGTAAATATTAGAAATCAGAAAAAAATACTAAAAATATTAAAGCACCTGAGGAGCCTCGTTACTCTAAATGTCAGGCACTATCGATTACAAGTTTGGGGGTGTCATATCCATTTCCATTAGGTATTGTTTCCAGAAAGGGAACAAAGGAGGATGAAGCTTTCCTTAGTGTTTTTTTTTTTTAAAAAAGAACTCATCTTTCTAGGCAAATTACCTTTTAAAATGTATTTATTTTATCAATTTTCTTTAAGAAATATTGCAGGAGTGGAGGTGCCTGGGGGGTGTTGCTATTGCTGTCGATGATGACGGCAGTGGCTCGTGGAGTCTCGGACTCCGTGAGGGAGGATGCAAATAAAAACTTCACTAGAATGGCGTGATATTCTCTTTAGCTTTTCATGTTTAAAGCTTTTTTATTAGTCTAGCACTACTCCACCTGGGTTTTTGTTTTTTATTTCGTTTTCTTCTTTTTCTCGGGGGACCTAAAAAACGCCTCTTTTACTTCAATGCAGCTCTTGAATCCATTCATTTCAATGGTTTTCCCAGCCTTCAGGGAAATTTCTCCTTTCATTCTACCGTCGGTCAAGGTTTGTGAGTTTGGGACTGGAAATAAGGGTATAATCTAGGAAGATGCTGTCACACGTGCAAGATAAGCACTGGTTGAGGTTAAAGAGGGAGGACGCACTTTGACCCTCTCGGGAAGCACTTCAGATTTCTGAGTTGATAATTGGTGAACAGGTTTTGAGAGCATAAACTCTGATATTTTAACCTTGGCTAGATGTTAGTGGAGCAATCTGTAAAACTGAAAGCGAATCCCGTCCTGTTCCTTGCTATTCGAGAGGCATCTGGGTCAAAATGGACCTGGAGCTCATGGGATTGAATCCAGGCTCCCTCTATATTTTATTGTGGAGGATAAGAGGGCCAACATATCATGTCATAATTTGAAATCTTTTGTTTTTTTCATCTGTAACCAACCACTCCTTAAAGAAATCAGCTCCTTCAGGCCACTCATATTATTTAAATCCTATTAACATGTTGAAGGTGAATTCACCTGTCCCCTGTGCCCTTTCCCTTTCCCTGGACGAGCGCACCGTTGCATTATCTAAGCAACTTCAAAACTCGGCATGTTTAACAAGAAGTTGGATGCAGTGGATTAAAAAGGACATCGCCAATTGAATGTGTGAGCTTGGATGCACATTGTTAACACCAGAAGGTGTAAAGACAGGGGGGAAGCGAGCAGTCATTTCCAAGCAGGCATTGATTGCAGAGTTATGGGACTAACAGGAGCAGGTTAGATAGGAGGATGGAGTTCTTTTCTTCAGCTCAACTTTAGGGAAACTGTTTTAAACTTAACTCTCAAGGATCGCAAGAGCCCCACCTTTAGACCTTTTCCATCATGGCAACTAAAGAGCTTCGCAAATGGCCTGGTCTGCTAGCATATTTGAGCACAGAACTCCCTTTTCCTTTGGCTTACTTTGGTGTGTTAATTATCACTTTCTGATGATTTTATTTGGGGAAAACACTTCCACAATCATTGTTCTTGGGCAGTCCTGTTTGTAATAATCTGCGTATCTTTCATTATTTGGAGAAAATACTTCCACAATAAGTATTATCTTATTCACGAAGTGGGTAGGGTCGGTTACAGAGCTCTCTGAGCTAATGAGGGGATGTGGGGTCTGTTTCCTCTTCTTATTTTTTTGGATGATAGGACTATGGTGGGGCGGGCTCTCTTTTCCCTATACAAAGCAAAATAATAAAAGCAAATTTGCCCAAGTTTGACAATAATAATGCTTTTGTGAAAGCAACCCTTCACCTACTCCCCCTCTCTCCTCCTCTCGATGGATACATGGATGGTATGGAGATTGCTTGTGAGGTGTGCTTTGATTAACTGAGTTTGCCTAGGCTTCACGAAATCAGAGCATTCATAGCGCACAACGGCAAAAGAACTTGGAAGCGCAGTTGCTCATGGCAAGAACGCTGGGCAAATTGCTGGGCTTCCGAAAACAATGACTGAAGGAAATTAAGGTGACATTTAAATTGCTACAGCATGGAATTGGAAACCAATACAAGAGAGTGAGAGACACTCCCTTTTGCTATGTACTTTTATATACATATAAAAAAAGCGATTATTCATATATAGAAAAAAAGAAGAGTAAATATTCTTTCGATAGTAGTACACGATTTGGTGCTTTACTTTAATCACAAATTTTGAGAGATGTCTCAATCCAAAACAGTGTGAGAGCTCATGGAAAGTCTAGACACCTTAGCCTCTCCTCCATCCAATCAAGATTTAACATGTTGCCCACAGAGCCTACAGTCCCTCTTTATTCAATGGCATATATCCGTTATGACATGGACTCGATATTAGGTGGCATGTGGTCCTTGTGCGTGTGTTTCAGCCTTGCCCTTTCTCCCCCCTTGAGTGCTTTTCCTCACATGTTACTGTTTTTTTTTTTTTTTTTTTTTATCGGACTCTTGCCCTGTTTTTCGTATAGTCAAACCTTGAATGAACTAAAACTCAAAAAAGCATAGAACAGCCACATGATTATACTACAAGGCAACCATACTTGTGATCGATAGTGTTACTTCGATTCACCAAGCTTATATCTCGAGAAGCATTGGACCATCTACAAGTTTTACTTTGTGTTGATGTAGTTTATGCCTCTGACTGGCTCTGTTATAGCTCACCTCGTCGAATCAATAAAGCAGGTTAAAAGTTTCTCGGGTCAACATTAACCTGTAAAGGGTAAATCACAAAGCCCTTCTCTGATCTTCGGGGGTTCCGTCACTTTTCCCTTTACACTGATAACTTTTTTTAATCACTTCCATCAAATTTCACTTTAGTACGTTTTCAATTTCTTCATATTTTTGGGTTATGCTGCATAACATAATTCCTTGACAACTTTACAACGATCACTTAACCATTGCAATATCCTCCATGAGATTTGTGAACCTTTTCCAATTATCACCCAAAGAAAATAAATTAAAGTATTCTATTCTTGGTAATTGATAAAGTAAAAGCTAAACTGAAACCTCACCCCAGGCCCAGGAGTATGTTTAACGAAATTTTTGTTTATGAAGAAAGTTGACAGAACTCCCGAGGTTTGGTAGTTTATCCAGCTATAAGCTATAAACCAAAAAATAATGAAAGGATACAAAGGCCATCGAAGTTTTTTTTTTTTTTTGCCAGAAATCAGATTCGATGTGCATCGGACTGTAAAGGTGGTAAAGCAACCTTGGGGGTTTGGTTCGTGCAATAAATTCCAATTCTTTAAAAGAGCAATTTCCTCTGCAGATGTGCATTTACAATTCAGCTAGTCGATGTTCTGCTATGGCAGTCTTTACTTCATTAATATGAGCTTATTTCAAATGCGCCATTACAACGTACTCGCCAGTTGTTATCCAGCAGTACTTTTTATATTTGATCCAGTTAGTTAATGTTACTATGAACAAAAATGCCACAATCCCAGTTAAATACACCATATATGGACATTTTGGAAACCAGCAATAGAAATAAGAAATAAAATTCACATCAGATGTCAATTAATATGTATGAGATGCTGCTGCTGCTGCTGCATTTACCAGCCTTGAGTTCCAGCTACTGTATGTAGCTGAAGAAGTTGCAGAGGGCACCAAAATAAATGATTTCGCAATATCCCATTGAATCCTTATGCATAAAAAAGAAAATAGAACAGCTCAAAGAAAATGACCCAGCTAGCGAAATATTAATAGCAAAACCAGCAATAAAATGCAAGAGAACTTCGATATTTGTATCAGTTACCACGAAGTCAGCGCATACAAAGCATGAGTGATTAGCATTCCCATTATTAGTACTCAGACAACGCTATATGACACGAAATTGCTTCATGGTCTTGTTTATCTTTGTTATTTTCCCCTTTCATTTTTTTTCCTTACAAATCTCACAACTGGCAAGCATTTACTGTTATTTCTCCAGTTATAATTTTGAAATGGACTCAACCAGTGCTATCTAGAATGCATTTTCCAATAATGCAGTTCATGAAGATTGAGGAATATTCATTATCCCAGTAGAATATGCCAAAGCAGAGCTAGCTATGGCAGTCATGCAAATGGATTCCCAGTTGGGCCAGCTTTGCGATGAACAAAGAGGTCCTTTAATTTCTCTAATATTTGCAATGGCACAAGGTGCTAAGAAACAAACATCACACAACACACAACACAAGAAGATGGATACGCGTTTGGCTAAACGTGATTTGTAAGCAAGGCATCAACTATTTATATTCACTGATCATTAAGCTATATTTTTACACTGCCGTGCAAAGCTAGGCAAATATTAGAGATGGAGCGCAAGACTTGGGATAAACTTTTTAGCGTTGAATTGATAAGCTCTATTAAATTTCTTGAAGCAAGTCTCACGGAGACTTTTTACATTATAATTTAATCCGAACAGTATGATTAGACATCCTTTTTTTTCCCGAAGAAACTAGAAAGGTAGTATCACTGTACCGAGTGATGTAATCATTTGCAATTAATAACTTATAATTATTTGTTAATATGAATGTTTGACCTTGAGATTTATGACAGATTTTTCTAAACTTCAGAATCAAAGCAGATCACTTGTCGATGTAAATGATGTCAGAGGACCCTTGTATTACGGCTAAGTAATATATAGAATACTAATTTAAACCAAACAAATATTGCTCATCAAATACATGTACATGTGTTGATCAGATCTCAGTTGGAGTTTCTAAACTCTCAGTATTCTGTTGCAAAGATGACGGTGAAAGGATAAGATACCGATCAAGAAGGATTGAAACATAGAAAGACATTAATACACAAATGAAATAGTATGGATCATATAAACGTAATGGATCGTGTTATTCCTAACTTGAGATCGAAGACTTTAATACCATGCGTGTATACATGAAAGAACACATAAATTTTAACCGTTCATCACATATGTAGTCAAGGTTGTGTGGCAATTTTCAAGGGTTGTTATAAATCAAGGTTTTATTGGTTTATCTTCCTCAAAAAAATATTGAATAAAAAAAAACATGTATATAATTTTCTTGATCTTCGGGTGTGTTGAGCTAGAACACACCATTACAAACATATATCTCAATGAAGATGCTCTAAATCTCTGGTCAAAGCCAGATTCAATAAATAATTGGGTCTAATATTATCAATTTTATAGATTTTTATATTTATTCCTCAACAAATAGACTTAATTAAATAAGTTTACACTTCATCGATATCATTAGATGTATTAAAGTTTTTCATGGTCAACTATGTCATCATCTTTTAACTGGATAAAATGAGTAGAATATATCTCAAAATATCAGAAAGGTTAAATTACATTTAAGTTATTTTTTTCTATAAAAGGATAAGACTCATCAGAATAAAGATTCATAATCTTCATTCTCTAGTGCATGTATATTTTGAAAGCATCTTTCTCTAAAATATCATTGTGTATTTTCTTTCTAAAAAGATATTTATTTAAATATTGAAAAGTTCATACTTTCACCAAAAGAAATTTTTTGCAAGTAGGTTAAGGGAAGCAAGTTGATTAAAGGTAGCGACAAACTACTTTGGTCTATCAAGTATAAAGTATAAGCTGTTAATCACTTTAACTAAGAAGAAACAATTAATTAATCGATTAATCAACCCGGTAATAATGCTTCTAGACTACTTGAATTTTTAAGATATCACAAGGTTGATGATCTTGAGATTTTTGAAGTTCTACTGTAGGATTTAAAAGAAAATTGTAGTATAAAACTAGTTTAGATGGTAGCAATTTTCTAATGTTTGCATTTCTATGTTAGAAAGAAATTAATAAAGCTATTTGATTAGTCTCATGGAGTTGGAGCGATTGTTAGCTAATGGCTTTACATATAGATGGAATCAGAAGAGGATTTTTTTTAAAAAATAAACCAGCCAATGGAATCATCAGTATTTAGGTGGCCCTATCTACCGCACACAAGGGCAGAAAGATTATTGAACAGTTGCGTACAGTATTAGTTTCTTAACCACCTTGTTGATTCCATTGGCTTCCTTGTTAATTTTCAATATAATATATGAATCACATATAGATAATTTAAATGATTAGCCACTCTCTTCTTCCCAGCCCACGCAACGATCCTCTTTGTTTATCCGCATAATAGTCATCAGAAGTGATGGGAAAACTATGAGCTTGACACAGATTCATTTCTTTATAAAAAAGGCGAGGGATTCGATAATAATCTTGAACACAAAATAAACCAACTAGCTAGATTCCAGAGAGGCTATAATTATAATGGCTAGCCAGTCTCAAGATCAGGGCGAATCAAGCAAGAACCTTTTAGTATTGTCTATAAGAAAACACCCCATGAAAAGTTACAGACCCGCCAGCTACTGTGGGTTGGAAGTTGTCATTAGCGATACGAAAAATTGTAAAGATAATGATAATCTTATCTCTGGTTGATTGAGTATCACCCTTTCTTGCAAGTAAATCAGCACTGGTATGAAAAGATTATAAAATTTTTTTTTATTCTATTAGTAACTATATCTCAGAATCAACAGCTCCACGAACCGCCTCTTCCGAGAGATATCGAAGTTTTGAAGCCAAAAAAACAACGGCCGTAATCATCTTTTTGAGGAAGCGAACAAGAAAGAAAGAAAACCCAGTGAGACCCTGATCCATTTCGTATAACAGGTATTTCTAATGTGCGATGCTTACTGCAACTTGTGTACATGATAGTGCTTGTACATCATTCTCCTAAGGACGAAACCCTAGATACTGCGTTTGGTACCTCGTAACTAGAGGAAATCTTCATTCCAAATTCACATTTCGGTCTATGAACCCCAGTTAATTCTATCTGGTAGTGACAAGATAAAAAGAATCTTGCTACAACCAAGAACGCGTCCCTGAATGTTCCTGTGATATCAGCAAAGCTGCAAGGAAATAGTGACGGGAAGAGAGGTTGATTTGAAGATTTTAACGTATCCATCTCCCACCAACATGTGGGCTGTCAGAACTTTTATAAAGCCAGGCCTGTAAAATGATTTCGAACTGGTTTTCTTGGTTTGTAATCCAGTACAGAATCAAGCCCATCCTAATTATTCATAAAGAGTTGCTTACTAAACTGATCCAAAATCAAACAGTAGCCTCCCGCTCCCATGCTTCACCACCTGACCGGCCTTTTACAGGAATTAAACGACCTGAATATCATACAAATGCCGACGGGTGACAGCTGCGCTTACCCCTAAAATAAGCGGCCTCCATCAGCCAAGAAGCTGCCTAGCTCAATCATGGTAAAAACACGCAGAGAAGAATGCGATGAAGTCTGTAAGAAACGACCAGCAAGCAAGGAATGACAGTCCTCCATGGATCATTTTTTATATTGTGAAATATTTTATATATCTAAAAAACCTTAAAGTATGGTTTTCCATAATTAAAAATTCAAATGGATTAACGATGTTAACTAAGAGTTAGATATATTGATTTTTAGATATGAAAATATTTTTATGGATACGAAAATATTTTGACATATATTTTTGGATTAAATATTATTTTAGAAGGGGATTTCGTAATTATCTCAATTTGTTTTTTTGATGTAAATTATTGAAATTTTAAAAAGTGTGTTTGGATGAGAGTTGTTGTAGTTCTTTTTTAAAGTACTATTTCCTTAAAGTATAATTGTATTTTTTAAAATAAAAAATACATGTTTTTTAATAAAAAGATATAGTAGTGTTTTGAAACCACCTCCTCTCCAAACACCTTCAAAACCCATTTCTGTCTGTAGGCCCCAACGTCTGATGATCCAGCAAAAGCAAAAGCAAAAGCCCAAACCATCATAATCAAATCGGATTCGGGTCAAAACACTCCCTGCCCGACTGCCCCTGAAAAATAGATCCCGCGGTCGCCAACCTAATCGCGATAGCCAAACAAGACCGATACACACACAAAATAATGCAGAAGCGGGACCTGAACAAGTCCGGTGGCTCAGGGGGCGGATCAGCAGCCCCAGCACCTAAGAGAGGGCGCCCCTTCGGCAGCACAAGCGGCAGCGCCGCCGCCTCATCTGCTGCAGATTCTGTAGCACCGTCCACTCTCCTCGGTCCTTCACTTCAAGTTCACACCTCATTCGCCGGTCAGTTTTTCAAAAAAAAAAAGATAAAACCCTAACTTTTAGTGTTAAAATTAACATATCTTTGATTAATTTGTTAGCTTCAGATCAGAATAATAAAAGAATAGTACTGGCACTTCAAAGTGGATTGAAGAGCGAGTTAACATGGGCACTCAACACTCTCACATTGCTTTCTTTCAAAGAAAAAGAAGACATGCGCAAAGACTCTCTCGCTAAAATATCTGGCTTGCTTGATGCTCTTCTTCAAGTCGTATGCATCTCGCTTTACTCTCTCTCTCTCTTAAAATCTCATGGTTTGTTGAATTATATTGTTTATATTTTAGCAAAACTTAATTAGGTGTATGATTGTTTTATATTTAGCAATTTGGTGCTAATGATGACGTGTTAAAACAAAACAGATAGATGACTGGCGTGATATTGCGCTTCCCAAAGAACTCCAGAAGACTCGTAGAGTAAGAACGTTAGGTTCTAATTCGCTTGTTACAGGATTTGGTTACGAGTACGAGGCATTGGGATCAAATGACAATGTCAAGCAATCTGGGTAAGTAGGATTTTTATTAAAATCTTGTCTTGGTAAAAGTGGGATGTGAATGTGTGGTGATGTCTTTGTGGCAGATTGACGGATGCTTCTGTGCAAAAGAATGTAGCCAAATTTCGTCCTTCAGAGTGGTGGTATGACGAGGATGGTTTGTTTAATTTAGATGATGAAGGGAGGGCAGAGAAGCAGCAGTGTGCTGTGGCTGCTTCAAATATCATACGCAATTTCTCTTTCATGCCAGAGAATGAAGTTATTATGGCTGCAAATCGGCATTGCTTGGAAACAGTGTTCCAGTGCATAGAGGATCACAGTACTGGTGAGGACTTAATAAAGCAAAATGCTATTTCTGTTAATTATCATCCAAGTTGAATATCATCATCCTCATCAAAAATTTTGGAAAATTTACAATTGTTTCTCTGAAGCAATCGCAGGATAATTTGAGATTTCATACGGCCAGTTGCAAATAAAGATTGTGTGAACTATATCTAGCAAAAAACTGCAGAATATGGTAGACCAAGACACTAAAATTTAGGTCATCTAGGGTCATTAAGCTGATGCTCAGATTGATGAGAAGCCTCGTGGGACATCCTTGTGCTTTAGAGCTAACTTTGAGGGCAGAAAACTTGTCGGATGTGTAGTTGCTCATTTGAATGTGGAAAGTGAAGATTGTGTTGCATGGCCTAGAATTCAGGAGTTGATATTGATGTGAATTATTTTTCCTGTTTCCATTTTCTTTTCTTTTCTTTTCTTTTTTTTATTAGTTTTACATTTCTTCCCTGATCTTATTATTTTGTTTCACCTTCTACCAAAATGTACTATAATGATAAGGGCCATTGCTGCTAAGGTACATGCATGAAATTTTAGGTTCGTGATCCCTGAATGAAAAGAGAAACACCCATGCCTCCTTTACATGTCATGTGCATATGGGAGGTTCTGAAAAAATGATCTAGTTCTTCTCTTAGTGCAGTTCATGCTTCGGTATATTGGAGTTTGCAGGGATTGGGAGCGTATAAATATGTGATTTAGCCTTGAGTTCATGATCTTAGAATTTGGTTGAGAAATATAGAGATATCAACTGCACTCGCTGAGTCAGCAAATGTCCTTGGAGAATAGCACCAGAGAACTCTACATATATATTTACATGTACATAACAGAAGGAAAGAGTTAGATTTTTTTAAGTTGGCTTACTTCTCTTGATTCTATTTTATGATATTAGGGCTGGCTATTCCTTTTAGTTTCTCATTGTTGATTCTAATGGAGTGATTTTTCTAATGTGAGTTCACCAGTCAGGGAAAAAGTTTTTTTATGAGTTTAAGATATCTTCAAAGCCTAATAAACTGGTTTGGGATAGTGATACAATGCAAACACTGCACCTACTGGAATTTTAGCATATTCGTTCACATTGAATCATCAAAGGTGGTCTGATAATTGCTGATTGTTGCCATGCTAAACTAAATCTTTTTTGCCCTTTCCTGTCTGCCATCTGTCCCTTGATCACAGCAAAAGAAATTGTTTTGCCGAAATGCTTCACAAATACACAAGTATAGTCTATGAAATCAAACTTATTTTTGGTGAAGGAAGTAGGAAGATGTTTAGAAAGGCAATTTCACGTGTTATGCTTTTGAAGACTTGAGAGAGGATGCTGAGCTTGTAGATTCTGTCTTATGATTCTTAAAGGGTAGAGTTACATTTGTTCTTTGTATGACGTTGTGCAAAATCATTTCTGTTTTCACTATTCTTGTGCTGCTCTTATTTTCATGTTGTTAGAATCCCATTGTCTACTACATGGTTTAATATTGTTAGAGAAATTTTGATTTTGATGTTGCTTTTATTAGCCATTTCCCTGTCCCTTGTGCACAGCAGAGAAAAAAAAAAGGTTGTTTATGACAAAGTGCTTCTCAAATACACAAGTATAGCCTGTGAAATTGAACTTATTTTCGGTGATGTAAGTAGGAAGATGTTTAGAAAGGTAATTGCACCTGTTATGCTTTTGAAGACTCGAGAGAGGATGCTGATCTTGTAGATTCTGTCTTATGATTCTTAAAGGGTTGACTTACATTTGTTCTTTGTTTGAGGTTGTGCAAAGTCGGTTGCGTTTTCACTATTCTTGTGTTTCTCTTATTTTCCATGTTGATAGAATGCCGTTGTCTCCTACATAGCTTAATATTGTTGAAGAATTTTGGATTTTGGATTTTGATGTAGCTGTGATTAGACATTTCCTGAAGGCACACAAGAAATTGCAGCAGCTAAATGTTGAACTTCTAGGTGGAGTTACGTCACTGATTATATTCCCGACATAGCAGCTTGAGTATATAAAATGTTTGTCCTGTCCCTTGTTTCTTTGATATTGGCTGTGAAAGTTTAGGGGCAAATATAATGTCTATAGGATATTACTACTTAATGAGGGAAAGTTCTATTAGGTCTCCAAAGGATCCTGTGTTGCGATAGCATTTAGAAGAAAGAAGGTTGATACAACATTATTAGTTGGGAATGCGGAGGGGACTAAGTTATGGAGTGACTAGCGATGTTCTCCGTGGCTCAAGGCCCTTAACGATCATCATTTTGTGGCTTTGGGAAGTAGGGACAGATTTAGGACCAGCCTCACTAAATGTAATGATATTAGGGTCCTCCATGAAATTTGTAAATCATCATCATGGATAGGTTATTTTTGAGGTACGTCGCTATGTTTCACCAACTATATACCGTGCTCATGTTTCATTAGACTTATCTTAATTATGTAGAGTTGCAATGCTCCCTTTGTACTTATTGTTCCATTAAATATTTTTCATGTAAGTCTAGACCTTATTAAGAAACGCTGAATCCCGAAGCAACACGAAGGACATCACTTTTTCTTATTGCTCATAATTGCCTTATAGTTTAGATAATCTGTTGAATCTAATAAGATATGAGATGAGTTTGGACCTCTGAGTCGTTTGAAGAGGTCATTATCCTAATAGTTGAAAGGCTCAAGTTACCATTAATGTGATGATATTAGATTCTAGCTTCGCCATTACTAGTTTAGGATCTGATCTCAGAAAAGAAGGGTTTTTTTTACTCATTTAGCATCATCGCAGACTATAGTAACACTTTCATTTACTTTTATCCTCAAGAAACACCGTAAGATTGCTTTATGTTAATGGAGAGGATATCAGTGTGGATATTCTTGTCAAATTGCAAATTATCGATAACCCTGTCTTCCCCTCTAGCAGCTCCCTTGTGTTATTTCATCAACCTGCCACTCCCATTTTGTCTCTCTGTTTTTCTTTTTGAATAATTTTTTTTCCTAAAGTGCAAACAATTTAAGTTTGTAGCTTCTCTTTGCTTGCTTGTTTTGTTATTGACAGTTTAATTGGACTTCCTTGTATGGAGCTCTTGAATTATGTGAAGTTTGTAGTTCTATCTTTTCTCATTTATAATGAGGCTTTCAATAATTTGAGGACCTGCTATATTCTAGCCTTCTTTTCCTTGCACCATACAATGCTGATGCAGAAAATAGATGTATATGTTTCACATGTTGTCTTGAATGCTTCTAAAAGTTCTTGACAATTACAGAGGATGAGGAACTTGTTACGAATGCCCTCGAGACAATTGTAAATTTGGCTCCGTTGCTTGATCTCCGAATTTTTAGCTCCTCAAAGCCATCTTACATCAAAATAACGTGAGAAATCTTATTTATTATTGCCTCAAAGATTAAATTTTTTATTCTTACTTATGGTTGACAAGTTTGTTAATTTCTTTATTGAGCAGAGAAAAACGTGCAGTACAAGCAATCATGGGGATGCTGGGATCTGCAATTAAAGCCTGGCACTGTGCAGCTGCTGAATTACTAGGGCGTTTGATTATAAATCCTGACAATGAACCTTTCCTTCTTCCCTTTTTCCCACAGGTTGATTTTTCTCTGTAGATGGCGCAAGTTATATAATGTCTTTGCATAAATTTATAATGATGGGCCAAATGACCATTGCAGATACACAAGCGTTTAGTAGATCTTATGAGCTCACCTGCACTTGATGCCCAGGCAGCTGCTGTAGGCGCTCTTTATAACCTTGCAGAAGTTAATATGGACTGCAGATTGAAGCTTGCTAGTGAGCGATGGTAATTTTTCTTTTATTTTTTATTTTGGTTTCATAAATTAGAATAATACGAAGAAAGAAGGCTGTGGCAAGAAATTTTATTGTCAACGGGTTTACTGGGTTGCAGACATGACATTTTTGGTGTGTAAAATTTATAAAATTCAGGGCAGTTGATCGATTGCTTAGAGTGATTCGGGCGCCACATCCTGTACCAGAAGTTTGTCGGAAAGCGGCGATGATATTGGAGAGTCTGGTCTCCGAGCCACAAAACAAGGCTTTGCTACTAGCTTACGAGAATGCATTTGCTGAGATTCTCTTCTCAGATACAAGATATTCGGATACATTTGCCAGAATATTGTATGAACTGACGTCCAGACCAAGTAACAAATTCACAGCAGCTCGTGGTGTTTGGGGCATGTGATTGGAAACCGGCATCATTTATAGCTGATCCAGCTCCGAGCTGCCAGAATGTTGTATTGAAACTTTTTTCAGCTTAATGTACTAAAGCTTGATTAAGACTTGGATTTTGTAGTTGCCTACTTGCATTTAGGGTTCTTCACTTTATAATCGGATTGATGCCTTCACATCCTTGTAGTCTTTATTTTGTATTTAAAAGTATTTCTGCTATTTTGTTTTAGTATCAACTTGCACGTTACGTCTACCCATGCGTTATTTATATTATTTTTGGTTGGTGTATGTTTTTATCTCCAAAAAATTTACTTTACTTTGGTCTCTATGTTTTATTTATTTTTTGGCAAATAAGTCCTCAAGTGAAAGTGAAAGCCTTTTTCATTGTATTTTATAGAAAATAAAAGGTTGGTCCACGATGTTTGAACATGTCAAATAAAAAAACTGATTAAAATTAAGCAAACAATCTTTTCGCACAAGTGAAGATATCCTTCCCCGGTCCAAGATTTTCTTCCTTCTCCCCTTCCCTACTATTCTCCACAAAGAAGACAGAATAGAGCGATGCATCTCGAATAATTAACATACTCTTACATTTAAACGTGAGCGATGCATCTCGAATAATACATCCAAAACCTCTGAGTTTGATTTGTTAGGTCATAAAAGGTTTGGATTATGAATTAGAGTTAGCAAAATATTTTGATGCCCATAATATTATATACTTGTTATTCATTTTAAAGGAAAAAAAATATCAATCTCGTTTGTTATGGATAGAATCACTCTTTTTATTAATATTAAATGCATTCATGCTCTTAAGTCATAATAATAATAAAGTGATTCTTGATGCCTTGTGTTTAATTGATCTGATCTTTCCGAGTTTAATATGCTTATTGAAACCCTAAATAAATAGATGTTTATTAACGTTGTTTGGAAGTTTTATTTAGAAAGGAGGAGAAGTTTACCCTCATAATTGCCTCAAGTTTTAACCTTGTGTTTTTATTTTATTTTTTATTTTTTCAAACCTCTCACTCATTTTACTCTCTTTGCAGAGCATTGAACCCCCTAATATTTTTTTATTGTGTTTAATTTAAATTTATGGATGAACTCATCATTGCATATGGTTTTACACATATACTAGAGATCCTTCACACTTCATTCTACAAATATTTTTCTTATATACTATTAATATTTTACCACTCAACACCTAACCCATATGTTAGTCTTTAATTTTCAATCCCGAAACGAACATAAAGCAAGTAATCTTAAGCAAAATAGGGTGTGCCTGTCGCCATCAATTTAGATTCGTAAACCACGATCATTTAGAGTTAAATTAGGATGGAAATCGATATACTTGCACCCAACCTCTTTACTAATTTGACAAGACACTCCGCATGCCCTACCTCCAGCTTAATTGACTCTAGCCTCCGGCGGTGGAGGTGTATACAAGCAAAGTTAACAAAGCCCACCAACCTCCTATTAAAACGAATTTCAGTGCACCTTAGCTGTGCAAGTAAACAATCCAATTGGTGCCCTGGCACTTCCTTCTACGAAATATACATGTAAATAATGCCTCAATCGGGAATGTATATCATATATATGAAAACAGGACAATCGACCAAATTGATGCTTGGCATTCTCGAGAATGCATTTGGGAATTGACAACTATGGATGGGATTAATGGGATGGCTCGATTTTGAGATAGCCCAAATGGATCTTAGAATTGGTTGTAATTATCAAAAAAGAAAAAGGAAAAAAAAAATTAACAATGGAACCATCTTCTTGGGCTGGTGTTATGATCCAAGAGGCTCCTTTTCTTTATTTTTCGGTTTCCTTTTCTCCTAGATCAATGATCCAACAGAGGCTGAGAGGCTTGATAAATATTTCGAGAGAAAAAGATGGATTAAAGAATGTTCAGCTTTTCAGCCATCTTGAACATGAATGACATTCGTTGATTAACAACACAATAAAAATACGAAGAGAATCAGAATTTAACCATAAACAATTAATTGTCTTCACTTGCACATAAATTGCACTTACATAAAACAATTGATAATCCGTTCTCAAAAAAGAAAAATCGAAAGAAAAGAAAAGAGTTGTAAGCAATTGACATTATAACTATCTCCCTCCGAAAAGGGGAAACTGTCGAGCTTCAAGAAGCAATGGACACCACTTTAGGCACATGAACAGGGAATTCATCAATCTCATCAATCCAGGGATTCTTCTCTTTTGCCGGATTGATCGTCCTCAATGCATACCACACCGCACTGTTACACTTGAATCCTGAACCGAAAGCAATCTGCCAAGTTCTATCACCCTTCCTAATTCTTCCTTTGGCCTCAGAGTAAGCCAATTCATACCACAACGAACTACTAGAGGTGTTACCAAACCTATAAAGAGTCATTCTTGAAGGCTCCATATGCCAATCAGAGAGCTCAAGGTTTTTCTCTAGTTCATCTAACACAGCTCTCCCTCCAGCATGAATGCAGAAGTGTTCAAAAGCCAACTTGAAATCAGGAATGTATGGTTTTATGTTCAGTTTAAAGATCTTCCTTCCTACTAAAGTTGCAAAAAATAGGAGCTGTTCTGACATGGGAAGTACCAATGGCCCTAGTGTAGTAATATTGGTTTTCAGAGCTTCCCCCGCAACAGCCATAAGGTCTTTAGAAAGTGAGACACCAATTCTTTTGGTGTCATCCTCCTTTTGGAAGACACAATTGTAACACTTGTCATCGGCACCTTTGTGTGTGCGAACAGTGTGGATTAGTTGATACTTTGAGCGGCGGCGATCGGATGGTCGGTTGGAGAGAAGGATTGCGGCACCACCCATACGGAATAAGCAGTTGGAGACAAGCATGGAGCGGTCATTGCCGAAGTACCAATTAAGAGTGATGTTCTCCATACTGATCACCAGGGCATAGGAATTGGGGAGCACCTGTTATTAATTAAGATAATATCCATCAGTTAACTTATACACAGGAGCATTGTATATATGCAGAACCCACCTTGTGCGCTTCAATTTCCGAAAAAGAGCATGGCATACAGCTGGATCATCAGTTTAACGTTCACCCAACTCAGCCAGCAAATATTTGGAGGTTGATTTATTGCAATATTGGACTAATCTTGTTTTTTGTGTAGTACTTTCTCTTTCCCTATTTATTAAGGACGTTTGAACTGTTTCCAAAGCTATAAATGCAGTACTGTGAACGACAAGGATAGAGTTTGAAAGGGAAACTATTTACCAACCTAAGGTGGTTGTGTGCATGGGACAAACATTTATGTTGTTCGAACACTCCTTACTACCTTTTATTCTTTAATCAGAGTACAACTCCTGTCTGTAATTCGAAGTTCAATGAAACTCAGCATGGTATGGGTCGATCGCCTAATAACAGCTGGACATCAGATTGTGGATGTCACCAAATTAATTACTGAGCCGTTTCATTAAATTGCATCACCCTATTTTTTTTCTAGTCCAAAACAAAGGGACGATACTTGATTTTTCATACCTGCAAAAGCTGCTTGGCGAGATCGATGGAAATAAGCCCAGCACTGCAACCCATACCGCCAAGATTGTAGCTCAATATGTTCCCTCTAAGCTTGTAATGATTGATTACCATAGCAGAGAGAGAAGGGGTTGGGTTGAACAAACTGCAGTTCACTATAAGAACACCTATGTCCTTAGCTTTAACCCCAGTTTTGGCCAAGAGCTCATCAATGGCTCCAAACATCACCATCTCAGCCTCCTTCCTTGCGTCCTCCATGCACGGCCTTGGTGTGACCCGCATCACAGCCTCGGGGAAGTAGGTGTTTTGTCCTAAACCAGACCTCTCGAGGATCTTCTTTTGAAAGGCCAGGTTCTCTTCACTGAAGCAGCCTGCTACTGCTGATTTCTCCATGAAAGTTTCTCTGGTGCACATTCGAGCAGGTTCAGGCTTGTAACATGCAAAATCCACCAAGAATATTTTTCTAGGACGGCTCATGAAGTAGAGAGTAGCCAAGAAAACTACAAGACCTGAGCACAGAGTTACTGAGACAAAATTGAACTTGAGGTGGTTCCATAGCTGGACAAAATCTCGGATAGTGAGTGTTGAAAGATGAGCTGATGCAATGAATAGGAGTGGAACAAGCAAGAGATACATGGCACTAGAGATTAAATAATGATAGCCAAGCTTCACATATTTGAGTCTAACTGATAAGAGAAAGTATGGGAGCCTGTTTCTCTTCGTCTCAGCATCAACTGTGACTGATTCTGGTTTCGGTTTTTGTTTGCACTGATCCTCTGCCATGTTATTGGAACTTCAATGTATAGCCTAAGAAATTAAACCGGAGTTCTTACTCTTTTTATGTGGTTAAACAAAAAGAGGAGAACCCACAAAGCTATAGAGAAGGAATGGAAAGATCTCTGACCAGTGTGGAAATTATAGCTAAGAGGGCCGGATTCTGTGAAATGAGCACAGAAAAAAAAAACTTGAAGGTGTGCTTGCTTTGTTGTATGATAATTGAGAAGAAAGAAAAATGGCTTGCAAAGAGGGAAGAGATGAGCTGGGATTTAAAGAGTATGGGTATAGATAAAGAAGGGAGAATTGTACTCGGGAGGATGCAACTACCCCAGCGAACATTTAATTGTTAACCCGCCATGGAATTGAATTTGCCAACCAGGAAAATACATGTATTAGTTTTGTACACAAGTATTTTTCCCCCTTTTTTTTTGTACAATTAGGTCTACTTGTACGCATCTAATTTTGAACTCTGCCTCTCCTATCCTGTGATGGCAATACATTCAACACGGCCCCCCCTGTTGGGCCATATGTCGAAGGATTCATAGATTGTCTTTTTCGTGCTGTAATAATAATTATTTTTTAATGTATTTTTTATTTAAAAATATATTAAAATAATAATTTTTTAAATTTTTATTTTTATATCAACACATAAAGCATTTTAAAAACACTAAAAAGTTAATTCAAATTAAAGAAAAACATAAAATAAAATTTATTTTTAAAAAAAAAATTTAAAACACAAAAAAACAAGTTGAAATAATAGTGGATAACAAACTAACACTTCAAACATCTGAATCGTGCATGAATGCTGGGGGGAGGCTAGGGTGGTCCAGTTGAGGATTAAAAAGAACAAAATTCAAAGATAGGGAACTAAGATAGAAAAAACAAAAGGTAAAAAAATGGTTTTTCTAAGCTTGGGTTAAACATACATTTTGATACTCTAACTTTTTAAATTGTAAACTTTCAGTCTCTAAAAATATATGAAATTCAATTTTGATATCAAATTTCATTTTTCTTATTTTTTGGTACATATATTCATAAAAAAAAAAGACCAGATTTTAGTGATAGAAAGAAAAAATATTGTTTGAAACCGATTTCAACAATCAAAACAGATGGTTTTGATGTTAATGGTTCCTTTTAATGATGAAAGTTTGCACATGGTGTTTTTTCCACTTTAAATTTATATAAAATAGTAGATCTGAATTCAAGAATAATTTTTATTTTAAGTTAATTGTGATTTAGGGAACAAATTTCTTTTATGTTAGAGGCTATGTATATGTTTTACAAGATTTTTAGGGTCGTCGGAATTTGGATAGTATCAGCATGGGCTACTCCGGTGAACTCGCCCTGTAAGAAAAATTTTAAAAAATAAGATCCAAAAGCATGGGCTACTCCGGCCCCGTGCTTGGGCATTTTCTAGAGGCCTAAGAACTTTAGGCTTTCGTTGCCCGAGAGACTAGACCTTTTTGCTTCTTTTTTTGTTTCAGTTTTATCTATTATAATTGCATTTGTTTTCTTGTTTTTTTTTTCAATCTCATCACTTAATATTTGGTTAATTATTAATTGAGTAACATAATTTGTTTTGGTTTGGTTTTTTTTTTCAATCACTTTGATACTTTATTGGTTCATAATTTTATAGGTGTTTATTTTAAATGAAAAATTATATATATTAAAAAAATTGAACTCAATTGAGTCCATGACTTAGATCACATGTTTGGTCTATTAACTTTGGCTAATTAGAGATTAAGTTTCTTGATAATATATATATTTTTTTGCATAAATAGTTCTTGATTTATTTAATAAAAATTATATATATAAAAAAATTAAACCATAACTTTAGCGTGTTTAACTTATTAACTTTTGCTTAGTGAGAATTAGGTTGAATAATATTTTTTTATTATATAAATAATTTTTAATTTATTTAATTAAAAATATTTGAATTCCAGAGATATTTTTATATGCAAAACATGTCTTAAAAGCCTACTGCCTACATACAGGTTTTTTAATAAAGAAAAAATTGTCAACACGCGGTGTTACGAATTTTTCACAGTAGTTCGTTCTATTTCCAGGACACGCAGATGTAACATAACGGGTCCCGACACGAAGCCGAAGTGGGGTGTCATAAATACCGCGAACCATTATCTGCAGTGCGAAGTTTATTTATCGTCTATTTGAAAATATAATAATAATTATTTTAAAAAATAATTTTTATTTAAAAATATATTAAAGTAATATATATTTTATTTTTAAAAAAATATTTTTAACATCAGCACATCAAAATAATTTGAAAACATCAAAAAAATATTATTTTCAAACAAAAAAAAATTAATTTTTTTTAAAAAACACTTTTGAAATACAAAAACGAACAGGGCTCAAGTATGAGTCCAATCCAACCATAGGTGGTAATCGTACGCCCGACGTAATTAGAAGATTATTTTTTAAAATATTTTTTATTTAAAAATATTTAAAAATATTTTTTATTTTTTAAAATTTATTTTTGATATTGATAAATCAAAAAAATATTAAAAAAATTTAAATAACTATTTAAATAAAAAACTTTAAATTTAAATAAGAAAGCATATTAAAATTAAGAGACTAATTTATTGTGTAGTAGCTTGCTTTTGTTTACGAGAAATAACAGTGTTATCTTCACACACGATTTAAAGCATCATTTTTTAATGTATTACATTAGTGAATCCAGTTTATAATTTAATTCTTAAGTTTTGAAAATCTTAAGCACACTCTTCAATTTTTTATGTTTTGTATTTATAAAAATCAATTGTTTTCTTATTTACCCTCTAATTTTAATTTTTTAGTTGTGTTTCCAGTGAAGTCAAAACATAGAGTTAACCGACTACCTCCATTAAAAGAAAAAAATATAGCTTCTAATCTTGAAGAGTATAGCTCACTGATCAGATTTTAGGTTTGCTCCCTAAAGGTTACCAGTTCGAGTTTCACAAATCTCAGGGCTACTGAAGGCTTACATGATCAATAACTTTAGGACCCGTGGGATTAGTTGAAGTACGCACAAACTAATTCAGATACCCATATTAATAAAAAAAATACAACTTATAAAATGAACAATAATCTAGCTATCTAGGTTTTGACGTGGCATGTTTTAGCATGGGTTTTAAAAAACATGTTCCAGCAGTGCTCCCAGACTTTCTAGACAGATGGATCGGCATTGAATTCAAGTAGTCGGGTTTACATAGCTGCCCTTTGACCATGACAGCCGTCTGTTTTCTCTCTTGAAATTGCGTGTCCAAGATTGAGGCATATTTCCACCAATTTCATTTACCAAAACTTCTTCCTTTAATTGATTGAACGTCGAGTCAATTAGCACCCACCAACCACCTTTGATATTGATACCGTTCCAGCGTATTTATCACCCTGCATGGACACAAGCACCAGCTTGTTGGGCATGGTAGGCAAGAAATACTCCATGCACGAAACCCCTACCCACATTTTATTTATTTTTATTAGGTGGCAAGCGTCCAACAAATAAAGGAACCTGTAGCTTCTTCGCCTGGATTCCGGGAACTTTGAGAGGCGTATGGCTCCATCCATGCATGTCCCACTCTTTACAGCTTTAATTTCTTTTATGTGCATGGCCCCTAACTTGAAAGTCTTCATAATTTTCACCCAAGATTTTACCGGGAAAACTCGGCCCCTCTTTACTCTAATATGGACTTGGGCTGTAAACGAGCCCAGGGCGACGCTTTGGCCCATGACAAGTTGAAGCGGGTCAAATTTCGGACCTGTGCACTTGCCAAGCTTAAGATTAGCAATAACTCCCGAGGAGGTCGCGGATACGAGGGCTCCACTCGGCATTCATTTTTCATCTGAAGAGGCAGGATGCCGTATCGAGTCACTGGCCACTGGCACCATTATTCATACTCCGGCCAATATCCCAACTGTCAAATAATTCTGATCGGGAGATAAAACCAATCAACCACCTCATAATTGAGCTCTGAAAGAACCCACCATAATGAAGCCCTAAAATTCTTCCTGAGACCTAAGATTCTTAAACTTCTCCATCAAAATAAGATGTCCGTATGTTACGTCCCTGACACATAATTGGTTCTTCAAGACCGTGTTTAGAAGTGGAGGATGCATTCCCTCCATTACTAACTTAAAATTTGAGATGATAACCAAAAGGTCCACGTAGCATGTAGGAGTACCTCAATCTATGTGGATATTGGTGTCCAACAGTACGAACAATAGATGAAATCACAGTTATCAAACCCGGTCAAAAAGCTGAGTTTCGAGTTTTATGAGTTAATTCGGATCAATCTAAAAAAAATTTAAAAAATAAATTTTAAATTTTAATATTTCAAAAAAAAATTTATATGAATATAAGGCTATGTATATTGTAAATAAAATATTTTTCTAATATTTATATAATAAACTTGAAAAAAAAGTTAATAACCAACTTAAAAAATATATAAAAAAATACCCACATTTAAAAAATAAAAAAAAAAGCAGCCCTGAAATCCGCTCCCGTTTACCTCCACCCCCTCCACCACTCTGCCATCCAAAGACAACCTCTCATTAGCAATTGGTCATCCTCATCCAAAGATAGCTTGCTTTCTTGGATGTTTGCGCTATTGTCCTTCATGTTTATTTCTGTATCTATTATTCTTGATTCATTTTTCATCTTTATCCTCCATACTTCACTACTCGCAACCGCTGCTACTTTTTCTTGCCAACACGTAATTCATTTTTTGTGGTTGGATTTGCTGTTCCAGGTTGGCCATGATATTGCTTGCCTTTTCTTTTTTTCAATCACTTTCTCACTCAGTTCTGGGTTTAGATGCAGGAACAGTGAGCTCCAGTCCATGTCTTTGCGGTCTCATATATATGCCTTCACAAAGGGTTATGAGTGTTCTTTTGTGGTTCTTTGAGAAGCCTTTCTCAAGTCTTTTAAAGTTAGATCTTAAATTGCGTGGCCTTGTTCCCCAGTAAGGAAGATTGTGAGGCTCGTCATGCCTGGAGGGGTTGGAGGCGGCAAGAAAGATCCAAACAGAAATAAGATCTCAAATCTATCATGGAGAGTCACTCGAGTCTCGCTAGGGTTTGTCCGGGTCGGCCGGGTCAAGGGCCGACCCGCCGGGTCGATCAAATTTGATCGGATCATTGCATAAGCCGGTCTTTTAATAAATCCAAACCAGTTCAGCTTCCGGGTCCCGAATCGACTCTCTGGATCAGTCCTGATTTAATTCCTATGAATGAAGTAAAACACTAAAGAAAAATAAAGACAGGGCAGACTCTTGTAAGGAAATTCTTCCTACATCAAATCAACATTTGGGTATTTGTAACGTCATCAGCAGCATTCAACTAACACTTCTCCAAACAGGAAAAATTATTTAATTACTGAAACAAAATCCACAAAGCATACAGCTGCATATAACAGATATGTTGTTGGTACAAAATAAAAATAAACACAACTGAGAGGCTACAATGGTGACTTACAGTCAGCATCAATGGACATCCTTCCTGCGACCCAACGCTCGAGCCCTTTCCCTCATTTCTTCTGGTGATGGAGGTCTTACTGTATTTGATGGGAACACTATGTATGAACGCTTCACACAAAAGAAAAAACAAATTATGACGATTACGAGAATCGATCAAAATTGCATTTCAGAAAAACAGAGCCACTCCTTAGACAAATTAAGACCCATGCTCATGAAAGGACTTGGCAACAAAGAAAACAAACAGTTTCAGAAAAAAAAAACCTGCAAAATTTTAGGTGCGATACATCAAGTGCATATTGCCATCTTACAGCTCAATTGAGATAATGTAAACTTGTCATTGCCCTAAAATGTGCAACTCTCACAAACTAGAATACAATGATGTCAAGGATATGGTGTAACCCAGGGATCATACCTGTCCATTATCACCTAATGTCATTCATTACAGCTTAGGTTTTTTCCGCCACGTTCCACGAGCAAAGTTCAACACAGGCATTGGTTACTTTGTTGTGGAGAACAAACCCTTACTAGTTTTAGGTTAAGTTTAGTTTTAAGTACCACAGATACAGGTGGATCTATATGCAAGGAGACAATAGTAACCTCTTAAGATTTCCGAGAAAACATGATATTTCATAATTTAGTTGAGGATCTACTACCGAGTTGCCACTAGAATCTGCTCTCCCCCCCACCCTCTCTCTCTTCGTGCATGTTCTTACTTTTCATTTCTGAATTATGTTCAGACAGTGCCTTGGGTACAGCGTAGAGCATCCAGGATGCATCCAATGTCCTCCCACATTTATTAACTCTTAAAAACTACAACATAAACCTTGACTACTAACAATTCTTCCAGATCTTTTCCAGCAATTTAACCACCCCAACATATACGCATCCATCTCAAGCTGCTGCCAAGAAAACCTGCCATGGAAGTTTTGAATCTCAGCCATTTAAACTTAATCCTTAGCCCTTGATCTGACCTGATGAAAATACAATAAAATCTTCATGTGATGTCCAAAACCAAAAGCCCCCATCTCTACCAACTACCAAGTCTTAGCCCAGTCACAAGTACTCCTAACCTGTTGAACAGCAGCTCGTGCAATTCCCTGATATGCTAAATATAAGAAAATTTTTATTTTTATTATTTCAAATTTCTCTTAGGCTAACTGGATAACCTCTGTGCACTATTTCCTCATTGTTTTTTCCCTTAATATTTCATATTCTCTCTGTCTTGTATCTCACTTGCTAGAACAGAACCCACAAGAGATATTCCATCAGTGTTGATACTGATCATGGATAATGACACGTTTAGATCCTCAAGTCTACTTCACTCCTTCCATAGCTAAAAGAAACTTGTGCCCGCAATTCTTTTGTCAGCAACATGAAAAATAGGCACAAATAAATACCAGAAAATAATCGCAGCTAATGCGCGTAGAGAATTATATTAAACATGTCCTAATCGCGGCATTAACTCAAGCATAGTTTGACAGAGACATGGGCAGGCCAGAAAGAAAGAAAGAATAACAGATCTCATCAAGAGAGAGAGAGAGAGAGAGAGAGAGAGAGAGAGAGAGAGCATGAAGAAAAAAGGGAAAGAGAGTCTCAGTATCATTGATACATACATTTCCCATGAATTTATGGAGATTGTTGGTATTGTTAGCGAAGCTGTACATGAGAACTATGGGAACGGTCACATAAACTCCGAATTTAGCAATCTCCAAAATCCCCTTTGATGTCCCCAACGACGACATTTTTCTTTTTTCTTTTCTCTCTATCAAGATACCGAAAACTTTCTTTCAATTGTGATCCATCTGAATCATTGACATAACAAAAAGCTGGGTCTCTCAGATGAGATGGAGGAGGGTAAATAAAGGGTTTATGGATAATAGATGAATGAAAGGAACAGCGGAGGGGATACGTGAAAGGATTGGAGATTGCGAGTCGCTTCGGTCGCTCATTTCATGTGGAAATGGGCCAATTGTGGGCTGGACTTGGCCCAGCGGCTATCTTGGTGTTATTTCAACAATTTTCACTAAGTTCTAGTAAGGTATATTTCACTACCGTAAAACTATTTTGTTTTCCTTTTTTAAAATGAAAAAAATAGAAAATGTTTCCATTTATTTATTGAGAACGAAGATAAATCTTTTCATTGAAAAAACAATGCATGAAGACCATAACCATTTCTCATGAAAAAAAATAAAAACTATAATATATAATAATCATCTTAGTATTTTGTATTTGCGATATTAGTTTTCAATTCATTAAAATTAAAAATTATCATGAAAAAATATATTACAAACTAAAAAAATTAAATTTATGAGACCAACTAAATATTAAAATAAAAAATAATATTCTTAATATTTTACATTGTTAAAGGTTTTTGTATTTAAGAGAAAAAAAAATGTAATAATATTATTAATTAATATTACTATGTTTCCAAACAATCACTTCACCTTTCTTCTCTTACACAATCTCCATTATTTTGTCTACACTGGACTTGAAATCACTTCTATCAGCGAAGATTGTTCAGTGGCCTTCGAGCTAAATGTCCTTTCAGGGATGGCAAGGGGTGGGGGGCTTAGGAGTAATTAATCCAGTAGTACAATTGAAGCTGGATAGATACCTGAGGGTGAAAAATAAAAAAGAAAACAAAATATTCAAAGCAATTCTTTTACAAGAAATTAAATTTTTTTTCTTTGTTTGAAATATTTTTTTATATATTTTTAAATCATTTTAATATGTCGATGTTAAAAATAAATTTATAAAAAATATATATTATCTTTAGATTCATACAAATCTATCGATAATTATTAAAAAATTTACATAATTTTTAAAAATAATTCCATATTAACTTTAATAATTTCAATCGAAAGTGTGATAAATCTTCATTTACGTGTTAGGAGTAATTAATTTTTATATTTTCTCAATTCATCACCCATACATTTTATATCTAGTGAGACACACTATAATATGCCAAAAATCCTAAAAACTCAACCGTTGATCCTTTGGTATTGTTTACGCTGCTCAATATCATCTACTTCTAGAGATTTAATTTTTTTTAATTTCTCTACAATTTATGTGATGATTTATTAACTGAAAATCTTGGTAAACAATAATTTTTATGTTTTAAAAGTGTTTATTAAAAAATTTAAAGTTGTTTTTGTTTTAAATTAATATTTTTTGATATTTTTAAATTATTTTGATGTGTTGAAATTAAAAATAATTTTTAAAAAATAAAAAATATTACTTTAATATATTTTTAAATAAAAAATATTTTAAAAAATAACAATTGACACCATATAGAGCAAAAAAGACTATTTTAACCATCTATTCTCAAACCATGGCACCAGGAAACTGTGGATCTACTCTCTACACAATCCAGACCACAGCTCCTGTTATTACTCTACAGTGTTTTTCCCCCCTCCGTCTGTGCTTGTCAATATCACCTTCTTTTTTTTTTTTTTTTTTTATCTGTTGTGCATAAAAAATAAAAGAGGGTGATATTGATTATTGACATGCAAATCTAATACTCTTCGATAATTATTCAGGGAGGCTCGTTAGCGTCTAATGACCGGTTAATGTTGGTCCACGTGGACAATGGATCCAAATCGTCCCACCTACTTTGTAATATAAAAAAAGATACATAGAATATCTAAAACATGATTACAAAATTTCCAAAGTTGTTAATTATTCGAAGCATTACTTGTAGGTGCTGTGTTCGGTATTTTGATGTGATTTTAAAAGTGATTTTTGTATATTATTTTTTTATATTAACGTATTAAAATTATTAAAAAATGATTTAACACCCCCAATCATCTCTAATCATCAATTGATTTTTCTTACGCTAGCTAAGTGGCCCTTGGTGAAAGGATTAATTAGCTAAAGAACAGTTTTTGCTCTCTTTTTTAAATTATCTTTTAAAATTCACTTGCAGTGGCATGTCGATATCTAGTTAACTTACGGCTGCATGATCTCTCGTTAGAAAAAAATATTCAAAAACTTTTAAAAATCATGGTTGAACCCAGCAATAAATATGATCAAGTAAACTAAAAATCAAAGGTGTTCTTTAAATTAATCATTTATTAGACGATTAAAGGGTAAGAATTTAAGATTAAGCAGTTTAAATTTTGTAGTTATTAATATAATAATTACTGTAAATTTATATAGTCATTAACTTTATATTTATAAAATTAATCAAGATACATGGAAATTAATTTGAATATCAATTTAAAAATAAAAAGTCGCTCATTGATTCTGGCCTTTATTTAAGATATAAATAAATTCTAATTTTAACGCATCTACGACCTAGATATTTATATTTAATAATTGAGAGTTATTTTCGTCTTGTCAAGAGAATGCGTGCTTGGTTTGTTTACGTTAATTATTATTATTCTTACTTCTATCCTGCATAATTAATTACTTTCCAGCTCGTTTGTGTGGGTTCGCGTTTTTGACTTACGGTCCCACAACCCTGACCCGGAAACACACAGGTCATGAGTTTTCCCACGTGGCACGTTAATAACCGTCCAGCTCAACGTAGCAATGATGCCAGCAACTGCCAAAATAGCATAGCTGGAGAGTGACCTCGTAGCCCACACCACCAAACACGGCGTAATCCACCTGCCTGCAGCTGCTGCTTCTGAAGGAAGTCAAATTGCGCAGATATCACCAGGAGGCTACCCTATATGGCTCGTGAAATCTGACCTTTTGGGCCCATGATCTTCACGCATTAAAAAACAATTAAAAAAAGAAGAAGCTAGACAAACTTTGCAATTGCGGTTTCTTGGAATATATGAAGGCGGTTTCCTCGAGGAACATTGCTGAGTATACAACATGCTACTGTTTGAGAGTGGTGTAAAAATTAATTAATTTTTGAATTTTTTTAAAAAAACATGTAAAAAAGAACAATCTAAATCTAAAAAAAATTAAATCTTTATAAAAAAAACAGCTGGAAATCAATGATAAACACCACCTAACTCGACTAAGATCAATTCTAGGTTGCAGAAAAAGGGAACTCTACGCCATTGAAATAATATCGCAAGATTGATCTTTTCTCTGCTTTTGTTAGGGAGGGCCAGTTAAGTCTTGCAGATGATTGGATGCTTTGAACATTCCAGTCGTCCGCCCACCATTTGGAGAAAAAGAGGACACAGATTCAAGAAATTTTAGACTCCGATGGCATGAAGTTGATCGTTGGGTAGCTGGACTCGTCGTCTTCTCTGACAGTGAGATGATATGTTATTTTATGCATGATAAGCGTCGGCACATAACTCTTCGCGTCTCATAGTCATTAAAGCATTTTAATTGCTCATAGTGGCGAGGTCCTTTTCAATTGCAGTGCTCTTTCATTTTGAGGCGTCGAGGCCCTCAACTCGAGAGCAAATAAAGCTTAAAAAAGAAATAATATTCCTCGACCAGATTCTCCGAGCAACAGTTGGATTCTTGGATACATCACCTGCTTCATATCTTGCATATGAATAGAAAATTACTATCTAGCTTTGTTTTCTTTTCCTTTCTCTGGTCTTCCCACCACCACTGGCTTGCCGATTACCAGCATTTATTATTGCAGTGGTGGATGTTTTTTAAGGTTTTTAGATATTAATATCCTATTAATTGAGTTTTAGATATTTTTATAAATATTTATTATTCAACCTACAATAAAATATTATCATATATATATATATATACATACAAATAAAGATTTTAGATTAAATTATATCAAGTTTTAAATTAGATTTTATAGTATTCATACCATATTTATTATTTATAAAATAAAGTAATTAAAACAAATTTATCAATTTAGATCGGTACATTATGTTGGAATTAAATTAACATCCTTAATTGTGCCTCAAAGGGTGTTTGTTTTATTTTGTGCTATATTATTTTTTTAAAAAAAATAAATGTAAGTAGTAGAGATATTTTAATACAACAAAAATAAGGGAAATTAAAAAAAAAAAAGAATTTAGAAGACACATGAATTCTAAATGAAACCGACAACTCCAACCGGCACACGCTCACCCACTTATAAAAGCAACCTTTCCCTGCATTAAAAGCCGATCCCCTGCACGCTCTTGTGTTGCTTGCTAATTTCCTCCCCACTACCCCCTACCCTCCACGAGCCATGGAGCCCCCGCCACCATCAACACTGCAAACGACCACCTCGATACCGACCACGCTTCTCAACAAATACGAATTAGGCCGAATACTAGGCCGTGGTAGCTTTGCAAAAGTCTATGCAGCCCGCTCTTTATCCGACAAGACACAGCTGGCCGCGATCAAGATCATAGACAAAACAAAAACCGATGCTGCCATGGAACCTCGTATCATCTCCGAGATTTCAGCCATGCACCGCCTGCAACACCACCCAACCATTCTCAAAATTCACGAAGTTATGGCAACAAAAACCAAAATCTACCTCGTCATGGAACTTGCCTCAGGAGGTGATCTGTACTCTAAGATCCGCAAGATTGGGAAACTCAAAGAATCAGCCGCACGTCGTTACTTTCAACAACTTGTGTCTGCCCTCCACTTCTGCCACCAAAATGGTGTCTCTCACCGCGATATTAAGCCTCATAATTTACTCCTTGACGGTAAAGGTAATTTAAAAATATCTGATTTTGGACTCTCAGCTTTGAAGAATGGTGGTGGTGACGGTGTGTTTTTGCTTCAGACTGCTTGTGGGACTCCAGCTTTCACGGCACCGGAAGTTATGTCGCGGCAGGGTTACGACGGAGCTAAAGCGGATGCTTGGTCTTGTGGAGTCATTTTGTTCTTTTTATTGTCGGCTTGTTTGCCATTTGATGACAGTAATCTTGCATTCTTGTATAAGAGAGCTCATAAAGGAGAATATCAAGTGCCCTCTTGTATATCAAAGCCGGTTAAATCGATTATAAACCAGCTTCTAGACCCAAATCCTAATACAAGAATGAGCATGGAAGCTTTAATGAAGCATTCTTGGTTTTTGAAGAAGTTTGAATTGCCAACTCAAAGTAGTGTGTTCGAGATGGATTATAAAAAATATTGTAAATTTGATCAAAAGAGTGCGGTTGCTAGCATTACCGCGTTTGATATAATATCTCTATTTTCAGGGTTGGATTTGTCACGGTTATTTGAGGTTAAGAATCGGAAAGAAAGAAGATTTACATCAAGCGAAACGGTGGAAAGAGTTACTGAGAGAGTGAGAGAGGTTGGAGGGAGATTGGGGTATAGGGTAGTGGAAGGAAAGGGTGGGAGTGCTATTGGGTTGGGGAAAGGGAAGGTGGGAGTGTTGTTTGAGGTGTTCGAAATAGCGGAGAAGCTGTTGGTGGTGGAAGTTAAGGTGGTGGAGGGTGGTGAGGTGGAATTTGAGGAGGTTCATTGGGGAGAACTGAAAGATGAGCTCGAGGACGTTGTGCTTCAATGGCATAATGATGTCATGTGAAGAGAGGTTCATGTTGTCCTTCAATGGATCAGTTTGAGGAGGTTCGAGGATGTTAGTAACAAAGTTAGCCTAATTACTTGTTCTCGGATGGATGCGTATATGGTTACTGTTCTAATCGGGGATGGATAACCTGAGTTGATCTTTGTTCATGAAAGAATGTGTTCAGTTGTAGTATATTTTTCACTATTTACTTGTGTTAGCTTGGTTTGTGATCTTAACCTCTTGGTTTAAGCTAGTTAACTTGTAAAGGTGATAATCTCACTCAAGTTGGAATAATTAAATTCTCTTTGTTTGCCTTGTTACTTTCTGATCTATACTTGTGTTCTTTGATTTGGCATGACACAAAACCAGCACTTCAGGATATGCAAAAGAAGCACTTGCAAGATTTTTTTTTATCAGGAGCTGTGAGACTGTGCCTGATAATTCATCAATGGTCGCATTGCGTCACCTCTAATTTCAGTTCTAAGTTTCTTTTCAGTTTACAGCATTGTCAACTTTTGGTTTTGGTTTGATGAGACTCGAGATTTCTGGCTGTAGATACCCACTGATTGCTCGTTAGTCATTCATCCATTGAATTAGAAGCCATAGTCACAGGCGGCCAATTGTGAAGAAATATGCATAGAGAAAAAGAAAAAAAAAAGAATAAATGAACACAGATGAAACCCCTGTGAAGTCATGAACTAGAACTCTAAAAAGTTATTCACACTCATTGAATTTTAAACCTCCTTTTTTAAAAAAAATTATGAAGCACAAAACAATACAGGTATTATACACCTTATTCGTTTGATGATCCAATGCATGACACAATAACATGCAATATCAGAAGGAAGGAAGGGTACAGCCTATGACTGCAGCGTCATATTTCCACCGAAGTTCTTCAGAGATGTTAATTACTCATCAATTACCATCTCCTCGGTTGCTTCCCACCTGCCAAAGTATAAAGTTATTGCGTTCTGGAGAGTTCTATCAAGAGTCAAGTTAGTAAATAATGGTGATGAATTTTATTGTATGGTTGCTCATGATATGAGCGGTATTGTATTCATTAAGTTATGATTATTGTGAAGTCTGGAAAAGTTTCCAGCTTTTCTATTCAACACAATGGTCGTGTATCTTTGAAAAGAAAATAGTGAATGAGAATCTGAATATAGCTTATTCGATTGGCATTAACTTGTCGGAATGATTCTTAACTACACATTCCAGTTTATGCAGTGACAATCTTGTGTTCTTGGCAATAACTAACATTTCAAGGTCAACATCCAGGGGACAATTATGATTAATTCCCTGCATGAAACGGAAACGGAAACTGAAACTGAAGATTTCTTTTTTGCTTTTCCTCCTGTTGACTGAAAATGAAGATGTTTTAGCAGAAATGAAGACAAAAAATGAAATCAGTTGAGAATGAGTTTAAACACTCTGGAATTCTGACAATTTTTCTAAAGAACTTATGTACAAGTTAAACTAAAAGGATTGTTAAGAATTTATGCAGATGTTTGCTGATACGAATCATGATGTTGTTTTGCTTTGAGTTTTGTCAACAGTAGTAGCTGTTGATCATGATCATGAATTGCCAACCTTGACAGAAATGAGCCATCCAATTTCGCTAATACTAAACAGTACCGATGTAATTGACGTGGTGATGGTATATATTCTTACAACTGTTTGTTAATGATAGCCAGAGTAATCCTAGCTGGAAAACTGAATGATCAAAAACGGTTTTGTAATACAGAATCTTTTCCAGAGATTTGGGAGTGTTTCAGAATTTACTTTTAAAATGTAGTTTCTGTGAACTCATATTCTGGATTTGTTTAATTTTAATAGCATTCAAATTTTGTACTTTTATCCAGCTCCAGTGATGAGAGAGAACTGTATCCAAAATTGCTTGCCATTTGAGGGGAAAAAAGAGCAAATAACATGTTTTGTTTTGTTTTTTTTCCAAGTGTTGGACTCATCTCGGAGATTCTCTTTTCTTTCTGACAACATTTCATGCATTTTTAATGGAGAAAGTTAAGGGAGCAATTGGAAGCTGGGAACCAAAGGAGCCACCTCAGATGAGCTCAACAATGACGGTGTGAGCCACCAGAAATTTGTGGTAACACGTTTGATTTTGTTTTCAAACCTGGGCTGGCATATTTAGAAGATTTTAATGAAAAAGTAATTTATTTTTTGGCGTCACGACTAATATAATACAAGAATTTTTCAACACTTTTGGTAAGGTTACGGCTTGATGTTCATTGATCTCAGCTGATCAATTTCAACTGCTGTAACCAGTAAAAATAATTTCATTGTTGGAAAAATGATATCGAAGGCAGCTTATGTGACAATCCCATTTCCTTACCTCATCTCTGAAGGAGGAAGGGTCAATTGAGTTAAGAACCAGATGAGGTCACAGGCACTGACTTGAAGAAATTCGCTCCATAGAGGTGTCATTGAACTCAAATTGAACACTGTACATTTGACATACGCTTTTGTCGATCCTATCCATTACAGATTACAACGACAAACAACTTCTGCTACCCTAGGAGCAAGAGAAAAGGGACTGCAGACCATAACCACAACCTAAGTTTACTCGTCATAATCATCATCTACGTCAGCTACAGTGGAGAGACCTAACATCCATACCTGCAAGCCATTCTGATAATCATTTTTCTTAGTTGCTTCAAGCTTGTCAACAGCCTTCTTTGATATTCCACATTTTACCAGAGCAATTCCAAGAGAAGTGAACATATAATCGTCAGGTTGAATGGAAGCTTCTACCTTGAACGTTCCCAGAGCCTCTTTCCATCTGCCATCCAATGCATACAACCCAAGCACATTGTTATAGCACAACAAGTCAGTCAAAAGCACCAACTCTCTCGTCTGTTTTGCAATCTGAATGGCTTCCTCAAACCTCCCCAGTCTTTTCTACATGCACAGCATCATTGCAAAGGTAATCATTTTCATTCCCTTATCTTTTCAAGCTCTCAAAGATCTCTTCTGCTTGTTTGACCATGGGTTTTTCGCTTCACAGATCTGTCATACAATTTGAAGAAAATGCATCAGGACCAGAATCGGACGGCTGCAGCAGTTTGTATGTTTCTTCTGCTTCTTTTGAGCACCAAACTTCCGTATAAAGCTTGATTAAGGACTTATATATAACTGTATTTCCAGGCAAGCCTGCTCTTTTCATTGCATCTACATAACCAAGAGCTTCTTTAACACTTTCAGCATCAGCAAAAGCATTTATCAGTACACCATAAACTACAACATCTGGCTTCACATCAAGACCTATCACCTCGTTATAAAGCTCCTCAAGCCATTTCCAGTTTACCTATTTTCACAACGCTTGAGATCAAAGCACAATAGGAGATGCAATCAGTAAATAGTCCTGCCTCTTGCATCTTCTTTCAGATAATGTTTTGCTTTATGTGGCAAGTCAGCACCAGCCAAAATCTGTATGATAGAACTATAGGTACATTTATCTGGAACTACGCCACGACTCTCCATGCTGTCAAACAAGCGACATGCTTTACCATAATTCTGCGCTAACCTGTATGCTTTAATCATCACATTAAACACGAGGACAGTCAGCATCCACAATATGGCAGTGCTTCCCGTATGCATCAATGCTGGCAGAATAGCACTCAAAACTCATATTTCCTGTGAGATGAAATCTCCTGAACCATAGCCATGAAAACTAACGCATTCCAGCTTCAATGTGCATCCTAGTCAGAGCAGACTGAGTATACCCATCAATCTCCAAACCCTTTTCATCCATCTCAGGCACCAGGTCTTCTGCATCACTATAGTGTGTGTGGTAACTGACACGATCTGGCACTAAACCAGTCTCCTTCATCCTTTTAAAGTAGCTAGCTTCCACGGTTATATTATCATGCTTAGCACGAAGGGAAATGAGAATATTATATGTCCTTGTGTCAGGTGGGCATCGGAACTCCTCCGACAAGTCTCCTTCATCCTTTTAAAGTAGCTAGATAGACTGTTTGAATAAGGTTGTTAATTCTATTCTGTTTTATTCATAGTCAAAACATTTTATATTAATTTAAAAAGTGGAATAATTTTTATTTTATTTTAAATCTCAGTCTGTTTTGAATTTTTCGACTAAATTTCATCTGGAATATTCCGGTTTCATTCCACATGTTCCGTTCCTCTTTTAAAAAGTCATTGAATTAAATTGAATCTAATTTAATTTAATTAATTAAACCATCCAAGTATAAAAATCTATTTTTCATTATTATTTTCAATAACAATGATATTAATAATAATATAGAAAATTATTATTACTATTGTCATTAATAATCATATTAATTTTTTAAAATTAGATTTATCACTAATATATATAGTTTATATTCATTTTTTTTATGTTTATACTCTGTAGGAATTTGAGTAAAATAAAGAATGTTTTAGATTTCATTAGCCTTGATAACATTAACCTAACTTTATATTTAAAATATTTATGTTAAAACATTTTACTTTTATAATATTTTGATATTTTGTTTAAGTTGAATTACTTTAAGTTAAAGATCTATTTAATTTTAACTATTTAGAAATATTTTAAATTTTAAAATTATATTTATTTTGCATTGTGTTTATGTTGTATAATTTATAATTAATTTATCTGAAATTTAAATTATATTTTTTAAATATATATATATATATATATATATATATATATATATAAACAGTACAACCACTTTAGAAGTAAAATATTCTATTGACCTTGGTTTGAACTTAAACACCCCTTGCAGTCGAGAGCCTTTTAATTTCTGACACCGGGTCTTGTCAACTGTTATGCTTCCAAAACAGCAGATATCACGCCCAGCAGATATCACGTTCCTTGCACTTGAATTTTAGCCGAAAAAGAGGATAGAGAGTAGCGACTCAACTTGATGGTGTGTTTGTTTAAGAGGTGTGCCCCACAGCACCCTTCATGAAAAGTACGAAAAAGATGCGCCGCAAACAAATTCTCTCTTCTTATAGGTTCATACAGGGTGTAACCACGGTCTGAAACGCGTCTAAGCTGGAATAGTATTGCAGACACACCGTTGTTTTTAAAAAAATTGATTTTTTAATGAATTTCAAAACAAAAACAAAATTAAAAAAAATAGAGGCTCCTATAACGCCTCGAAGAAATATATAGAAAAATATAGCTCGCATCCATATTCCATATCCATAAAAAAATTGATGCAGCATGCAGCTTTATCGAAAGTCAAAAAGGATTTTGAAAGATCACCAATTTCCAAACGAATAGCAGATGCAACAGGACATGATTATCCCTTTTCTTTACCTCATGCCGTGAGTGAGCATATTGCTTGTGCACAACAGTGCTTAAAGGGCTCATAAACTTTCTAATACAAGACGGTGAATCTTTTGTTACTATTTAGAATGACTGTTTTACATGGTGGGTTGAGCATAATGATCCACCCTTTACCAATTAACCGCAACCAGGCGAGCAAATAGTTTGCTGATTATTTTTTGTATTTTGACTTCGTACCGCATGAGCAACATTTGGCAAGCCATGCATGCTTATTTACAATACTTGTTGAACCATACTGCAATGTTAAGGAAGCCTTCGTAGTCGGATTGGGGTCTGCAGAAAAGCAATGCGGATCAGGCTTTATGTGAAAGTGAATTAGATTTGAGCTTCGATGTAGCTGTTTACACTAGAATGTGCCCCAGTAAATGTTTTACCTTTCAATCGCATGGACATCATTGGGAAACATGAGGATTTTGACCTCAACGCCTCTCTCTTTCAATGCCCGTGCATACTACAAATTTTTCAAGTATCAAACCATTAGTACCATCATATTATGCAAGTAATAGAAAAAAAAAAAAAACTGTTTGCGATTTTTTATCTTGTCTATCACTCTTCCAGCTGCTTTTTTCAAAACATACACTGGAATAAAATTTTAAACAGCCAGCTTGTACTTGAAGAGGGAACGAAACTTACTTGCAACCCATTAGACAATGGAACACGAAGATCCTGAGCACCTAGAACAAAAATGGTCGGTGTTTTGACCTGTGAATGTTATCAAACTAAGAAATTCAATACCATGACTTGAGGGTTTTGGTACTCAGCATAGATAAAAAAAAAATCCAAAAGAAATGCCAATCACTATCTCTACCCGGCCAATATGACTGAAAGAAAGAGGGAAAAAGTTGATGTTCTGGCAAACACCGACACATAGTTGATGTTCTGGTAAATAACCAAAGAATTTTTTTTACCATAAAGCTCAGATTCTTCATTCTCAACATATTGTTTTCCTTTGCATTGCACAACTGCCAAAAGCAGAGCTTGGCTGTTGTTGTTCAGCATTCCATGCATCTTGCTAGTGCCAATGCATTCCATGCGGGTACAATTTCTAATCCAGTACAGTTGTCCACTGCAAGTTGCATGGAAACGCATTGTGTTTTCTGACACTAGCTATACTAGATTTTTCCATTGCTTTAAAGTTGATAGCATCCAGCATTGTAAAAGCAACCGCACTACCAGGTGTCGTATTGCTGTCGAGGCTGCAGACCAGCCTGTTCATTAGGAGTATTTTGCAGTAAATTTTATTTGGTTTGGACCATTCTATTCCTATTCTTAGTGCTTCTGTCTTAAGTCCCAAAAATACAAAGAAATAATATATATATATATATATATATATTGAAAAATGGAAAAATATTGTGTCCAATAGGATTTGAACCACTATCAAAGGTTTTGAAGACCTCTGTCCTATCCACTGGACAATGGACACCATCACATATCACCTAATAGAAAACAGGATCCTCTAGAAAGTACCTTTGAGATGTGTGATATGGGAGATTTGCTGTGAAAGAGAGCCAGGTCCTCAGCTGAGGGTGCTTCCGTAAATTTAGTTTTCCCCTCAACTCCATAGGTTTCCACATAGCACCAATCAGGGATGTCTGTTATGCCAACCATTGATGCAAGGTTACAGACGGGATTTCTCGCAGCTGCAGCAACAAATTTATCTGGTGCCTGCAGAAAGTTATACAGATATGTTCACTATATTAGAGGTCTATGTAATAACAAAAATCTCGATATATAGTCTACAAAAGACACCTGACTATCACAAGGAGAGAGCTGGAAATGCTAAACCTGGCCAATTAAGTGAGTTGTGAGAAAGCCACCATGGGAACCACCAATCACAGCTATTTTGGAGGGTCTAGCAACACCCGTGTCAATCACATGATCTATTGCTGTAATTACATCATTGACATCCTGTGCATAGTAAGCTATAAGGTTAGAATTTGCACAAACTCCACACGATCTATTGTTGCAATTACATCCTTGACATCCTGTGCATAGTAAGCTATAAGGTTAGAATTTGCACAAACTCCCCAAATGTTTGAGATGCTTGAGTAGATATCTGTATGTCTTCTAGGAGAAAATGGATTTTTTCCAAACGAGGAAAAAGAACAAGAAACCAGGAAATACAGGTAATGTGTCCTGATACTACTTGCAAAAGATTATTAACAATGAAGAATCAACACTGGGGCAAAGGGAAGTGGAGAAAGTAAGAGAGAAATATGCTATATAGGAACAAGAAAGTTGACTTGTTTGTTTGTAGCTTAGTACTGCTTAGAGTTTAAAGATTATTTTGATAACTTTCTAGGATTTTATTGTTGTTGTTATTAGGATATTTATTTCTTATTGAGTTCAGGTAACTTTCTTGTTCCCAAACTACATCAGAGAATCCCTTCATAGATAAAAAAAAGGACTCAGAAAAATAATCCAACCTGATGCATAAAGCCTTGATTTTTACAAAAAGCATGCCAAACAAAATTTAAGAGAAAGGACAGATTTGCCCTCAAATTATTATGCACGTCCCAAATGAATCCTCCACCGATCAATTGAGTCCCCATTTATTAGGGTTGGTTAAATCATCTCCAATGTTATCTACAGTGAAAAGGTCTGTTCATTTTTAACATGACTCCCGTGCCTTCAGTTTAAGCCAATATTTTAGGCAAGTACTCGCACAAAACTGATGCTCCCTCAGACATTGTGGTGCCATATATATTCATTAACAAGGATCTTGACACTAAAAATCACCCCACATGATGCATGTTAATGCTCAAATATAAAAAGAGGTTATAGCCTATTTTGTGTGTTAAAGAGTCTTGCACATATGGGTGTGATTTTTAACTCCAAAATATTTTTGGCTCACTTTTGTCCTCGAAATCAGGCTAAAAGAGCTTGCACCCGCAGGGGCTAATTCAGAAAATTCTCAAAGGATGGGGACTCGTTCGAGATATCCATATATGGGGGGCTCCATTGGGATAGACATAACACTTTGGGAGTAAATTTGTCCTTGGACTATAAACTTTAATAAGAATGAGTACCTGTGAACCAACTTTCCCTGGAAGAGACTGCAAAGCTTCCTCACCAAATCCTAGTGAACCTCTGTGATCAAAGACTTAGTTAGAAAAATCTGGGAAAGAACAAAAAGGACATTCACATGCTGGCACTCTATTGTGTGTTTGGGATTGTGGTACATGGTGCTTTTTAAAATAGCTTTTCACTTGAAAATGCATCAAAATGAATTTTTTTCAGATTTGTTTTTTTTTTTTTACATCAGCATATCAAAATCATCAGAAAGCATTGAAAACAACATCAATTTGAAACCTTTTCAAGCCAAAAACACTTTAAAAAAACACTCAAAAGCAGAAGCACCCCCAAACACACCCTAATACCATTTTAACGACTGCACCAAACTTTTGAGCATGCAAAGATGAAAATTATCAAGGGACCAAATGAATTTTATGGTAAAGTAACGTGAATTTCAAACTGGTGTAGAACCACCAGCAAGAATACAAAAGTACTAATTCTCTGAGGAAAAACTGCATCTTGGTGATAATCAAATTCAATGTTCTTTTGAATATCTGGGTAGGGTCTTTGTTTATAGACGGTAAAATTAGAAAACCTACTAAATAGTTCTCATCCAATAATAAAACTAAAGTAAACTAAATTCCAATTTTGAAATTCCTAAATAATCAAACAATATTTCCTGCTGTTGTCTTTCTTCGCTCCCCGTTACAATGCCATGTAAAAAATATAAAACATCAGCTTGGAGAGAGATTTTTTTTTTTTTTTTTTTTGCAGATTATATTTCCATGGGTAAAACAGTCTGGTGGAGCATAGAGAAATTTGCATTGATCTGAGTTTCTAATTAAACTTAAGATGAAAAGGGAAAGAGAAAGGGAAAAGCTTTAAAACACCTGTAATTTACAATCAACAAGCTGTAACCTAGTGAAGACAGAAATGCATAGGACTTTGCAAAGCCTGACAATGAGACAGAATGTGGGCCTCCATGAAGCACAACTATTAGTGGATCACAAACATCATTCTTCTTAGACTGGCGAGACACAAAAATAGCTTCGAAAGGTTTGCTAGCACCTGAAAGAAACAAATGTACAATGAAGCAAAATTCATTGCTGTGATCACAATTCAACACTTTCATGAATTGCGAAAGACTTCCCAATAATACCAGAAACAAAATTCAATCATCCCATTCTTCACGTACAAAGTCCCTATAAAAATTCAGCTCCATATGCTGATGCTGGAAACTCAATGAAAGAATACTTCTATCTTACTTTCTTTCCTTACCAATCAAATTCCAACAAAATTTCCAATGAATGGGCTAATGCATGTAAATCAATGAATAAACATACAGAAAACAATACCCCCTCCACAAAAAAAAAAAAAAAAACCCATAAAAAACTGGCTGCAGAGCAGCCTAAACTGTTGAAATCACACTGTTTTTATGATGCATCTGAAATGTGATAGTAGACCCATGCCAATGCATCGAAGTGTTCAGAATTTTGATACAACAACATATTGATATAATACCTTTTGTCAGGCATTCAGAAACATCCTTGACTGGAATCTTCAATATAGTGAACTGACGAGAAGAGAGCAAAGAATTAACCTGTACCAAGAAGAAACGGTCATCACAAAACTAGAAATTAATGGATAAACGATACAAAATTCATGTTCTAAAAATGCCAACAATACAAACCTTCGCAGAGCATCCGAATATTGGGCTTGATACATCTGACCAATCCCATTCAGCATTTTTAATTTCCTTATCAACAAGATAACCATACCTGATTTGAGGTACATCTACTGGACTGCTAAACACTGGAACAGGGGAAGAAAAAAAAATTTACATTTCCATCCTCTTCACTTTAACATGGTGGGTTATAGATAGCTTTCAGCATTTGGCTTTACCGGCAATAATGCTGTCTCCATCTAGAGTAAGAAGATTCCATGAAAAATTGGAGTCTGTGGGACTAATACGTGATACATCCCCACTGTAATTCGATAATCATACCATGAATCAACTATACAAACAGATTCTGAAGGTATGTACACATAAGAAAAGCTGTGCAGATATATGACTTTTAAAGTTACCTCAACACATTCACAGAAAGTATAACTTGACTGCTGCCCCATGCTGAAGATACAATCATAGTGCATCCATCTGAAAGCCATGGATTAGGAATAAAATTAGAACAGTAAAGCCCTGGGAAGCAACCATCCTCTGCGCTCTGCACAATAGGAATCTGCAATGATTTATAGAAGAAAATAGTTAGTTACAGATCATACACATGAAAGAAAATCTTCCAAATCTGTGGAAACTGGTAAATGCATCATTCATAGGGAAATATAGCTAAGAGGAAATTGCCAGGGATAGCCTCAGGACAAGGGATTGGCAGTCGTCCAGCCTGGGTTCCCAACAAGTGTATACTCCTTCCCTTCATTTGAAATTCTAAAAGGTGAGAGCTCACAAGAAGATCGAGTGTAAAAGCATGGCTATTTAAAAAGCAACATTGATCCCAGAACAAAATGCAAACCATATTATATTATCAATCATTACTTTTAAATATTCACATTCTAGTATCTTATATAAAAGCTGTTGATGAACAAGGCAAAGTTCATCATAACTTCTTGTAAATGAATAAAGCAATAGCAAACAAAATCAGCAATTCTATACATGCCAGTGGAATTCACCAAATGAAAATTATACAGATAGACATTAAGAGCTCACCACATCAATAATTTTTAAAGAGGACAATTGTCCATTCACTGGCCAATCAATTCTGTGAAGTGAATCTGTAGCAGAATGTGCACCCGAATCTACAGAACTTCTTCCAGATAGAAACACAAGGAACCTTCCATCTGGGCTGGATAACATAGACATGTTTCACATGCAATCAGCTTTAAATACATCAATACTTCGTGTAAGGAATTTTTTTTCAAGTTATACAACTTAATATATTCAATGGTTTCCAGTTAACTGAAGAATTGTTGATCATTATAGCTATACTTATAAAGAGAAGGTGAGGCAGATTATAAATAACTTTTAAGCATATAACCACCAACTAAAAAACAAGAAATAGTGCATAAGCACATGCATGGAATCATTCACACACTTAAACAGAGAAGAAATGATGCACAAGTTAAACTTGATGTGTCTGTGACACCTAAAAGGACATCTGGACAACGAATTTGCAAATTTTAATATCAACACATAGCCGCAGGGGAATCCATTAACTTAGAATAGAGAGATGGAAAATAGTGATGAAAAAAAAGAAGGAACAAGTTTACTATGCCAGTGCATAACCCGTACAAGTCATAGATGTGAAACTAGCAAAAATTAACTGGTCACCTTTATCTTGTAATATTTTTTTACACAAAAAGAAAAAAGGTCGTGTCAAATTGGAAAGTGGAAAAGAGACATGCAATCTCAGCAAAGAAGCCATCACGCCTCTTTTGGGCTAGGGCTTCAGGATAAATTCATTTCCCCTGAAATAAAATCTTCGTCAGACTTGATTGTCTTGAAAATGTATCCAAAACTTGAGAAATCACACTGCAGAAGTTATCGCTTATCACACAGAAAAGGAGAAGAAACAAAGTTTCTAGGTCAATGTGAAGGCTCAAAACCAAGGTGGTTGTATAAATAGCATACCTGAATGATGGAAAGAAGGCACTACTTATGCTCTGAGTTAGGTTAAGAACGGGTGAGTCTTCGTTTGGACTCTCTCTGAAAGATCACAATGAAATTCAAATTACATAAACCAGAGTTAGCATACTCAATCTCCGACTGCAACTAATTAACAACAGAGAGAGACAGAAAAAACAACGAGAGCTTTATGAGAACAAGTAACCCACTTGAGCTCTAAATCATTGGCTTCTGATGCATAAACTGGTGCTCTAACTGCATATAATGCACATGGCCTGTTGTAGCAGTATTTTATGCCAAGCTTTCTTGGATTTGATGACCAACCCACAAACACCAAATACTGATGCAAGCCTTGGGTTGATGGAGCCCAGACAACTTGGCCAACGCTCAAGGACTCTGAAATTCCTTTGACAGGCTGTACTTGTCCGCTGCACAGCATGGGAAAGTTCAAATTGAGGATTTAATGTCTGACAAAAAACTATGTTTAGCTGTATCAATGACAACAAAAACCTCTTACAAAACCTGTTAATGTCAATCAAAAAAAGTGCAGGCTGCCTTTTCCCTGCATAGGTTTCTCCCCAGTCCTCCTCCCATTCCCCCTGACCTTTCCAGCTACCACAGTCCTTATCTGCTGAACCACCTTTTTTATAGCCCGAATCATTAAATGTAGGCTTGGAGGGTGAGGCCTCCTCGGCAACATAAGCTATAAGAGTTTCGTTTGAGTTCCATGAGATCCCCTCAAACCTATAACATCTAAAAACATTCAAATTTCTGGATGCTCGAGGATGGCAGTGAACAATGATACTTATAATCAAACAAATCTACTACTAAAAGACATGAATGTACAAAGTCGAAAGTATGCAAGCCTGGCTTAGCAAATCATAAATATTAAAAAGATGTCACCCGCAGCGAAAAGGCTAGATTTATATAGTCACTGACCATCCATCACAATACACAGAACCGTGTACAGATTGGGGGATGTTGAATTCCTTTTCCACATGACCTTGATTCCAAATCTCAAAACGGGTGGGAGATTCATTTTCCGGATTCCGAACAACAAGAAGCTTCGAACCTGATGGTGATGGAACAACTGTAGACACACCGGTCATCTCAACAGGAAATGGAGACCAATGAAAGTTAACAGAATTGCCACTCCCTTTCGAGATATTAGCAGATAGAGCATACTTCCTCCTCTTATTAGCCAGAAGATTTGCTTGGCTAATCGAAAACATTGCCTGGGAACCAATTCCTGCACCAAAAATTGTTTCAAGAAACACAAACAGGAAAAAGAAAAAAAAAAGTTAAAGTCGCATAAATAACTAGACTTACCAGTGTTAGACTTAAAAGTCCATGCCTTGTCAATGTTAGGGATGCTAGTGAACTCTTGAAGTAAACTGGAAAGGGAAGCATACTCTTCCTCAGTTTTAGCATCTAACCCAACTGGCAGATCCTTCGGTGAGGAAGATACAGAGGCGTCCATTAATGCTTGAATGGCAGAAGATCGTTTACTACAGATTGAAGGGAAAACAAATATCATCAAAAGAGAGAACAAGCCAGCAGCGAACAACAACAAGCAAGTAGCATCAAGAAAGAAAGCAAATTCGGTCAATCGGGGTCAAACCCATCAATTATCAAACAAGATCAATCATTAATTTAGCCGTATTATGATCAAACAAAACAAGCAAACTTGAGGAGGATAAGCAACGAAGAATCCACACTTTTTAAAGGTGGAAGAAAAATGGAGTTCTAACGTTAATGAAATAAACTAAGCATTGCGAGGAGACTAGAGAGGGAGAAGGGACGCTTACGTAGAGAGCGAACGTGGAGCGGAAAAAGAGGAGCGAAGGAGAGTGGGAGTGGGAGAGGGAGGAGATATTGTTAAAGAAAGAAGATGGGGAGGAGGAGGAGGAGGGAGACACGACAACCAATTAAGCTTTACCAGGTATGCTCTTTCCATTTTCGGATTCCAATTTTGTTTCGTTTGCCATTATGAAAATGCGTTGACACCAATAATAATAATAATAATAATAATAATGTTTTGTTATTATTATATTTTGCCATGAGCAGGTATTGTTTTGTTTTTAGTATATTTTGCTATATATTTTTTGTTTGTTTGAATTAATTGAAAAGGAAAAAATATATATATATATTTTATTAACATGGTTATTTGGGTCAGTTTGCAAGTATTTCGATTAATTTCATAAACCCTAATATTAACGATCATGTAAGTCTTTAGTGGTCATTATATTAACAACCATAGGACTTAAATATTAAATTACAAAGAAAACAAACATTTTAGTTTCAAATTCTTACCATTAGATCACCTATTAAAAACATATTTTTAAATGCATAGGGTGCTTGACAGTATGGTAGCGGTTATTTTTCAAATAACCTTTGTGTCAAAATACATGTCAATGATATTTTTTTTATTTTTAAAAAATTATTTGTGACATCACCACATCAAAACGATCTAAAACATACAAACTATATTAAATTTTAATAAAAACAAAAATTTAAAAACATGATCTTGATGTGAGTTGTGGATGATGCAATGAACATCCATCATAAAGAAAACTTGATTTTGATGATGAGAATATTTTTATTAATGAGATATAGAACAATTTATCTGGTTAAAAATAGAATATGATGGTTGATAATATTAAAGTTAAAAAACGTAATGTTGATTTATTTTTTCTTCTTACATTTCCCACTAATTTAAATTGAAAATCATGCCATTGAATTTGACATGTCAAGTATAGTGTACGGATATGTGTTTTTGTTTGTATATTATTTCATTTTTGTTTTTTTTCTCGAGTTTCCGGAAGAGATTTCTTTTATTTATTAATATGTTATCTAGTAAAACTAAATAATCATTTGATATAAAATGAATTTCTTTATTAATATATTATATTTTTATTGATACTTTATATATCAAAAGCGCGATAATAAATTTCTAAGAATATAATATAACAGTTAAGATTAAGAATTTTTAATATAAAATACTGTATTTAAATTTGAGGAAGAGTGATGAAATGTAAGAGTTTGTTTGGCAGTGTGGTTGCGGGTGCTTTTCAAATAAATTTTCGTGTCAAAATGCATGTCAATGATGTTTTTTTATTTTTAAAAAATTATTTTTGACATCAACACATTAAAACGATCCAAAACGTACAAATCATATTAAATTTTAAAAAAAAATTCAATTTTTTTAAAAACACGAATTGAACCACATTCTCAAACATTATCCGAGAAAGAAAAAAGTATTCCTTAACATTATTCATCTTCTGTTGAAGCATATCCCCCCTTAAAGTAAGGGTATAAAACGGATAGCGATGATTCTGTGCTTTTTTAGTATTTGAGAGTATCTTATTATTATTTTTAAAATATTTTTTATTTAAAAATATATTAAAATATTTTTTATTTTTTAAATTTTATTTTTATCATTAATACATCCAAATAATCTAAATATATATATAATAAAAAAAATTAATTACCCTCTAGTTGAGTATCACTCCTAAACTGGGGCAAAATATAACATCCAAAAAAACTGTTTAAACAGGATAAAAATATAGATATATTATTGTTGCTTTCTAATAATAATCAGGTATTTAAGAGTATAGTAATAATAATTTTTTAAAATATTTTTTATTTAAAAATATATTACAATAATTTTTTTTAAAATAAATTTTAATATCACTATATCAAAGTAATCCAAAAACATTAATAAGAACTCTAAAACGCGTAGATTTTTCACTCTAGCATTTTGTTTCTTCTTTTTTTTCTGTAGCTTTTTTTTTTGCTTTTGTTTCTTCTATTTTTTACATGTGTTTTTCCTTTTTTTTTACCCAAAATTGACTTCTTCTTCCTTTTTTTAATTTTTTTTAATTTTGTTTTTAAATTATCTTTGCTAATTTTTTTTAAATATTGAGCTGGTTGAAAATTTAACTATGTAGTTTTTTTCTTTAAAACATTGTAGATTGCTATAATATTCTCATACACTGTTTTTTTTTCTTTTTATGATTTTTTTTTCAAAATGATCTTTGTAGATTTTATTTTTTTATATTAAGTTAGTTGAGAATTTAGCTTTATAGTTTTTTTAAAAAAAGTGTTTCCCCTGCATAGTTTTTGTTTTGCTGCAGTATTTCCACACATATTTTTTTAAAAAATTATCTTTATCGAATTTATTTTTTCAATATTGAGCTGGCTCATAATCTAACTTTAACTTTCCCCACATGTTTTTTTTATTTGTTTTTATTTTTTTTCCAAAATTATCATTTTTTACATGTTTTGTTTTTTTTTCATAATTATTTTTGTTGATTTTATTTTTTTACTATTAAGCTGGTTGAAAATTTAGTTTTTTTTCCTTTAAAACACTATAACTTTCCCCACGTGTTTTTTTTTCCGCTTTTGTTTCCCTTTTTTACATTTTTTTTTCATTTCTTTTACCCAAAATTGACTTCCTTTTTTTAAAATAGTCTTTGTCGGATTTTTTAATATATTGAGCTAGTTGAGAACTTAGTTTTGTAGCTTTTTTTTTTTAAAAAAAAACACTATGGATTACTACAGTGTTTTCCCCACATGTTTTTTTTAAATTATCTTTGTTGAATTTTTTTTTTCAATATTGAATTGGTTGAGAATTTAGCTTTAACTTTAGCTTTCCCCATGTTTTTTTTCATTTTTTTTAATTTTTCCCAAAATTGTCTTTCTTCTTTATATTTTATTTTTTTTCATAATTATTTTTGTTGATTTTATTTTTTTTACTATTGAGCTGATTGAGAATTTAGTTTTTAAATTTTAAATTTTTTTCTTTAAAACACTAAATTGCTACAATGTTTCTCTACATGGTTTTTTATTAAATAATTTTTTCTTAAGAATTATCTTTATCGATTTTATTTTTTTCATATTAAGCTGATTGAGAATTTAGCTTTGTAGTTATTTAAAACACTGTAAATTGCTACAGTATTTTCCCACATGATTTTTGCCTTGTTACTGTATTTCCCCACATGTTTTTTTTATCGATATTTTTTTCCAAATATTTTTTTTTAAAATTTATTTTTTTCATACTGAACTGGTTGACAATTTAGCTTTTTTTTTAAAAAAAAAATCGTTGATTGCTATAGTGTTTTTTCATATGATTTTTTTTGTTATGTTTTTTTTTTAAATTGTCTTTGTTGTTTTTATTGTTTTTAATATTGAGCTGGTTAAAAATTACAACTGTAGATTTCATCATAAAACACTATAGATTGTTATAGTGTTTCCCTGCATGTTTTTTTTCCTTTCAGTTTTTTATATTTGTCAAAATTACATTTGTTGATTTTTTTAATATTGAACTGGTTGAGAATTATAATTGTATATTTCCTAACAAAACACTATAGATTGTTACAGTGTTTTCTTAAATGATTTTAACATTGAGTTAGTTGAAAATTTAACGTTAACTTTCCCCACATGTTTTTTTTTTCCATTTTTTTATTATTTGCCTTTTGCTTTTTTTTTTCTTCCAAAATTATCATCTTCTTTTTTTCATTTTTTTTGTTTTTTTTCATAATTGTTTTTGTCGATTTTGTTTTTTTAATATTGAGCTGGTTGATAATATAACTTTGTAGTTTTTTCCTTTAAAATATTATGGATGTTAACAGTTTTTTTTATATGATTTTTTTTATAAATCCACAACAATACACAAGCATGCCACAAGCCCGCGGCATTGGACGGGCATGTCACGCCTTTTACTAATATATTTACTTATTAATATATTATATTATTATAATTATAATTATAATTATAATTATTATATTGTATTGTATTATATTATATTATATTATATTATTGTTTTTCCTTTTTTTTCTTTTTAAATTTTTTTAATGAATTTTTTTTGTTTGATTTAGTTTGTTAATGTTAATTTATTTTATTTCTTTATCAGATTTTCATGATATGGATCTCGAGTTTGATGGGTTAATCTGATTTGACGAGTTATTTTTTTCATTTAGTTTAGTTTGTTAAAGTTAATTTTTTTTTCTATTTAATTATCAGACTTTCATACTTTCATGACACGTATTCTGGGCTTAATGGGTTAACTCAGTTAATTCTGGGTAAACCCGTTATTTTTTTTCTATTTAGTTATCAAACTTTCATGACGCGAATCTCATGTTTTATGGGATAACCTGGTTTAAAGGGTTAACCCAATTAATTCAATTTTTTTTCTTTTTGTTCATTAGTTTTTTCCTTCCTATTGATTTTTTTCTTTGTTTTTTTAATTAATCTATTTAATTATCATAATTTTATGACACGACCTTATAGCCAGACCCACATCCAATATTCTTGGGTCCGGTATTGCAGCCAGGCTCACTTAAACCTGGGTTATGCAAATTTAATTTTATTATTAATATTATAAATATTATTCTTAAGTCAAGCGTTGCAGCTAAATCCAAGATTCTTGAGTATAGTTTTGCAGAAAAACTTAAAAATTTTTAAATTTTTTTAATATTTTTTATATAAAAAAAGACATGTATCTAGTATTTTAGAAACGTCGTTCAGAACCGATTCCAAGCAGTCCGGCACAAAGAACTCCAGGAACACGTGTTGCAAAGAATCCAAGGTTGTACAATCAAACTCCTACGACGCGGGGAACCCAAACATTTTTCCGAACAAAAACAACGAGATAAGAATGAAAAAGGCGGGCATTTAATTTAAAGGCTCAAGCTCAACTAGTTAGCTTGGCTCCTCAGGGCTACAGCCAATGGCTACAATAATAGAACCGGATAAGGTAGGAAAGAAAAAAATAATAATAATGGCAGTGGCCAGTGAGTTCATCACCCTCAATTCTCTTGGCAAATCCAGTACCCAAAATCATCTGTAATATCCATATCGAAAATAGGGTTAGGTGCTTTAAACCAGAGAACCCTCGATAATCTTGTTCAAGAAACGGATCAAGCATCTTCTGTTTCAATAACACAAGCATGTAAGCAATCTCATTTTACTAGAACCTGAATCTTATCAAGACCATATTGGGAAATACTGAAAGAAGAATACACAACAGCAGAACCCCCCCCAACATGTTTTCAAGGTGTAATAAATGTAGTGAAGGACGACAACAGATTCTCGCTCCAACGCAGATTATTAAGTCCCACTCTAGCACGGATTGCATAGTTCTCTTGCAGCTCAGATTGAAGAGTCTGACCTCAACACAAATTGTACAAATAACAGAGTTTCAGTTCAACTCCAACACAAGTTGTAGAGCTTCCTTCCTACTGCTCCAATTTTACGATTGCTCTACATACTAGTGACATGATAGTAGTTAATAAAGATAGACCGTGAATATAGAAGAATTAATAGCCATCCTTCTTTGCTCTGCTATAACAGAAATCAATTGTATATATTGTATACAATATATACCTCTGCTGCTGTAACAAAAAATATATGAAATAAGATTATTCCTTCTCTTTGTTTCTTCATGGTATCAGGGAGGTTCTTAATACCCTGTTGATTGTTTAAGAATCCTATGAAAGACCCGTTCAAAATGAATAGTGTTGATGGCACAAATATATCCTGCAATATGCAAGAAGGAAAATCAAATTGTAATCAACGTTTAGGCTCAATATTGCTCAATGAATTTAACTATTTCCCTTGATCAAGAGCTATGACAATTGCTTTTGGTAGAAGATCCAAACCTAGCTATGTGAATAGCCATGTTAGTCCTCTTAAATCTTCTTCACAAGCTTATGAAGCTTGGCAACGTAAAGACCAACTTATTATATCTTGGTTATTTAACTCTATGAAAAATCGTATTGCTGAAATATTCAGCTACTTAGAGTTATCTTTGAAACCATGGGAAGCGTTAAAAGAAATGTATAGAAATCAGAACAATATAGTTTGAATATTTCAAATCAACAGAAATCTTGTTAATCTGCAACAAGATGACAAGATCTATGTTCAATTGCTTGGAATCCTGAAAGGTACTTGGAGTGAAGTTACACTATATTTCCCTACACAGTTGATGCAACATAATTAAAGAAACGTGAATAGAAGGACTTTGCAATTTATGTTGGAGTGGGAATCTGTTGTCGTCCTTCAATAAAATGCCATAAACTCTTGGATGACATAGTCATGTGGATCAGAATTTAGAGGTGATAAACTGTTCAGGTGCAAAGATTTTGGGTTGATTCTTAGCTGATATTTTGCTAGATATATTGATGGATCTTCCCACCAGCAGTTGCCGCTGGGATGTATTTCAATATGCCGGTATTATCTAATTCTGATGCTTCCATACAAGATTTTATCTAATTGTTTTCAGGGGCGGTATCAGTTCATTAGAGCATATCTATTTATGTTTATTTTCAGCGTGATTGAGCACACAACTTTGAACCCCAGATATACAAGACGGAGAGAGGAGCTCGTGACAGGTTAATATATGACTACAACACTATGAGCATAAGGGACTTCAATGAGAAATATGGAGGCCTCTGGGATTTCACCATGAAGACGGAAGACATGATTTCACCTTGGCAAGTAAGTGACATTGTTGAATGGTATATACCTTATTCCACCTTTTCTCTTCTCTGTAGTTTGTGCTTTGTATGCCCATGTTTCTTTTTCGTTGGATTTGACTTTTTATTTTATTTTATTTTATTTTATTTTCTTTTCTTTTTGGTAAATCCTTTTGATTGAAAATGAGCCCGTTTTCTAGAATTCAAAAATTTTGCACTGCCTGTATTAGATTATTGTTGCTGTACCTCGAGATGTTTTTGTATGGAAGAGGTTCCATGTTAACTGGTTATAGTTCTTAAGGGGTCATGATGATCATCGATTCATCGGCGTTTTGAGTAGTAGAAGAGTAGGAAGTCAAAGAAGAGTGACTTTGGCGTCTCATGACTCAGATTCCACCACCATTTTCTCTGGAAGGCTAGTTAACTAAGGTATTTTTATGTTTTTTCTTTAATTATTAATGTGGTATTTTATGATTAATTTTATAGATCTGAAATTAATAATTATATAAGTTTTTAATTATCCTGAAGCTTGTGAGATTCAAACTAATAATTTTTAAAAAATAAATTCAAGATATGACTAGTTAAACTACATCTCTCATAATTATTTTTATGTTATCTTTGTTATTTTTAATTATTATTTTCATGGTTTGTCTTTTGAAATTAGACAATCACGAATAATTTGTTCGTTTTAGTCATCCTTGGTGGAGCAACATTAAAGTCACCCAGGAAGGGCACCTCTGTCACCCGGTCATGGTGCCTATGGATTAGATAGTTTTTTGTATTGTTATATCTGTGTTTTTTAAATATTTTTTGATTGAAAATATATTTAAATAATATTTTTTTTAATTTTTTTTATTAATATCAATACATTAAAATAATTTTTAAAAAATATAAAAAAATAAATTTAAAAAAATAAAAAAACACAAAGACAAACTTGTGTCGTTCTATAAAATCACCTAACCCCATTTTCAACCTGAACACCATTTTTTATTTGTAATTGCAACTAGGGGCTTTTTTTATATGTACCCTTTGTCCTCATTCATCTTTAATGAAATTCTCGCTTTTATGGTTGGGGTTCAACACTTAGTTTTTTTTTTTTTTTTTCATACAACCATAGGAAAATATATAAAAATATTTAGAGAAATAATAATCACAAAATATTTAGTGAGTCACATATAATATATGTGATTTGTAAGTGATATTTGCAACTCTTTCAAATTACAAATTTGATTGGACATAAATTTAATAAGGAGAGAGAGGGGGAAAAAAGATCTTGAAGATACAGTAAAACTCCAATAATAACATCACCAGTATCGTTGAAAAGATCACGATGAGATAAATCTAACGATACCAAGAGAGGTCATCAATGATAATCGGAGTGAATTACACGAGTGACTTGAAGTCAAGCAAGTCCTGACATCTTTGGATGGCTAGCGTGACCCACTACATTCACGGTTTGTGACCTTCTTAAGTACTGTTAGATTTGTTTTTTTAAGATCTTTTCAATGGTATTGAATATTGATGGTATAGACATCGAAGTTTCGGTGAGCCTCCAAGATCCTTTTATTTTATTTTATTTTATTTTCTCTCTCATCTCTCTTCACAAATTACAAGGCGGGGGAATGAGAGGAAAAAACAAAAAAAATAATCTTGAAATTAAACCGATTTAGATTTATCCACCTCGATCAATATTTATTTTTTCCAGGAAACTTTGAGGCATCAAATAACTACCATCAAACTCATCTTATCTCATAAAACTTGCGGACATAAAAAAAATCCATTTTAGTGGTTGAAATTGACTTAAATAGTAATTTTTTTTCTTATCAAAATTTGATAATCTTTTTTTTTTTCTAACAAGGGATCGAAAAATAACATAAATAAATTTTTATATCAAAATTAACTTTTAAAAAATAATTAAAGAAACTAAATAGAATTTCTAGCTCCTCACAAACTAGATGGCAACTGTTTGTTTTCATCCAGGGAATTAATGATGCTGGCCTGCTGGTGCTTGACTGCTTGCTACACTGTGCTATCTCTCCCACACGGCAAGATTTATTATAACGTCAATATTTACAGTAGAAGCCAGCGTCATCTCAGAATTTAAGACTCTAGACTCACCAATTGGTTGCTCCCAGCCAATCAGCAACCACTTGATCCTCGTCCTTTCGACACCTTGAACATCAGCAGCCTCATAATAATGCCATGTCTCGTTTGAAAACAGTTTGGCCATTTTACGCCCACGCCTGTGCACCTCGCAGTTTGAAAACGGATCTGGATGTTTTAGAGTTTGTGGACCCAGACCGATTGAAAACTAGCGTCAAGTCTGTTCCTTGTGCGCTCTTCTTTCTGGTTTTTCTGTTCGAATCTGAAACATGAACATTTCAAAGTCTGATACGATATCTGACGCCGACGGAAGAAAAATATATAAAGACTTTGAAATATTATTTTAATCGTAAAAATAGTTGAATTTATGTGAATATGTATGATGGGTTTTATTAAAGATCAAAATGAATGATTCGGATGAGTTTTGTGTTTTTTTTAATTATAATCTTCTTGTTTATTAAAATTAGTTGATTGTATTTCTTTTAAATTCGACGAAGTATTTATTATTCATCTAATTTTAAATAATAAGATATAATATTAGCTTGAAACCCCCATTGAAGCTGACTGAAATTCCACGAAGGTGGGATCCAGCAGGTGGTTGGACCCCTTTCATTGATGGAAGAAGAGAAAAACATGACCATATTATTGACTAGAATTTTAGCAAGAGTTCCACTGACTAGTATCACCTTTACCTTGAAACCATAGACATCTTTACCTTCTTCTTTAAAACAGAGCATTGCAAGGCAGCAAAGCAGAACCATCAAGAGCCAAAATGAGACCCGCATCCCGTTTAGTCTCTTCTCTCCTCTTCTTTCTCTCTTACAGTAATATCCTCCACCATTTGCAAGCCCAGCCAACCACTCAGGGGTTCACCTGCCCAGCCAACCAGAGGTCCTTTCCATGTCAAACCTATGCCTTCTACCGAGCCTCAGCTCCTAACTTCCTTGACCTTGCCTCAATCGGTGACCTTTTCTCGGTTAGCCGCCTTATGATATCAAAACCAAGTAACATCTCCTCTCCAACCTCACCTCTCATCCCCAATCAACCCCTCTTTGTCCCTTTATCATGTTCTTGCAACACCATCAATATTAGCACTAGCATTTCCTCTGCAAACATCACATATACCATCAAGGAAGGCAACACTTTCTACATTGTCTCGACTGAATACTTCCAAAACCTTACGACCTACCAGTCTGTTGAGCTTTTCAACCCTACACTTATCCCCGAACTACTCGACATAGGAGTAGAGGTGATCTTTCCAATATTTTGCAAGTGTCCTAATCAAACCCAGTTGCAAAACAAGGTGAATTATCTGGTATCTTATGTGTTTCAGCCTTCTGATAACTTATCTTCAGTTGCTTCAACATTTGGAGTTGAAACAAAATCTATTGTTGATGTTAATGGCAATAACATCCAGCCTTATGATACCATATTCGTTCCAGTCAATCAACTTCCACAACTGGCACAACCTACAGATAGAGCATTGAAAGTTAACAGAATTGGAACCTGATGGTGATGCTTGATAATATTAAACAAATGGCATCTTCTTCTGGAAATCCTAGTTATTCTGAGCATGACAATGAAGAATCTCATTATTATTACTCAAACAAGCATGAAATATATGCTTGCATATGTTCGTTTATAAATCAAATTAGATATGTAATTATTGGAAACTAAAATGGTGGATATGCAAGCATGATAATTTATATGCTATTCTATATTTCTATGAATTTAAAAACTTTTACTTGCATTGTATTATTTGGTCTACGCACCAAAACTAATAACATTCAAGATTATATCTCGATATACATGCTATATAGTTGGTTCTCATCTTTCAGAAACTACAAGTATAATAGGAGCATCCATCAAAAAAAAAAATCATCCTAACAAGATCATCTCGTGATTATTGAGAACCAATCAAATTAAATAGTTCTATTTCTCAATCTTTCTGATTTATTCCTGCAGAACCAAGAGGTTGAAAAGATTGAGAAAAATCGGTCATTCACAATCACTTATGAAGGATTTCTCGAAAAGTTAAAGGATGAATAATCTATTTTAGAAATAGAATGGATTGAGTTTTATACATAGGCGAGGAAGATAATCAAAAAAGAAAGAAGAACTCTTGTGGACCTGGATCGATTGAAAACTAGCGTCAAGTCTGTTCCTTATGCGCTCCCTTCTTTCTGGTTTCTGTTCGAATATGAAACATGAACATTTCAAAGTCTGATACGATATCTGACGCTGATGGTAGAAAAATATATAAAGACTAAGAAATATTATTTTAATCGTAAAAATAGTTGAGTTTATGTGAATATGTATGACGGGTTTTATTCAAAATCAAAATGAATGATTCGGATGAGTTTTGTTTTTTTAACTGTAATCTTGTTATTTATCAAAATTAGTTGATTGTAACTCTTTTAAATTCGACGAAGTATTTGTTATTCATCTAATTTTAAATAATCCATCCATTGAAGCTGACTGAAAGTCCACGAAGGTGGGATCCAGCAGGTGGTTGGACCCCTTTCATTGATGGAAGAAGAGAAAAACGGGACCATATTATTGACTAGCTGACTAATATCACCTTGACCTTGAAACCATAGACATCTTTACCTTCTTTAAAACAAAACATTGCAAGGCAGAAAAGCAGAACTATCAAGAGCCAAAATGAGACCCGGATCCCGTTTAGTCTCTTCTCTCCTCTTCTTTCTCTCTTACAGTAATATCCTCCACCATTTGCAAGCCCAGCCAAGCACTCAGGGATTCACCTGCCCAGCCAACCAGAGTTCCTTTCCATGTCAAACCTATGCCTTCTACCGAGCCTCAGCTCCTAACTTCCTTGACCTTGCCTCAATCGGTGACCTTTTCTCGGTTAGCCGCCTTATGATATCAAAACCAGGTAACATCTCCTCTCCAACCTCACCTCTCATCCCCAATCAACCCCTCTTTGTCCCTTTATCATGTTCTTGCAACCCCATCAATAGCACTAGCATTTCCTCTGCAAACATCACATATACCATCCTGGAAGGCAACACTTTCTACATTGTCTCGACTGAATACTTCCAAAACCTTACGACCTACCAGTCTGTTGAGCTTTTCAACCCTACACTTATCCCCGAACTACTCGACATAGGAGTAGAGGTGATCTTTCCAATATTTTGCAAGTGTCCTAATCAAACCCAGTTGCAAAACAAGGTGAATTATCTGGTATCTTATGTGTTTCAGCCTTCTGATAACTTATCTTCAGTTGCTTCAACATTTGGAGTTGAAACACAATCTATTGTTGATGTTAATGGCAATAACATCCAGCCTTATGATACCATATTCGTTCCAGTCAATCAACTTCCACAACTGGCACAACCTACAGTAGTTGTTCCTTCTGGGGCGCCGCCCCCTGAGAAGACAGAGAGGAAAGGTGTGATTATAGGATTAGCAGTTGGGCTAGGAATTGCTGGGCTTTTATTGGTCTTGGTAAGTGGGGTTTGGTTTTATAGAGAGGGTGTGTTGAAGAAGAGAAGAGATGTTGAGAAAGTTGAGGAGAAGCGTAGGATGCAGTTAAATGGGGGAAGGAAAGGGTTGAAGGATATAGAAGTGAGTTTGATGGCAGATGTTTCAGATTGCTTGGATAAGTACAGGGTTTTTAAGATTGATGAACTGAAAGAAGCTACTAACGGGTTCAGTGAAAATTGCTTGATTGAAGGATCTGTGTTTAAAGGGTCCATAAATGGAGAGACCTATGCCATCAAGAAGATGAAGTGGAATGCCTGTGAGGAGCTCAAGATATTGCAGAAGGTAAGTTTTTTTTTTTCTTTCACTGATTACAGTATATACTCCAGCCTTTACTGTTTGTTTTGGTTTCCAATGAGATAGTAGGATCAGGGACCCAGTTGCATAAAACTTTGCTGTTTCCGTGCTTTTACAGCTCATAAAATTTAACACATATAACCCAATTAAAGACGACTTGGCATTTTATATTTCACAAGCTTTCAATGCATACCAGTGATCAGAGTTCTAGTAGAGCAGAGGTCTAGCCTTATCGCCGGCATGAAAAACCTCTAGTCTTGACCTGAACTCCCAAGTAGCAACATAGACGATTAAGTTCATGAATCTCATCTGCTTGATTTCTGTGGGCTGGGATATTTTGGGCGATAGGAAATTTTTACATAATTCCAAATGCGGAGGGGCCATAATGAGGAATCCAGAAAAACACGGGATTAAAAATTGAGACATGACAAGGACCCCAGTGTCTGACTTCCATTAAAATTTGCAAGTGTCTAATTTTTATAATGGTTAGGTGAAGTGACCTGTCTATTCCGCAGCTTCATAATGAGATTAGGATGTCAATGTCAGATCAGCCCATTTCTTTGAGGGCGTGCTAATGCTATTGCGGAATGTGGATTCCTCATCAGATGAAGGCAGTAGTCAAATGCCATCTTTTCTCCGTTCTTTCGAACAAAATCAATAAAGGCTGTCGATTTCCCAGTTAAAAGAAGTCATGATGCCATTATCAGAACATGGACTTTCAAGCCATAGCTAAATACTGAAATGTCAACCTTTTGTTTTCTTGATATCCTTGCCTTACTAAATTCTGCAGATAAATGAATGTCCCTAACTGCAAAATATTCGAAATCAAATGCTAACATATATAAATAAGTGAATGATTTTATTATAAAAAAATATGTAAATAAGTGAATGATTTCATTGCCTGATATCAAGCTACTGGAATAGCTTAGCGTATATATTTTTTTAAGCTATTTCTTTTAGCTCCATGGGTTGGACAGTTTGGGTTAAATATGTAGAATAAAATGCTTTAGCCAAAGCAGAACTGTGATATAATTTGTCTAGTACCCACCAAATTATGTTTAAAAGCTTAATGATTTTCATTTTAATCATCTATGAAAATACATTTCTGTATGGCTGTGTGGCAAACTCACTGTTCCCTGTTGAAGGTAAACCATGGCAACTTGGTGAAGCTAGAGGGCTTTTGCATAGACCCCGAGGATGCAAATTGCTATCTGGTCTATGAGTTCGTAGACAATGGCTCTCTACATTCGTGGTTGCATCGCAACGAGAAAGAAAAACTAAGCTGGAAAACAAGGTTACGCGTTGCAATTGATGTTGCAAATGGTCTCCAATACATCCATGAGCACACTAGGCCAAGGGTTGTGCACAAAGACATTAAAAGCAGCAATATCCTCTTGGACTCCAGCATGAGAGCCAAAATTGCCAACTTTGGACTAGCAAAATCAGGCTGCAACGCCATAACAATGCACATTGTTGGCACTCAAGGCTACATTGCGCCTGAATATTTAGCTGATGGTGTGGTGTCAACGAGAATGGATGTTTTCTCTTTTGGTGTGGTTTTGCTTGAGCTAATCTCAGGAAGAGAAGCAATTGATGAAGAAGGCAAGGTTTTGTGGGCAGAAGCTATTGGAATTCTGGAAGGAAATGTTGAAGAGAGGAGGAAGGTAAAGAGATTGACAGCATGGATGGACAAGGTTCTTTTAGAGGAGTCATGCTCAATGGAGAGTGTAATGAATACAATGGCTGTTGCAATTGCTTGCTTGCATAGAGATCCATCAAAGAGGCCTAGCATGGTGGATATTGTCTATGCCTTGTGCAAGAGCGATGATTTGTTTTTTGACATCTCAGAAGACGGATTGTCAAACCCTCAGGTAATGGCAAGATAAGTTGTGTTTTTGGGGAGCTGGTGATCAGATTTAGGGAGTCATTAAAGTAAAGGGTTATATATTTAAGCTTAATAATACGATGTAATATACATATTAAGACTGAAACATACGGTGCCACTTTGCACATAAACAAATTAAAGTGGAAATTGGCCTGAAACTCTCAACTTTCCCTTCAGCTACTGCAGCATGCTTTTACCTTGACGTGTGGCAAGCTTCAAATATGGCTTCCAACTTTTGCCATCAACAGAGTTGAAAGAGAGAATGTTGATGTACACAAACTAGAGTAAATGGAAAAAAAATTCTTGCAACGTTTTCATAGATAAATCTTGCAAAATATAAGAACTGTCTCCATGCTCATCAGGCACAAGGCCTGTTTTGCAAAACTTTTCTGGCCTTGTTTGTGTTTTTCCTTTTTAACAGAATCATGTCTTTTTTTATCCATATCATGGTTTTTGAATAAAAAATTATTTTAAAAAATAAATTTTAACTGAAAAGCAAAAAAATATGTCTGGATAGTTTCTATGTAATTGTATGAAAAATAAAAGAATGTTATTATAATTTAAAAAAAAAAGTGTTGATTTGATTGCCTGAACCCAGTAATTCTAGTTCTTCACCAAACCAAACCTCAAGTCGGATAAGAAAATCATAATATATATATATATATATATATAAACCTAAATCTAACGAAATTTCAATATGCAAAATATAACGAAGGCAGACAGTAGTGTTAAAGCAAGTCAATAAACAATTTCAAAATAACAAGTTTCTATTTTGTGTAATTGAAAGATAAAATATTTAAAAAAAAAATCATGTTAGAAATAAATTTAAAAAATTTAATAATAAAAAAACTAATTTCAATCTGACTAATACTTTGTTATTACTATTATTATTTTCAGATTAGATATATAATTATTTTTTTGAGTGTAAAAAAAAGAGACAACAAAGGGTAGGCCCAACACCTTACTCCTCTTTACCTTCTTGTTATTTTTTTATTGAGGGAATAAATGATATGTTATCTATTTTTTATTTTAAAAAAAAAATAGATGATATGTTATCTGTCATAATTGAAAAAATATTTGCAATCCTCAGGGTTTGAATTCATGACCTCTGACTTGTCGTACACGAATTAACTAAATTATAACATAATATTGTTATAACATGATTAAAAAATATATTAAGATTCTTTACTCTTGATATGAATAGTAAAACATCATAAAAAAACCCTAGTTTTCTTAGAGTATTTAGGCAGTTATTACTTGATTTTGATATTTTTAGTTGAATAATTAGTTAATTCCTTTTGTTTAAAAAAATCCATTATTAAATCCCTATATTTTTCATATTTTATTTTAGAATTTGATCCTTCTATTAGCTCTTCATAACAATTTAATTATTCCTTTTCTCTGAAATGTCCATCATTTTTTTTTAATGAAAAATCTTCAATCTCACCTATTAGGACAAAACTAAAAATACATTAAGATAGGGTAATAGAAATTAGAAAAAAAAATACTTAACAGTCAAATTTGGTAAAAAAAACTAGATTGTAATTTTCAAAACTCAAAGGTTAATTAACTCACTAAATCATAAAAAACACAGGGACTAAATTATAGTTTACTTTTAATTTTAATGTAGCACTACGTACGTACCAGTACCATATGTTGAAAACTCACAGACCTGGAGGAATTTGGCAGCAAACCAGCCCAGCCCAGTATTTATTAAAGAACAAGAATATTTCACTAACTAGCAAAATTGAAAAAAGAACAAGAAAAAGAGAAGAGAAACTCAGATTAATTCTTAAATATTGTTGTTGATAGATTCGATACATGTATAAATCATACTCGTCACCATGACATTTGTAGGTATAACAACTGTATGCACACAAGCTATACGTAAAGCTGCTGTTTATACGTTTCTTTTTTCAGAAGAAGAAGAAAAAAAAGAAATAGAGTACTTAATTGGCATACGAAAGAACAAAATACAGGATTAATAAGTAGACAATGTCCCAGCCGCATTTTCGTTTTATTTTTAGGGCATGAAACCTACCGCCATATCCCGGTTGCAGTCTTACTACTGTATGGACTAGTTAGAGGCTTTGGATTGCTCAGTAACTGAGCTGGGAAAGGCAGGCGGTGGTTGACGATTGGCACGGCCAACGAAGTTCATTTCATTCAACTGGCAGGTGCCACTTACTCCAGGGATGCAAGGGGAAGCCGCAGATGGCGGCACTGGACCCCGTTGAAGGGACTCGATAAGTGGAAAGCGTTTTTTCAACAATTGCTCTTCATGCAGTGGCCTCATGGCTGCACCACATTGGAGTGTGCTCAAAGTCAACAAAATGGAGAACAAAGTGAAAACAATTGTGACACGACTATTTCCATTGAAGGCCATTTTTTAAAAATGAACTTAAGGACTCTGTTGCAGATAATTAATGCGTATGATTGAGCAGGGGAATTATGTTCATATATATAGACATACAACATGTCCATGTCTTACGTACGAGGCAGGAGTTTTGCTTGCTCAATCACCTGTTAATTGGTCAATTGACTTGAGCGGAACATGCTTGGATTCTTACAAATGACTTGGCATGGGTTGAAGTTTGAAATATAACATGGTACGGAGACTGGAATAATATGTTTTCATATGAGATTATGAATGAGTATAACAAGTTATCGAACAATTTCCGTAGGCTATGAAAGGAATAAAGAAAAGAGCGAACAATTAACCACTTTCAATTCTTTGAATTATATTAGGATTAGACTTTGATTTAGAAAATTGTTAATAGAAAAACCAACTACCAGAGTTCTTTGAGGGAATGCTGATCGATGACTGAATATTTTCAGAGAGCTGGGAAGTTAGCTCACAAAGAGGCCAACAAATGATAAATATCATTTAACTTTCAAACAGGAATGTTCCTGGAAAGTGACTCAATAATCCCACAGGAATTCCAGCTCCTAATTAAAAGAAAAGGGATTATATTCACATGTTTTTCCATATTAGAATTATAACAATGGAAATTATTTCATACATATTAGGACTTCCTAATTAACAGGTTTCATCTGCGAATTCTGTGATTTACAAGCTGAGAGAGTTTAGTAGACTATCGAGAAGGTGGTGGCCTCTATTGGAGGAAGCACTCCTAAAAAGACCTTGAATTGAACAAAGAAAAAGCTAGTCCTCCAATTAGTATTTATCGTGTCCGAAAGATTCAGATGAACGGGCGAGTGAGATTGCTTGTGCTGCGGAGCAAAATGTGTTTCTTGAATCAATGCGTCCAAAGACTGGAAAAACCTGGTCACGTGGTATCCGGTGCATGCTAGCTGTGTGAAACGGTAATTGACTTTGATCTCTCCAACAAGCGTTGCCAAATGGTCAAGACACGCATTCATACTTACTGATTATTTTTTATTTAGTTTGGTTTTTATTAAAGAATTAATAAAACTGGTTTTTTTATAAAAAAAAATCGAAACCTTGACCGGTTTTGGTTATTTTAAAACAAAAACCAGTTCAAACTGACCGGTTCGGTTTGGATTGGTTTTTTTCTTGTTTGACTCGGTTTTTTCCGGGCTTATAAAACCGAAACCAAGTCAGTTGGTTTTTTAAAAATTCTAATCAGTTTTTTTTACGGTTTAGTTTTTTTAATTTTTTTTTAGTTTTCTCAATTTAATCAGTTTTTTAATTTTTTTTACTCACCTCTATCTAAGACACGCATTCATACTTACTGATTATTTTTTATAAAAAAAAATCGAAACCGGTTCAAACTGACCGGTTTTGGTTATTTTAAAACAAAACCCAATTCAAATCGACCGGTTCGGTTTCGCTTGGTTTTTTTCCTGTTTGACTCGGTTTTTTCCGGGCTTACAAAACTGAAACCAAGTCAATTGGTTTTTTAAAAATTTTAATCAGTTTTTTTACAATTTAGTTTTTTTAATCTTTTTAATTTTTCTTGATTTAATCAGTTTTTTAATTTTTTTACTCCCACACTATCTTTTAAGCAACTTGGAGGCCACATCCTTGAGCTTGTATTTGGTTCCTATGGAAAGAAAAAAAAGTTATGTTTGATTCAACGTTAAGAATCGAAATCGAGTGTAAAATATTGGTTATAAATTTTATTAGAAGCTTGATGGTTAAAAAATTAAGTTTGAAAATTTAGTTTAGATTTAATTAAGAATAAAATTTTATAAGATTAAATTTAATTTTTATCAAATTAATTAGTTTAAATCAGGAATAAAATTACAATAGAATTATAATTTTAAATTTAATTAGAAGTTAAATTAAAAAATTCATAGCCAAAAACATCATTGTAAATTGCTCGAATTATGAGTATAAAATTAGATGAAATTAGGGGGTGAATTTTTTAAAAAAAATAATAATTTAATAAAGAATTAAGTATCAAGTTGCGTAAATCTAGGACAAAAAAAAACACTAAATCGGAGCTGAAATTGAAGCTAGCATTTACTCATCCCTGTCCCACGTGGGTGGTCCATGAACACGTTGTCCTGATAACAGAAAAGAGCTCACGCTTCTTATCTCGAAAATGCTTCGCTTGGTTCAGAGATGCTGAGTGGGCTGTCTGTCTGTCTGTCCGTCCTTGTCACTCTTCCCGTCCAACTACATTATCCTGCGGTGGTCTGCCCTCTTTCCCTTTTTTACTCACGTTTCTGATTGAGATGGCCATAGCCTTTTCAGGTAGCGTTACAGTGATTATTTTGTCAGAGAATTCTATCTAAGATTTTAAACTAATTTATATTAATTTTTAATATATATTTTCTAGTTAAATTGTTTTTAACTTGACACTTTTATAAATTTATATTATTTTATTTTTAATTTTTATCCAATAAATAAATATAATAATATTTAATCAAAACTATAATATTATATTAAAAAATTAATTCAACTAAAAAATTTAACTATTAGATAAGATTCTAAAATATAATTTATATTATTTTTTTATTTTTTAAAAAATATATTAAAATAATATATTTTTAATATTAACACATTCAAATAATTAAAAAATAATAATTTTTTTAAAAATATATATTTAAATTTTTACCGAACAGCTATGTGCGGCATCCACGTTACCGAGCACTACCTTGTAATATTAGCATCTCATTATCCCACTTGCAACGACACTGGTATCATTACAAGGGAAGCATGGTGTTGACTTTATTTTTCTTCAATGCCATGAATATATTTATCTTTGGTGGGATTAAAAATAAGTCATTCTTCTATGAATGAGATCTCATTACGGAGTATTGCTGTAGGTTTATAAAATAAATATATTTAATGATATTATAATTATAAATCAATATTACATAAGTAATAAAAATTAAAAGTATAATAAAATCAATATTTCATGATAAAAAAAATTATGTTGGCGATCAAAAATTTAGAGACTGAACAAAATGATTTGCAGTAATTCACAGTGTTTGTGGGGAAAAGTACAGTATTTTCACCACATGATTTTGCTTTTCTGTTAATAAAAAGAAAAAAAAATTACAAAGCTAAATTCTGTACCAACTTATTATTAAAAAAATCGACAAAGATAATTTTGAAAGGAAAAAAACCCATTAGAAAAAATATTGTAGCAATTAACAATGTTTTATGAGTAAAAATACAGTGATTTTCCTAATACAATCGACAAAGACAATTTAAGAAATAATCATAAAAAAAATCATTTAGAGAAACATTATAGCAATCTACAGTGTTTTGTAAGGAAAACAATAACATTTTCTCCATATGATTTAGTTTTATTGTAATTATAATTTTTAACCAACTCAATATTAAAAAAAAAATTGACAAAGATAATTTTAGAAAAAATCATAAAAAAAAAATATATGTGGGAAAACACTGCAGCAATTCACAGTGTTTTAAAGAAAAAATTACAAAGCTAAATTCTCAATCGGCTCAATATTAAAAAAATAAAATCGATAGAGATAATTTTTGAAAAAAAAAAACCATGCTGGAAACACTATAGCAGTTTAAAGTGTTTTCTGATGAAAGCTACAATGCCTCCCCGCATGATTTAGCCTTATTTGTAATGACTTATAATTGTAATTCTTAACCAGCTAAATATTAAAAAAATAAAATTGACAAAGATAATTTTAAAAAATTCATAAGAAAAAAAACTACGTGGAGAGACACTGTAGCAATCCCCAGTATTTTGTGAGGGAAGCTACAGTGTTTTCCCCACGTGATTAAGCTTTATTACAAAGTTAAATTCTAACCAGCTCAATATTAAAAAAATAATATTGACAAAGATAATTTTGGAAAAAAAATATTAAAAAAAACACAAAAGAAACTAGAAAAAAACAATGTGAGGAAAAAATGTATCTATCCATAGTGTTTTGTGATGAAAGTTACAGTGTTTTCCCCATATGATTTAGCTTTACTTGTAATTGTAATTCTTAAGCAGCTTAATATTAAAAAAAAAATTTGACAAAGATAATTTTAGAAAAAAAACTATGTGGAAAAAAACATTGTAGCAATTCACAATAATTTGCGAGGAAAGTTACAATGTTTCCCTTACATGTTGTAATTGTAATTCTTAACCAACTCAATATTAAAAAATAAAATAAAAAAAGATAATTTTAGAGAAAATCATAAAAAAAAACCATGTGGAGAAACACTGTAGCAATCAACAATGTTTTAAAGAAAAAAATCACAAAACTAAATTCTCAATCAGCTCAATATTAAAAAAATATAATCAAAAAATATAATTTTAGAAAATAAAAGAATAAAATAGAAAAATCACGTGAGAAAACACCGTAGCAATCCACAATATTTAAAAAAAAAATACAAAGTGAAATTTTTAACCAATTCAATATTAAAAAAAAATAAAACTGACAAGGATAATTTTGGGGAAAAAAAGAAAAAAAAGAGTGCAAAAAAAAGAATGCACTGTAAATTATTATTATAATCTATAGTGTATTGGATGTGAGTGAACAATAAATTTCCCATTCCCTTTGAACTTATTACTTAATATTAATGGTTAAGTATCAACCTTGTCTTGTTAAATACCAAACAACTTCCTCAAACAAAGCACTAATAAGATTTTTTTAATCTATAATAATCAGATTGGATTTGAGCTGTTTTTTGTGTATTAAAACTGCTGTTCAGAATTTCTACAAACCATCTAGGATTATAAAAATTAATTCATATTATCCAACACCTCAAAGATGTTTATAATTTGAAGGTGGAGATCATAGCAACTTGAATCCGTTGTTAAACTTGGCATGGCTCTACTTGTTAGGTCCACCAACTACCTTACCGACTAGTCTTTCTCCTTGGCCAAAGCTCTTCTTTGGCATTCTGTTTTAAATAGGGATAGAGTAAAATTTATTTATTTACTTTTTTTTGCTTAAAATTAATTTTTTATATGTATTTGAATTGTTTTGATGCATTGATATAAAAAATAATTTTTTTAAAACAAAATAAAAATTATTTTGATATATTTTCGAGTAAAAAATATTTTGAGAAGTAATCGATACATCACCTCAAACACTTCTAATTTTTTTTAATAAAATAAAATTATAAAATTGATTTAATTTGACCTAGTCAGCCTGTTGCGTTAATCCACAACTCCATCAATGGTTAAAATTCATTAACTTATTTTATTTTAATTTCTCAAAACAACATTTTCTGAAATTTTTTTTATTTATAAAAATAATACAGGTTAAAGTGGACTCCTAGGCCGTGTTTAATTCTTATGATCCCAAGCATTAATCCTTGTATATATACACACGTGGATTTCTTTTTTCGTTTTAATTAATGTAGGTGTTCGGCTCAGCATGCATGTATATTAATTAATATCATGGATTCTGAAATTAACAATTATATAAGTTTTTAGTGACCATATCATATTAGGTAACTACGTTACGCAAATATAAAATCATAAAAAAACAAATTTTTTAATCGTAAATTTTTATTAATAAACCACGTGGATTTCCTTCTAAAATTTGCCTAGAAACATCTCCTTTTTAAGAATTGAACGAAGCGGGCCAACGGCAATAACAAGATCCAAAAGTCCCGAACGAGGATAAAAAACAGATGGCCACTCACAACAAGTGGTCCACAAGATACCTTTGTCCTTCTGCAAGTCAGCAACACTGGCACTCCTAGACTGGAAAGGGTACTTACTCCTCTTTTCTCCTCTTTGTCTCTCCAGTTCCCCCTTCCCTTTTCCCTCTCAACAGAAAAACATCGCACTTTCTGCTGGTACATCACATCTCACCGCTCTCTTCCTTTTCTTTCTCTCTCAGTACTTTCCTCAAACACTGGATATAACAATATAAAAACATCGAAAAAGAGAGATGCTTCTCAGCCATTTGCAGAGCTCCCACCCATGGATCTTACCATCTCGAATCCCCAGACTGAATCAAACTCCTTCTTCACCTAAGAGGTCATTACTTCTCCATCTTCATTATCTGCACGCGCACGTTCTTTTGAGTTGATGTATGTAGCATTTTAAACTTATTTTCTGGAGTCAAGTACAACATTGACAATAACAAGAAGTGGACTTCATTAATTGAGATAGTTAAGACAGTGTGTGAACCTTTTATGGTAAATGTTGCTCACATAAAGATTTTTCCAGGAAAATATGTTGAAGAATTATTTTCCTACATAGTCGAGAATTGTTCGGCTTTGTTTGATTTCTTGGATGCAAAATACTCTGTAAGATAGGAGTTTCTTGAAGAATTTTTTATAGTATCAGCCCGATAGAGGTCTTCTTTGTTCTCTGCTGCTCTTGTTAAACAAAAATTTTCCGGTCTGAGCATTTAAGATGGCTACACTCAATAATTTTTTTTTTAACAGAAAAGATGGAAAAGTGTGCTAAATTCATGTGGTGTTGGTACTTTGTTTTATAGGATGACATCAACAACTTCACGCTGACAGTGTATTTTTACAGGAAATCGCTTCCATGCCGATTTTGGTGGATCAAGTCTCCAGCTTCTGGAGCTTGTAAGTTTGGATTATGCAACACTGGAGGTGAGTTTGAAGCCGTAACCCTTTACCACTCGTTTAGTGCTCAAGTATGATAACAAGGTCAGAACTGTACCTAGATTGGGGTTCTGTCTAGTTAAATGTAGTATCAAGTTCATCTATTTGTTTTACAAGGATGCAATTTTTTACTCAGAGCCCATAAGTTCTGAGGCAATAAGTTTGCAACCATTTCAGCACCTCAAATCAAAGAAAATGCTGTATCAATCTGTTTTGACATTAATTTCTGTGTCAATTGTTATCATAATCCTTCCTATTTTGGTGCTTAGCTGATACTACATCATCATTTTTAAATGAACTGTGATAACATTTTATCTTAAAAAATACATTTTTCAGGGAATTGTAAAGCCATTAATCAAAGCACATGGTATAAGTTCGATAGTGCGGTGTATACAGATATTCCAGATAATTCACATCCCAAGTTCTTGAGTTTGAAGCCAAATAGTAGCTCTGAGGTAAGCATTAAGTGAAAGAACCTGAATATGGAACAAGTTAAAAGTTGGATACACTGTAATAGAGGAATGGGATCTTCCTTTTCCATTTGTGATGTTTCCACAACGAGAAAATAAAAGAATGGTTTGGTTGCATTGATTCTTACTCTACTTCATGTGTACAATTTTATATATTTGGCTCATAGCGTTTTCTTTTGTTGTATATCTGGTACTGAAAGAAAAGAGATCTAGATTGATGTACAATATTTCTGCATATCTCGTTGTAGAAAATTTTACAAGTAAATGTGTTTGTTGTAATTTGTCATATTTATGTTGATGTGATCTACTGTATGTGCAGGATTGCCAAGCTAAACTTACAATTGGATCAATTGCAATGTGTTGCTTATTGACACACTTAAATTCTGCAAATACATTAATAAAGATTGTCAAAGACTTGCTTCCCTCCTTGGCTGGGACTTTTGGAACTACAAACTCCCCATTTGCTTGTGTATCTAATTCCTTGAACAAACCAACACCTCTGCAGTTGGATGTGTCCTTACCCTCATTTCAAGATATTAAGTGGAGCTTATCACGCCTACTTTATTTGTTCAACATGCAACTTGAAAGAAATGTTGCTACGTAAGTGAAACAATAAATATCCTTGTTCTGGTCCATGTGCCTGTTTTTTTTCTACCAGCTAGATCACAATAAGTTTTGTACGTTATCCCTTATGTTTTGAGGGATTAGAAGATAAGATGTCATCAAGACATTATGATACAAAGTTGATGTAGCTGCAGTTAAGGGAAAACAAACCATGGATTTGTTCTCCTGTAAAACAAAATAAGTAGAGTTCTAATGGCATAAATCCCAAGCATGTTTGTACAATCAAATGGTCTACTGATCACCAATTATGCCAAGAAGGTTTTCTATAGTTCTATCTGTCAATTATTCACTCTTAAATCTAACTGTGTTATTCTGCATTAGGAGTTTTGTGGTAAACTTGGCTGCTTGAGAAGCATTGCAATCGTTTTGAGTGTATAATGGGTTACTAGATTTCTGAGATGGATATTTAAATTAATATTTAGCAAACATTTGTAAATATGTGGACAACTTGATCTTTAGGGTTAGAATTTTGGTACCAAAGTACTTAATTGAAACCTTAACTTGAAAATTATACAGCCTGTGTATCGTTCTGGTATCTGTTAAATCTCTAAGGGTTAACATTTGGGCAACAAAGTATTTCAATGAAACCTTCACTGGAAAAGGACATGGTCTGCTTAAGGTATTTGTTAAATCTCTTCCATAGTTTAAATTCCCACAAAAAATAAGGCACCTAAAAAATTTAGCATCAGTCATTGGGTTATATTGGCAAATTATGTTTTTCAGCATGTGAAAAGTTATGAGGGCCCTATGTTTGGTTTGTTGTTTTTTAGTGATCATTTTTGTTGTAAACGTGTTGTAGGTCCTTTGTGGTGCTACTCGTGGCTTGCTTCTCATTTGTTGTCATTGGAGGTTTCCTGTTTTTCAAGTTCAGGTAACCTACCAACAACTGCTCCCTTTGGAGAATACAATGACAAAGGAGGATAGTTTTGTTACTTTCTGATGGAAAATGGAACTGTTTAGCTTTATGCATGCCTGCACCATGCCTTGATATTTTTGTCTCCAATACCTCTTGGTTTGGAACTTTTGCAAGATTGCAATGCACTAATTTTGCCATAATCCTTTGGCTTATGCAGATTGGAGGGACTATGTGGAAAATTAAAATGCATTGCATGGATAAAGCTATGCCCATATTTTTATTTGAGGATCTTTGTGCATTTCATGCATTAAGCTGTAGAGTTTAAACCAACAAACTTTTAACTTACATGTCATCTATATGCCTATCTTGCAGGCTATCATTTTTGTAACAAAAGTTTCATTTTCCTCAGGCTTATTTTAGTCACAGCCATTGCCTCCACTCTTCATGTTGTCACCTTTTTTGGTGGATATGATGACATTTTTAAACATTTGGTTGACATTGGACTTTCAGTGCCTTCTTGTTTGTTCCTTCTATGTGCTCTATTTTCAAGTTGATCAATGGACAAAAATGTGCAAACATTGCATAAAGAAGTTCCATCTATTGATGCCTCCATCCTGTATTTTGTCTCTTAAACTATTTGAAACAGACATTGGAGAGGATCTCTTCAGGTTTGATCTGGTTATAGCTCATCTCTGTTAACCAGATGTTAAGTTTCCATTCTATAAGCTGAAAATCTTCTATGTGAGCTTTTTTAGTAAAATCATTTTCCCTTTATCAATGCCAACCATTCTTTATTCATCAAGGAACTCACTCTAGCTGTGATCCGTTGCTTATTTGGTTCTTCTCTTAATTAACTCTGGCTGCATCTAGTGCTCTCACTTGTTTGCTAATCTGGGCTTGTGCTATGTTTAACAATACAGGGGTAGCCAATCTCTGGAGGACTGCTTCTGGGAAGCTTGGGCATGTTTGTGTTCATCTTCTACTCATTTAAGGGTGCGTTAAAGAGGTGAATGCTTACAGGAGTGATTATTAAGTGTGTAGGGATTAAAAGCTATTTCAATGTGTTTTTTGAGGGAATGTTTAATATATAAGAAAATGCATGATTTTGTTTTGGGTGGGATTTTATTTTATTTTTGTTGGGGGGTTGTTTACCTCTTCCAAATGCCACCATACATGATTAATAGTGGCCTTTGTAATTTTGCACGGATTTACCTCCAAGTGAACTTGGCTTTTGGAATTTCTAAAGTTCATTCATTAGAAAGATTTCCTACATTTTCAGAATTGTTTGCTTACATTTCTCTATTCTAAAGAACTTCATTATATATGGAACTGCAGCAAAGAACACGAGTTGAACGCGTTATTGGCTTTGTTCTTGCTATATGGGGTATATTGTTCTACTCTCGGCTACTGAGCACAATGACTGAACAGTTCAGGGTAAGCTATTGGAACAGGAACTACTTACTGATGCTGAATTGTATTTAAGTTGCATTCTTAAGACTGTTACTTGGACAGCATAACATGCAAAGACTCAGGGAAGGGGCACAAATGCAAGTTCTTGAGACTGATCATATCATCATTTGCGGAGTAAACAGTCGTCTTACTTTCATACTAAAGCAGCTAAACAAGTACCATGAGTTTGCTGTCCGCTTAGGTACTGCTACAGCTAGGTAATTAATTCTCATCTGCTAGGACTGTTCTGTTGCAGTATGTGTGCTATATGCACCTTTGATTGTGTTTTGTATGTCTTTACAGGAGGCAGAAAATTCTACTCATGTCTGACCTCCCAAGGAAGCAGATGGACAAGCTAGCCGACAATATCGCCAAAGATCTTAGCCACATTGATGTCCTCACCAAAAGGTATGGTATAATTAAATCCTCTTTGTTAATTGCTGCAGGGCTTGTGCAAAATCTTTCAACCATGTTCTTTTCTTTCCCTGTGGCTTTGCCAAGAGTTCCTTCTTTCGTCATCAACATCCTTTGGTTGTAACAGTTGTTTATTTTGGCGATAATTTAATTTCGATGCAAATATTTCATTACGCATGAATTTCTCTCTTTATAAGGCACACCAAGCATCTAGGACTTTTCTTTCAACAACTTTCTTCTCGTTAAAGAATTACCCATCAATAAAATTATTTTATAAATTCAAACAACCAGAACATATACATTACATTTGAATTTTAACAACCTATCTGTGAGTGTTCTGTTTTCACATGTTCAGCTTCTTATTTGTACAGTTGCAGCCTTAGCTTAACAAAATCATTTGCAAGAGCTGCAGCTGATAAGGCACGTTCCATAATTATACTGCCAACAAAAGGAGATGGGTAAGAAATTCAAAGCAACATTTGTAGGACTATCTGCTCATATTAATTGACATGTTAGCAATATGTCACACAAAACTGCTTCCCTTTCATTTTGTGGAAATCATCTTGTAGTACACGGACAAGCACCAGAGTTGTTTTGTTAATGATAGAGATATTCTTACCATGGTAAATGTCATTTTTAAGCTTAACTGTTAACCTGTAAATATTGTGGATAATATATTTGGATCTCGGTCCAAATTGTATCGATGAGCCATGTTTCCTTGATGCTTTATTGTGATGACTGATAAGGTTTGTACCTTAATTACATTGACAGAAGGAGTGCTGTCCTTCAGTGTCTTTTGTCCACTATGGTGGTCATTGGCCCTTACCATACGGGCAAAACTTTTCTCCACAGCATTGAATTTGTATCAAATAATGTTTACAATCAGTAGTAGATGAACTCAAGATTTGTAGGAAATATATTAGACCCTTCCAAGATGCTTCCCTGGATTTTGTTCAATATGCAACAACGAAACTTACAAAGAGTATGGTCATTAGCAACAAAGAAACTACAAAGATGCCACATTAAATTGACTGCATTTAATACCTTTTTGTTAATTTTTTCATCACTATTTGTACTTTTGCATGTCATTATCTTTACTGTCATAATTTAATCCGTTGATCAACTGCTTCCAGATCAAGTACATACATAACTTGAAGTGTTCCCTACTGTCTCCTTCTGTGCCTTTTGATCTCAATTTTGGCCTTTGGCATCTTGCTAGCGATATCAATGATTTTAATTTGCATGCACCTGAAATAATCAACATGATGACTTTGTTGAGGTGTTGGCCAATAGGACTTTGCTTGACCAAGAAATACTGTAGCTCTTATAGGGTTTACGGGAATATGGGGAAGGATAAAAGGATGTTGGATCTAATGGCCTCTGATTTTGTTAGAATGATGGAACTGACTGTTACAAGTCTCACTTTTTGTGCATCTGAATCTTGCTTCTTTTCTTAGTGAACAGATCATCTATGTTTTGGGAATGTGCAGTTCTAAGAATTTGTTTGCGAAAGCAAGACTAGAAAAAAACTAGAATTATATTAATTTTTGATCTTCTATTGATTAGGTATGAAATCGATACCAATGCATTTCTATCTGTGCTGGCCCTTCAACCTATTGCAAGGATGGATTCAGTTCCCACCATTGTTGAGGTATGTTAGGTTTTTCCTGATCACTTAATAAAGTTTATTGTGCAAAATTTAACTGAATATGGGGTTCATTTTGATATACAGGTTTCAAACACCAAAACATGCGAGCTTCTAAAATCAATTTCAGGAGTGAAAGTGGAGCCCGTGGAAAATGTTGCATCCAAATTATTTGTTCAATGTTCTCGACAGAAAGGGCTTATAAAGATCTACAGACACTTGCTTAATTATCAAAGTACGGTGTGAATTTCCCATACATAAATATGGCTACCAGTATTGTCTGTGAGAGAGAGACAGTTTAGGTTTCCTTTTGGGTTAATATGCTATTTCCTACTGAAAGAAAGCAGCACCACCTAAATACTACTTGAACCTTCCCAACTCTACTATCCGAAGCAAAAAAGAAAATTCCTGCCTAAACACAATTGGCTTTGGTTTGAATTAGAATGGTTCTGTGCAAATTGGGTTAATTCTTGGGCTATTAAAACATATCCCCATACAATACCCCTTGAAGTTAATCAGTTTAAATAGCAGAACTTTTTCCTTTTTCTATTGTATGAAATATCTTTTCCATTGCCCAATTTTGTATTTGTACAGAAAGCGCTAATCGGTATCATGTTTACGCGTTGCAGAAAATGTATTTAATCTTTGCAGTTTTCCTGCTCTAGCTGGAATTAAGTATTGGCAGCTAAGACGTGGATTTCAAGAGGTAATGTCATCCACATGGTTTCAGCTAGAAGATAGCTGTCATGCAGTCCACTAAGTTTGATATTTTCTTCTTCAGGTAGTGGTTTGTGGTCTCTACCGGAATGGGAAAATATTCTTCCACCCAGATGATGATGAGGTTGTGCAGCAAGCTGACAAAGTATGTGGATGTTATGGATTTCTGAACTAGCATACATGATCCTTTAGTTTGCGCATTTAGGATCCTAACCTTAAGATGCAATCCAGTGCAACTTCTAATTTCTATATGAAAGCAAAGAGTGGAACCTGAAATGCCAACCTATTTAGCCACATGAAACTGCTTTATCTTTTCAGTCTGACCCTGATTAAAAAATACTGAGGTTGTACTCAGAAAACTTCAGAATGATTATTGGATATTGTTGCAAATTGGCAATCATATATCAGCCTCATGGTTTATTAATTTCTAGGTGTGCATTGTTGTTTTTATTGTTTCACTGTCTTATCACATGCTGCCTATGGTATCTGATTTTAATATTTTTAAATCCGGTAAATCCAATAATCTACCTGGGAAAATATAAAGATAACAGATTAGTTTCAAGTAACAACATGCTGCAGCAGTTAGTTTGCTGCCAGGATAAATCTAACGGTTCCAAATTTGACTAAGAACAGGCATGCATATGAGCCCTTGCCCTTGCATGTCAATGAGTTGATTGATTGTTGCTGCAAAATAGTGTTGCTTCTATCTCTAATTGATGATTGCATGTTTGAGACTTGGAGTCAAATGCCTGCAGTTCACTGGATTTTACTGTATTTGGATCAGTTAATGATGGTAACTATAAACTAAATTAACATGTATCATTAAGTGGAAGTCAATGATGCTGTATAGTTCAATGGATTAGTTAAGTTACTATCTTCCCAGAAAAGATATTTTGAGCTTTAGGTTCTAGAATTACTATAAATTAGAGCAATTTCCAGTGTATGAAGGGTCACTATCTGTCATTTCCAACCATCACTGGCTGCATATAATTGTATGGTTGCCTAGTTTACCACTTTCTTCATGTTTTACTTTGTGAACATCAATGGTTTTATGTTATGCAGTATATATCCTATATGCCATGCCATTGTGTTGTCTTATGTTATTTCATTGTCAACTTCATTATATAAATTTTAGATGGCTACTACTTCACATGGAAAGATATGTTTACTCACAGTATATTGTTTCAAATATGTCTCCTTCACTCATGTTATTGGGTTGATTACGGTTCCCCCTTGATCTTATTTACTTGTTCTCTAATCTGCTCGCTTTTGCTACATAGATCTTGTTCATTGGTCCAGTTCACGGTAAAAGGAGCCCACAAATTGCATATTCCAGTGTCTTCAAAGAAGGAGCTTCCTTTTTTCAAAATCTGGAAGTTCCGGAAGATAACAGTGACAATTTAAATTCGGCTATAGAATTGAGAAAAACACGGCTTGAAAATATTGTAAAACGCTCCAACAGATCAGGGTCAAAGGTATCTTCTCCTAGAGATGATTGCTCAATCAATAGTTTACTTTTGGATTATATTTGTTGCTTTGTATGATTGTTTTGCTTGTCTATGTAGGCATCAGACTGGAGTCTAGGACCAAAAGAACGCATTCTTTTTCTTGGATGGCGCCCAGATGTTGTAGAAATGATAGACGAGTATGATAATTATCTTGGACCTGGGAGTGTGTTGGTATGCTGCTATATAATTTAGAGCTTTTAACTTGTTTATTTAAATGATAGCTTCTCAATTTTTCTTGCAGTTCATCTTCATACCTCTTAATTTAAATAATAAGTGCTCCTCAAATTTGGTTTTGCTTACCAGAAATTTAAAATTAAATTACACACAAGCAATTATAATGAGAACATGTATGATGTAGACGTGCAACTTATCAGAAATGGTTTAGGAACAGCCTATAAAAAATTATTGCTAACCTTAAGGCAGTCAATGATCCAGGATACATATCCCATGGATTAATTGATTAGTAAATTGATACATTTATTCTGGAGAATAGAGGAATACCATGTTGAAGGTAGCATTGGATATACACAGTAAAGAGATGATTTAGTCAGCTGTAGTCTGTATTGGAGAATTTAAATGTTTCAGAATTGTTGTTTGCAGAATGCTTCTGTAGAAATGTACCATTATCATAAATATCCTTTGTTTAGCTTCTAACTCCGTGAAAGTGTATATGGACATTTTGTTTGCGTCATTGTATCCAGATTCCCACCAAGAGGGTTTCTTTGTTGCACTTTTCCAGTTTTCAGCCCTCAAAGGATTTTACCAATAGCGTTTTGTCAATTTCCATTTCTTACTGAATAAGACTGAATTGCCTGTTTGTTTCCAGTCCCATTGATAACTTCTCATGTCAAAGCATAACTTTCTATGCTTTGTTTCTCCTCTTCTTCATCTTCTTCTTGTCGAGTCTCCTCTCGCATTTAGTATCTGTTTAGCTATTGGACAATTTAAGTCTGGCGTCCCCTGTGATTTGACTTATAATTTTTGGAACTTGATAGAACAGAACTTAATGTTTACACATGACGTGCTTTCAGCTTCTAGATCAAACGTGTTGATCTATAGTTTAGTTTCACCTCCTCTACAAATACATGCAGGAGATATTATCAGATGTGCCATTAGATGAGAGGAAGAGGACCAGCAGCGTTGCTAATCAAAGAAAACTCAAAAACATCCAGGTTTCCCACAGGGTACTATCTAATTCATCCAAGCCAAGAACAGCCATTTTACACCATTTTCTTTATTTTGTTTTTCTTGGAAACATTCTTTTCTTTGAGTCTAATGCTTTATGATCTTTCAAATATTGCAGATTGGAAACCCCGTGAATTTTGATGCATTACAGGAAACCATATTGGATATTCAGAATTCTTTCAATAAAGATGAAGATATTTCCTTTTCAATCGTGGTAATATCTGATAGAGAATGGCTTCTAGGAGGTAAAAATACGTGCCTTGGAGATAACAACATGCAAAGCTTTATTGGGTTGACGTGGCGTCGCACTAATTGTTATCTATCTTCAGATCCATCCAGGGCAGACAAGCAATCTGCTTTCTCTCTTCTTCTTGCTGAAAATATCTGCAACAAACTTGGAGTCAAGGTGAACATGATTCCTGTTAATTTCAGTTGATCATATGGATCCAAGTTTTTTATTTCTGAAGATTAGTTTTGAGAGTTTTTAATCCAAAAAAATTTAGCCATAATGAATTGATCTATCTTTTCGAGAAATGATAATCAACTCATCAATATAACAAACAACTGTTCTGCAGGTACAAAATCTAGTTGCAGAGATTGTCGACTCAAAATTAGGCAAACAAGTAACACATCCTATAACAGCCTTGTTCAGCTTTATGTCAAGAACACTGTTGTTTTGTGTGGGTATTTATTAAGCTCATGCTATCTCTTCAGATTTCAAGAATCAAGCCATCCTTGACTTATATAGCAGCAGAGGAAGTAATGAGCCTTGTGACAGCTCAAGGTCTCGAATCATTGTACTCTACTTGCTGTTACACTATTCCATTATTACCATGTTCGAGTAACTTTTTGTTTACATAACAGTTGCAGAGAACAGTGAATTGAATGAGGTGTGGAAAGACATCTTGAATGCAGAGGGTGATGAAATTTATGTGAAGGTAAATTCATCTTCCTTGTATTGTATTTTGGTGTCAAGCCTCCTTAGGTGAGTTAGGCATATTTCTCATCAAAGAGTGACTCGGTCGTGGAAGGAGATTCGGGGCTGCTCTTTTCCATTTCCTTGAGTTGCGGGTGATGGAGTAAACATTCTAGAATTAGTATGGAGTTTATTCAGTACCAACCCATTTTACACATTTTAGCTACATTATTCTGTGTTTCTTTGGCAGGACATCAACCTCTACATGAAGGAGGGGGAGAATCCTTCATTCGCAGAGCTCTCTGAAAGGGCATATTTGCGTCGAGAGGTTGCTATAGGCTATGTGAAAGATTCTAGAAAGGTATAGACGATTAAGAAAGTATATTAGCATTTGGTTTAGGTTTTAACCATTTTGGTCTAGACATCTCACCAACCTTAATTTTGCAGGTTATCAATCCAAATGTAAAATCAGAACCCCTTTCCCTGTCTTTGACTGACGCATTAATCGTTATCTCCGAGCTTGAAGGAGAGCAGCCCATTGTTTTGTAAACGTGAACTTTCAGTCATCATCTGCCTTTGCTCCCGCTTCCTGCATTTTTTTTTTCCATTGTTGCAGGGCATCTTTGTTTCTGTCTAATGTGGATGCTGCCTAACAAGCAGAAACAGTGTCAAAATCATCCCAAATAAAAGAAAAATGACGAGAGAGAAGATTAATGGTAGTTTAACTAAAGGAATGGCTACCCAGAGCAGAGTCATACAGTATACAGTGTGTAAATATGCGGGAAAATCCCTTGTCCTGTATTTTTTGCCCCAAGGAGGTTGGCACAGGTGATGCTGGTTGATAATTTTCAAATTGGTTTGTAACCAGAATTTAGATACCACTTTTAGCTGTTCATCTGATCAGAAAATTTTTGCGAGGATGGGATTATTGTAACCATGACTTGAGAACAAAAATTGTGGCCGCATCCAATCAACCAGTAAGCGGGCACTTGATGACCCTTGAGAGCTCATAGCATGGTTATTAGAACCGGATTGGACTAGTTGGTTTAACCAGTAAATCGGACCTAGGACCGGTTTGGTTCAAGGGTTTAGTAATTAATTTGGTAAGAACTGGATTGATTTGGCCTGAACTGAATCAGTCAAGAATTGGATTCAACTGGGTTGATCCGTTTCAAAGCCAACCCGTCACGTGTCATTTGATAAAAAAAAAATTGAAAAAAAATAGCTCTTTTTAGGGACCCTCGTAGATCCAAACTCTCGTTCAGTTATGATGCACTCTGGCTCAAAGCTTTGTTGCTTTTTCTATGTAACTTTGGATGTATAGTTCAATCTGTCTTTAAATAATTGAACAAGTTTTTAATGTTTTTAATTGTTTCAATCATATATTTGAATGGTATTCAATTATTTAATATGTAATTTAATTTAGAAGAAATGTGAGATCTGCGAGTACTGAGCAGAACTGTTTCTGAGTATGGTTAGATTGTGTTTTTTAAAATTTTTATTTTTTTTAAGTTTTAAATTAATATATATAGTTTTTTTATTATTTTAATATATTAATATTAAAAATAAAATAAATATTTTAATATATCGCTACACTCTAAAAAAAACTCAAGTGTATTCATTGAGGAAAAATTTAGGAAAATTAGAGCTCCTTCTTGAACTGCAAGTGATTTTTTTAAAATTTTTAATTTGATCATTAAATTATTATTTTGCATATTTTATCATTTTTTAACCCAAATCAATACTTAATTGAATTTTTTTTTACGGAGGGTTGAATTGAAAAATAGATAAATAAAGTAAAAAAAAAGTGAAATAGATGGTGGTTTTGAAATTTATCTTAAAAATTTATTTTTGTCCCTTGTTTTTTTTACTCTTAGGTGATCATTTTTAAAAAATCTATTTTGATACCAAACTTTATTTTCTTTATTTATCAATCACTTTTTTGGTGGGGGAGAAAGAGAGACTCGTCGGATTTCAATGTAAAGAGAAAAAATTATCATTTGTGACAATTCTAACTATTAAAACAGTCGATTTATTGTCAAATAATTTTATGCAATGAGAAGAATTTAGAGTAAGTGTTTTTTTGCTTTCATTGGAAGTGCCTAAAAACACAAATATGAACCCGAGAAGATTTTTTATTTCAGGTTTTTAGGTGTTTTTTTTGTATTATTAAACCATAGATTGATTTAACAAAGTACATGGAGTGGGTTCTAAGTGTTTTGGGTTAAAAATATTCTCCATCCTATCAACTTAAAAAAAAAAAAAACAAAACAAAAAGCCCCTACACATGTCATTTCTTAATGGGCCAAGCACTTGGCTTGACTTACTAGGGTCAGCAACGCGCGATCTCATTATTTTTTTATTTTAATTTTTTAATTAATAGCTTTTTAATATATATTTTTTACATAATTTTTAAATTTATGTTTTAATTAATACTTGTTCTGTGTCATTTCTCTGGCTTATTAAGCATTTTTTAAATGATTGTAATTTTTTGAATTATATTGGGTGTATTTAATTTTTTAAAAGGCTATTATGATACATCTATAATTTTTTATATATTATAGATTAAATTTATTTTTAAAAATTTAAAATGTTTTATTTTTTTATAATATTTTTAATATGTACAGTCTTACATAATATTTTTTTTTCTTTTATTTCATTCACTAGTTTTTAAGTATGATTTATGTTACAAATTAATTTTAATAAACAAATTCATTAAACACAATTAAGTAAAAAACGTGTGTTGCGATATTAAATAATTTGATTTATAATTATCTCGTAATTTTCCAGTTTTGTTTTTATTTTTTGTTAATTTTATTTTTATTGAATTATTTTGATTTTATAACTTAGGATGCCTGATAAATATATAATCTATATATATTTCATGTTCAGGTCATGAGTTTCCCGTGTTAGCCTTGCTTTGCTCGAAATAATTTTTTTATTTGTTGTTTCTATTTCATTTTTTATTGTATTATAAAACTAATTAAAATTAAACTTGGTTATCGAATTTCTCTTATTTGTTTTTAAAATATAATTGTTTTTTAATTTTTTTGTTATAATATTTTTTATTTAGACTACGACATTGCACGAGTCATTAAGAATATTAAAATAATATTTAAAATTATGATAATTATTATTTTTTTAAATATTTTTTATTTGAAAATATATAAAAATAATATTTTTTTATATTTTAAAATTTATTTTTAACATGAAAAATAAAAAAATAATTTTAAAAAATAAAATAAAAATTAAAAACACTTTTTGAAAAACAAACAAGCGAAGCAGAAGAAAAAGGTCGTATCATAGTATAGCGAAAGGATCCCAAATCTTGTCGAGCGAGTAAACGAGAATAAACAAAACAGAAGAGGGGAGGGGGGGAAGGGAGGCATATCAACTTTCGAACTGCAACATGGCCCATGGTGGCTATGGCAAACGAAGAGTGGCTGAGCGCAAACCCCCTGTAGGTCGCCGTTCCAAAGGATTAGGCGTAGACAAGAAGCCTAAACAAAAGCCCAAATCCGTCTCTATCAAGAACCAAATCCGCTCTATAGATCGCATGCTCCGCAAGGTACTACTTCTTACTTCCTTTTTTCACTTTCAATTAGGGTTTTTTTCACCATTAATTAGTTCTCTTTTTAATACAAGGAACTTCCACTTCAAGTAAGAGAAGCTCAAGAAAAGAGGTTAGAGGAATTGAAGAAGCAACAAGAAATTCATACTCGTTTGGCTCTTGAACGCGAGATTTTCTTGCGAGATCGGAAGATTAAGTTTTTTGGTAAGTGAAATATATATATTTTTCATTATTTAGTCTGAAGCTAAATCCTCAAAGTCATTTCCTTTGTTTTGTTTAGAGAGAAGAAAGATAGATAGAAGAATACGGCGTCTTGAGAAACTGCTGCGCGCTTCATCTGGTCAGCTACCCCAAGATGCTGATGTTGCTGACCAGCTTTCTAAATTGAAAGAAGATCTTGAATATGTTAGGGTAAGCTGCTGCTGCTGCTCTAAATGTTTTTTTTTGCAACGCTATATTTTGCCCTTTAGTTGAGCAAATATGTAATGGACATTTACTGTTGTTCTGTACTTACCTGATTGAAACTAAAGATACAGTCTACCATACAGTGTGAGATGAAATGTTGACTGTATTGTATTTAGTTTGCACTTGAGTCTTCTTGGAGGTGTATTTTAAACAAATACATGAGCTCCGCTTGTCCTGCTTCTTGTTTTTTTTTTTCCCTTTAAAAAAAGAAATCTTTCTAAGCTGAAATTTTTTTTTCTATTTACATTACTATTTTCTCTTGGAATTGTAGTTTTTCCCCAAGACCGAGAAATATGTATCTTTATTTACTGGAGGTGATGATTCAGACATAGTGGATAGGAGAAATAGATTGCGCAAGCAGATTAAAGCCAACTTAGTTGCTGCTGCAGCCAGCGGCAAGGATTTGGAAGGTATCTTCTTTCTTTTGCTTACCTCTGCAACTTTCTAAATAAAATGATATGAACTTTCTTGCTTGGCTACTGGACCCAAAGAATGACCCTTGTATAAGTTATAGCAGTGAGTGGTGGATATGGTTTGTTCTCGAAATCTTGATGTAGAAACATCACCATTTCATGCTTGTGGATCTGCTCCATGGATTAAGTTTTTTTGCAGGCATTTGTGTTTAGACAAATCATTGTCCTCAAGAAATGAAGCTAAAATATACAATTATGTGTATCTGTATTAATAAAGAATACACTGTCTGTTGTCACAGGAAGAATGTTTTTCCCTATCTTACCATTCTGTGCACCACAATATTTTGCGAATTTGTACGTAGCTAGAATGAAGAAATGAGGTTTTTTTTTGTGCCCTTGCCAAGGGTGGGAACCCAGCCTCTATGCCTGGTAGATATTACTTAGCTTTAAATGTTTTACCATTTATTGGGTTGTGGGCAGATCTCTAGAGTGACATCTTTGATTTAAGATAAATGATACAGGTCATAAGCTGAACAAGCAAGCACCCACCAATAATGCTTTCCACATTACAAAAGGCTTTGTGGATTATACTCCTATTCATGCTGTTTACCTGCTAATACATTCTCATTAAAGTTTTCTTGTGATATCTTCTTATTATTGTGATGATTTTTTTTTTTTTACTTACCTTAACAGAGACAGGGAGTGAGGATGATGGTCTTTTGGATCTGAGTGAAGACGATTTCTTTTTAGCTGAAACCTCGAGTGATGAAGCTGATGCAGATGATGAATGGACAGATAAAAGTACAAGGTATATACCATAACTGTGAGGGAAGATTCTAGTTTCAAGATCTACATTTGCAGTTGGGCAAGTTATTTTATCTTATCAGTTGCTTGATTTATATTTCCTTCATGTTTTTATCAGTCACATTTACTACTGAATCAAGATAGCAATGAAAAAATAAACATGCATGTACAATGGTTTATTCTGCAAGCTTTATGCTGTCACATTAGACTGGAAGGCTCTGCGCACCCATTTGGTCCTATATTTAGATTGTCATAATATAGTTTTGCATATGGTGTAAACTGGTTTATACCTTAAAAGGTGCATATTATAATTTGTTTTCAGGGAACCAGCTTCTAGTGCTTCTGGCAAAGCAGCATCTGGAATGTCAAGCGATGAAAGGAATCAGGTCACTTTTTAAACCTGAATATTGCACTGTTTTAATGAAATTATATATCAGCTATTTTTTATTTTTATTTTTTTGTTATTTAAAAAAGAAAATGAACATTTTTTCTGACATCAATTTTTTCCATGGAGACAGACAGCTGCCAGAGCTCTAATGCCTCCTCCTCGGCCTTCAAATAATTTGCAAGCAAATCCAGTGCATGCTCAATCAAGGTTTGGAGCTTCATCAAGCAAAAATTCATGGAAACAGAGGGCTGGAATTTCAACATCTTGTAATACATCAAGTAGCATAAGTGGATCTTCCTTTAGGGCAGGGGGTTCTTCAAGTACAAGGACAGGCCACGGCAGTAATCTCAGTTCAAATTCCGATGCTCATAAACCCCGAAGGAAGAGGAGGCCAAAGAAGAAAAAGCAGCAGGTATGTTACCCTTGGCTGTAATTATGTCCATCTTGCATTCTATCTCTTTATTTCTTTCAACCATCCTAGACTGCTGTATTCATTATCTTCAAAATAATTTCATGAGTTGGAGTTTGTTAGGTGTGCAAGTCAATTTGTGTGAACATGCTTCTATTTGCTGTTATATTTATTAATTATCAAACTTCTGCGGTGCATGATTTGTTTCTTCCTCCATTTTGCAGGCCTGAAGCGGATGAAACCAGCACGCATGTAACTTCACTATAATCAATTTAATTAGCTTGTTATCATATATCTATGAAATTCTTTTGCAGATCTGTTATAACCGCCAAATATTTTTCATATTTTTTTATATCAACAAACAGTTGGGAATCTGTTGTTTTTTCTTTCTGAATGTTAACTTGGTCCAATGTCTCTGGAAAGCTAGCGTTATTTGAGAATTCTTTCCGACAGAAACTCACTTTCTGATCTATATGTATCCCCAGACCCATTCTCCTGTTAAATGAGATGAAAGATTGGCAAACCTTGGTGTTGTTGTGGTAGAGGCAGTTGGATCTGAACATGGTTTATCAGGGATTTGAATGTGTTGTCATGCGCTGAAAATTTGGTTTCCTCGCCCTTGAATTCCTTTCTTTCTAAAGAGAGTTCCTGTAGGGCTCGCTTGAAAAATGTATCCGTGCTCAATTGTTATCTCTTTGCCATAGCTCGTTCGAGTCTGCAATCACTTTTTCTCCAAAACAACACGTTAAAGATGTTAAGATGCAATGTTATTATTTTATCACGGTTTCTTATGGCTCCGATCCTTTCTTTTTTTCTTTTAATTTATATTCATATAGAGGTTGCTGGAATAGTGTGAGAGTTTTACTTTTAACTTATATTCATAGAGGTCGTGGGATAGTGTGAGATTTTTTATATATATACAAAGAAGAATGCCTATGTTGTGTTTGATGGATTCACCAGCAGGCAATATCTATACATAGTTTGGTACTAATTATTTTACCGGTGTTTGGATTGGATAATTACTTTTTGATAAAAAAAATAAATATATATGCTTTTTTAAATTTGTTTTTTATAATAAAAATTTTAATTATAAATCATATTCGACACTCTTAGTTGCAGGTTAGTAATTTTTTTTTAACATGAATGAATTAATATGTAGGTGTTGTTAATATATTTTTTTACAGTAAATAAAAAATATATTTGTGAATTAATATTTACATATAATAAAATATAGTGAATAATACATGTGTTGATAAAGACAAGTAAAAACTCAAACTTATTTTTAAAGTAGTAAAAAAATAGGATAATATTGCAATTGTTATATTGAAACATCATCTTCTTAGTTTTTTCTGTATAATAATTTTTTTAAAAAAAATGTAAAGAAAAAAAATAAAAATGATTGATGATAAAAATATAGATAATAATATAAATAGGTTCAGTATAGAGTAATAAATATGAATAATATTTTTAAAAAAAAAATATAAATAAAAAAAGATAAAACTAAAAAAAATATTATAAAAAATAGTGATAAATAGAAAAAAAATGTAAAATGATAAAAATATAAAATATGAAGAGTAATATTGATATCATATAAAAATTATAAAAATAGATTTATTAATCTTAAAAAATTATAATGAACTTGATAATAATTTAGTTTTTAAAAGTTAACTTATTATTAATTTTTTTCAAATTATTTTAAACACAAACACAAATTTAAATATATACCAAAGACACGTTTAAACTAAATGACGCGTGGTTAAAAATGTATTTGAAAATATTTGTGTTTTTGGAAAGTGATTTCGTCTTAAGAAATGTTAAATTGATATTTTTTTAGTATTTTTTTTTATAATTTTAATATTTTAATATTAAAAGAAAACAAAATTTAAAAAATAATCCATACACGACAATAAAAAACACAAAGCAAGTTTCATTTTTCTTTCAACTCTTCTTGTTATTACCAAAAAGGGGGGGTAACAGTAACACTTACCAAACTCGGTTGGGACGGAAGGGAAATGGTTTCGTAGTAAAAGTAAAACAGAAGAGCAAAGAGAAGCTCAATTCTCAGCAAGGGCACAACTCAAACACGAGCATTCAATCATTCATTCATTATATCTATTTATTTATTATTTACTGCGATATATCTTTGTTGTTACCAAAACAACAGGGAGACTGGAATCAGAGAGAGCAAGGAATGGAAAAAACCTGGAAACAACGATGCCTGCCCTTGTTGTTGTTGCTCTCAATATTATCTGCCGACACCAACCACAACAACATTATCTTCCTTCGACAAACTGCGGCTGATGGTGTCACTCCCGAGGAAGCCACGCTTCTTCGAGACGAGGTACTCCCTCCCTCCTTACTTTTTTAAATTTGCCTCTTCTTCTTTTTAATTCACCTCGAAATATCATAAGAAGAAAAAAAGAAAACTCTTCTTCTTCTTCTTCTTCTTCTTTGACATTGGATCTGTCATTGCTCAAGCATTCACCTCTTAGCTTTATCATCGAATTTCAAGTTTTTTAGCTGTTTTCTCTCTCTCTTGTAATTACTGGAGTTCGAGAATTGCTCTTACAAGTTTTATAAATTTGATCCTGCCCATTTATTATTTAATTGCATTGATGAATTTATTTGCAATCACACTAATTGAAGCTTTAAGCATTGCTCAATTGACAAAAATCCCTCTATGTATTTTTTCCTCTCACGAATCTTTGGTGAATGGCGCCATCTCTGTTTTGGGAATAGTATTAATCTTTTTAGAAAAGAAATAAAGAAATGATTTTTCTTCATGTGCGTGATGTGTTTTTGTTGATGGTATGATATAGGTTCGTGAAATGTTCTATCATGCTTTTAATGGATACATGGAGCATGCTTTTCCGCTTGATGAATTAAAGCCTCTATCATGTGAAGGAGAAGACAGCCTTGGGGGTTATGCTTTGACTCTGGTTGGTGATATCCTTGTTCCTGGTTCTTTGTCTTTAAGCTATTATATGAAACTTTGGTGAACATATTAATGCTGTCGCAGATTGACTCCTTGGATATGCTGGCTCTACTTGGTGACCGAGAACGGTTCACTTCCTCTGTTGATTGGATTGGTAAAAATCTTCGGTTTGATATAGTGAGTAAGCATTTACTATGATGATTTGAGCTCACATGTTTTGATACTTTTGATAGGAATAACCTTTTAACAGGCATCAATGCATTTTTATATTGAAATTTACATCATAGAAATTACAAGCCATGTTACCCCTCCTATCATTTTGGTCGAGCAATCAAATGACTATCCTTCTGAAGTTATAAAACCTATGTCTGTAGTTATCAGAAGACATCTTATCTAATTTTTATTTTTTATTTTTTTGATTCTGTTATCATGTTTCCAGAATAAAACAGTATCTGTCTTTGAGACTACCATCCGGGTCCTTGGAGGTTTACTATCTGCTCATCTTATTGCAAGTGATTATGCTACGGTAAATACAATGATCACCTTTGTAAATCTTTTCTTTGCAATATCTTTCTAGTTAAGGATAAGGAAGAAATGGGAAACATTTAGTAATGAATTTTATCGCCTTTTACTATGAATAAATATCAAAATAAAGCATTAAGAAAGCAATGCGCATGACACACAAGTGTGTGCATGCTGCACGTAAGTTATAGCTTAAAGACAGTATGTTCTTGGGTGCTAATATATCTTATATTTGAAACTTGATGTGCTTGATTGCTCCTCAATAATGAGTAAATGCTTAGATACCCTTTCGATATTCTATCCGGGGAGAATGCCACTTCCATCTTTTGGTTGCAGGGTATGAGAATTCCATCCTATGACAATCAATTGCTTGACTTAGCTGAGGATCTGGCTCGGAGAATGCTACCTGCATTTGACACTCCTACAGGTATGACTACTAGATACTGACATTTGCTATATTTCTTGTGGTTTTTGGCATTCCATCCTCGGGAGGTGGGTGAAATCTGTGGCATGGACACAGAATTTGCACTATATCTGTAGTTCTATGAGTGGTCGTGACTCATGAGTTTATGTTTCTGGCAATTCATAATGAATTTATATTTGTGGTTTGTTTTAAGCCTATCATATTTTTGACATTTTTTTTTATTAATAGGACCTCTTAGTTATTGTCTTCAAGCTTACTTTAGGGGATGTGTTTTGTAGCTTTATTTTTGTTGGATAGAGTCTGTCTTACCATCAATCTCTAAATTTAAAATTTCTGAAAGCAATTGCATGTTTCGAATATTGGCCTTGCAAGTTCATAAATGCTGTAATATTATCTTAATTTGATCTTAAGCTATGATGTACTGCAGGAATTCCATTTGGGTCCGTCAATCTGTTATATGGGGTTGATGAACAGGAAAGCAGGGTAAAGCCACCCTCCTTTTCTCCTTTTATGTGGATTTCTTGAGATACTTGCCAATGCTTCCCTCACCTTATAGCACCCCTCTTTTTCAAACAGTTATAGTAAATGTTTTTTGCTGCTACATGTTATTCATTGTAGAATTGACTCCATGAATTCAATATCCTAAAATGACTGGGTAGCTTGTGAAATGCAATTTTTGGTGTATTTAGATAACGTCAACTGCTGGTGGTGGAACCTTGACTTTGGAATTTGGGATGCTTAGTCGCTTGACCAATGATCCAAGTAAGTATTCATAGCATGATACATTTTCCAGGCTAGCCATTGAATTGTTGTTTTCCATCTAGTAACTGAGGTTTCTGATTTTCTCCTAGAGAAATGAGATGTCATGATTAAGTTGAGATAATGCTGTGTTTTTCAACCTTTAATACAGAATTTATGTATAAAAATGTTATAAATTGCATCTTCACACAAATTAGATTGTGCTTGCATTATTATATCATGGCCCAGTAGTGTTTGGCTTACTGCCAGGTTTCATATTTTGCAAATCTCAAACTTCTTAGCTTGTCAGATGTGCCATTTCTTAGATGGAATCCATAATTTGTATATCATTTATTGAATAGAAACTCCTGAGCCTTGCAAAGCAGCGGTGCCAGATTTGTGATCTCTTCAGTTGCTGTCCATGGTCAATGGTGAGATTTTCAAGATCCGAATAGGATTTTTCCATGAGGATTGGCACGGGCAGCACCTTTGTCTGCTCTTTTTGGCAGCATGGCTGAAGAAATTTAATTTGGCTATATTATGGAAATATTAAGGCATTTATGTAACATTATTATGAATAAGACTTTCTCTAGTCATACTGTAGACAGCTACAACAGCATATGAACGTTTAGTTTATGCACATGAATATTCTAGGATATAGTGATTTGAGAAAGTCGGAACAAGAGTGACCTATTTCTCGCTCTTTCCTGATGGTTCAAATCGAAAAAACAAAAAAATGAATCCTCCTCCAATGTAATAAATTTTTCACCTGCATTGGAATGAGCGTTGCTGCATAAGAGACTTGAGCAGAAGAGGCAGTCCATTGACTCCCTAGCTGTTGCACGCATCTCAACCTGACTTGAAACAGTGTTCAGTTACTTTATATTTAGTTAATTATCAAGCAACTTCTGTATATTGACCAGGGGCTTTGCCTCAATTAATAGTTACTGTATAAACTTTCTATAAATTCACTGGTACTTCAAACATAATAGGGTAACAGCCCCTTCCACCTCAACTCCAGAAATAAAAACAGAAGCAATCTTCACCTTCTGCTAAATTGTTCCATAATGTGGTGGTACTGTATCTAGCAACTATGGGTATTGTATGTTCATCCATCAAGTGGACCTTACAGTGCCTTTCTGGATTCTGACTTTTATTTGATAAAAGATTAACTTTCTAATGTCAATTCAGACTTTATCAGAACGTTATCCTAAAACTGCCTTTTGTATCTCCATATCACTTTGTAGCTTCTTTTCTTATATTGACTGGTTTCTTTTATTATCCTTTTACTTCTCAGTTTCTGTGGGGAATTGCAAAGGTTGATTGTGATCCACTTATTGACATTGGTCATTGTTCTCATCTCATCTTCATGGAAATGCAGTTTTTGAGCAAGTAACAAAGAATGCCGTGCGTGGATTATGGGCTCGCCGTTCAAAGCTGAATTTGGTTGGTGCTCACATCAATGTATTTACAGGTGAATGGACACAAAAGGTAACATTTGTTTTTTGAAGCATTTCAAAGTATGTAGAAGATCTCGTGTTTTTAAAATTACATGTATTTGACAGCAACATGGCAATCTCCTAGACATTTTCTTTTAAGTTGAATAATGAGGAATAATTAAATTGTGGGAGCAAATTACAGATTGCTATATGGTTTGTCTGACTAGTCCATCCCTTAAGAAAATTGTGAAAAAAAGAACAGAAGTTTTTGAAACACATTGTAATGACCTTGTCAATTGATGTCATCGTGTGTTTTAAAAGTATGAGGAGGGCACATATTAGCAGTTTTTATCTCAGCTTCAGTATTTATTTAATTTATTGCATCCACCCACATCCTTCCTCTCCCCCCAAAAAAAATGCAGCATATCGATATCTAATATGGGAACTTGGTTGAAATCTCAGTATTTAGCTGATGACATGATTTGGTTTGAGAATAAGAATTTGGGTTAATCGAAGTCACATTGCTTGATATTTTGCTTGAAATTGTACATGTCTGATGATATTTGACAACTTTGTCTTAACTTGCTCAGAAATGATGGTTGAGAGCATTTTTTTTAAAAATTCTGGAGAAGGTGGTATTCTTTGCTCGTGCACTCTTTGTGACCTTAAAATTAGGGATGGCATTCACTTGAAAAATTCAATCAAGCTTCTTGTCACATATTTCTTCATGGTTGAGTTTTCTCAACGTTTGGGCAACTCAATTCATTTTTTTTCCCCAAGGGACAATACTCATGTTCCTTTGCTGCTTTGCAGGATGCTGGAATAGGAACAAGTATTGACTCTTTCTATGAATATCTCTTAAAGGTATGTGATCATACAGTGATTCCATCAAAAAAGTATTTAATTATCAGAGTCACCAAATTTTTTTTCCACTTTCTTATGACTAGTGTTCTATATATCATGAATTAGGGGGGTAAAAATACTCAACTCAACTAAGCCTTAATTCCAAACTGATGGACACCATTTTTTAAGGTTTTTAGAAAGAGCACTTCAGAAATAATTGTCTATGCAGAACCAGCACTATCAAAATGCTTTAATCATTTCCTGTTCACAGATAATGGTAGAGATTTCTTTGCTATAGTAGATAAATCAGGTTCTCTTTATGCAAAGAGTATTTGTTCATTTCACAAGAATCTTTGGGCTGAAAATTTTCTTCATCTTTTCAGGCTTATTTGTTATTTGGTGACGAGGAGTATTTGTTTATTTTCCAAGAAGCCTATGCAGCTGCTATGCACTATCTTTACAATGATCCTTGGTAAAATCTTGTGGCTATTTTGTGCTTCAATATAAATATATCTGTTATATTTGGTTTCTTTTGTTATTCCTCTTTTATGGGGCAATAATTCACCCATTGGATCTTAATTTTAGATGTCTTTATAGGTATGTTGAGGTAAACATGGATTCTGCTGCTATTGTCTGGCCATTGTTTAACAGTTTGCAGGCCTTCTGGCCAGGCCTACAGGTATTTTCTTTTTCTTTATTCTAGATTTTGGACTATAGATTTTATGACTGCCTTTTTTTGAATCTATATTTGGTTGATTGGATATGAGTAAAGGTTTTAGCAGGAGATATTGATCCTGCAATTCGAACTCATGCTGCATTCTTCAGTGTCTGGAAAAGATATGGTTTTACTCCAGAAGGCTTTAATCTTGCTACTCTGACTGTTCAGGTATCCAAATCATTTTTATTGGAAGCCCAAGAAAGTTATTATTCATAAGTGTTCCAGATGTTAGGCCCATTCTATGGGTTTACAAATAGCTGTGCAGGAAATGTCTATTCTGTTGACCTGACATCACCATAACTCTTGCCTTTTCCCTCCACCGTGCACTTTTCTTTAAGTAATTAACTTTGCATGCTAATAGACATCTTGTGTGTTATATATTATCTCATATATTTGTATCTTTTTTCCATACATTTGTTTTATAGCATGGGCAGAAGAGTTATCCACTGCGCCCAGAGTTGATAGAGAGCACATATTGGCTTTACAAAGCTACCCGAGATCCGAGGTCAGATAAAATCTGTGACAACTTCATACTTGCATAATGTTTTTTTGTTTTTCCAGTATTGAGGATTTCTAAATTTTATATACTGACAAATATCATTGCTTCTTTATGTCTACCAAGAAGAAACCAGTGGATCTGGAAAGGATCACATACTGACGTGCCAGTACCATGAAATTTCTATATATGTTTATCATAGGCAGTAGATCCCAGTTAGAAAATTGGAGAATAATACATTCATTTGCATTGCTGATTTACTAGCTGTTAGCTCCTTCTACTTAACCTTCACATTTAGCATAAAATAATAATAAAAGGTTAACCAGATTTAATTACAAACAGATAACTTGGGGTAGACTGGAATTACCTGGATGCAAAATATTACCTGGAAAGAAATTCGAGAAATATTCTGGAATGTAAGCTGCTATAAAACAGATTCTGGTCTGTTTGCCAGATTGCATAGCCACCTAACTTAGTTGTTTCAATTCCCGTGCTCCACCTAATGTGGCTTCTACTGTCACGAAATTGCAATTGAAGCCATGTCTCTAATTATCCTCTGCAGATATCTTGATGTTGGAAGGGATATGGTTGTGAGCTTGCAATATGGGGCTCGATGCCCCTGTGGTTATTGCCATATAGTAGATGTAGAATTTCACAAGAAAGAGGACCACATGGAGAGCTTTTTCCTGGCCGAAACTGTTAGTATTACTTTTGGGTAACTCCAGTCAGATATTTTATTTTCCTTTTCGCTTGGTATTATAGAGGAACCATACCATCAAATGGGATGGAATATTTTCATCTTTGTGGATTTGGTTAATATCAAGACTGTCTGTTCATCATGTTTAGGAGTTATCTCTAATATTATTGCCCTGATAGATGGTCTTGTCATCCAATAATGGAAGGTTGTGAAAATGCTTGAGAATGTAAAGATCGTTTATGATGAGAGGGAAATTTTACCTTTTCAAATGTTTGCAACGAAAAAAATAGCATGAAGATGTTTATAAAATTCTTTTAATATGTTGTTTGGTTTCCATATTATGTGTTTTTTCCTTCTGCTTGAGAAAAGTGTGCCATTACGTGTTAAGTACATGCTAAAGAATTTCAATTAGATACTAGGATTAGGGTTGGTATGCAGACTGGTTAAATGGGTTATGTTCTATTCAAACCCAGCAGCTAAACTTTTTTGCCTTGGCCAAACTGAACCACTCCTATTCTGGCCAAGGTGTGCGAACCTTGGGTTTGACTGTTTGCTTTATATGAGATTTATATTTTGATGATAGCTTGTTTCCTACGGGATAAATTAGGCACAATCATCTTTGCTTCCCTTTTTCTGGAAAAAGAAGAATAGATTTATTAGAAGAGATAAAAACTGCTGTACAGCAAGGAGGATAAGGTGTCTTCATGGAAATAAGGCAGAAGGTTTATTTATTATTATTTTTTTTAATATTTGATATAAGAGGGATTGATGCTCATATTCTATGGCAATAAATGAGTGTGTCCTGCCATGCAGAAGGTTATATTAGTGACTTTGCCTTTCCATTTGCTGTGCTTCATGAGTTTTAATCCGTCTATGCCTTGATTATGCCATTGCATTTGATTAATTACTTGCTAAAACTGTTGTTAGGTCAAGTATCTATGGCTTCTTTTTGATTTGGCTACGGGTCCAGATAACCTTGTAGAAAATGGGCCATACAAGTAAGGCTTTGTGCTTTTAATTGTGCTTGCAAGGTTAATTCTCTACTATCTCTTATTTTCACTCATTTGTTGGAAATATTTATTCATTTACAGGTACATCTTCAGCACAGAGGGCCACTTATTGCCTGCAACCCCACAAATATCTCTCATACGTGAACATTGTTCATATTTAGGTGCAAACTGTAAAGGTGGTGGCATTGAACAGGAATCTCGTAAATCAGACATCTCAATCCATCCCCAAGAAAATAATGCCAGTGTGCTTTCTGGGAGCTGGGTTCATTCCAGCTATCCATCAGATTCCTCTTTTCTCGAGTCTACTTCTACATCAGGGTTGATGAAGGTTAGTTTACCTTTTGTTTTTTCCAAATCCCCCGCCTGCATCCTCATTTTATTACTATTAAGCACTAAATCCTATATGATACCTTGTTAAAGATGTATTAATTGATTTTACGTTTTCTTAAGAAGAGGAAGAATGCTGTTAGTAAATTTGATGCAAATTGAGTGTTGTTATCCCCTGACGTGTCATTTTGAATTTCAATGAATATCCAACTGTGAAGTTATAGAATAAATGAGTAAAAACAAGGAGTGTCAACCTACATGTTATCTGCTGTTTGCAACAGCCTTAATAATCTTGACATGGAATGTTGATGGTTTTTCTTTGCAGGGACTTTGCCCCGGATTAACTCATGGACAAAAATATGGAATATCATACCTAGATGCAACGCGTACAGCTCAGGAGGATCACTCCACGCACCAAAGAGAGAATGTGGCTGATAGCCATTCTCTGCTGGTTGTTTCCCAACAAAGTGCTGATAATTCTCTGTCGAAAAACAAGAACGAAAAACAAGAACATTGATCATGACAGGAATGTACAGGAATCAAGTGAATAATAGGAATATCTGCTTGATGCAAAGTACTGTTTGGGCAACCAAAGATTCACAAGGCATCAGCTGCTCTAATCCTGCTAGCTTCACCGGGGAAAAGATCAGGAATTATGATAGAGAAATGGAAGAAATTTTTGACATGGCACTGACTTTGGCCCTGTGCAAACCCTGAACTAGTTGATATTTTTGGCTCCAGACTACCAATGTTTTCTGATGACTGTTTTGGGCAATTCGGCAATTGTTGAGAAAGCGGGTTTCTGGCTCGGGATAGAAATATAAGAAGAAAAACAAACAGTGATCCTATATTTGTTTTACCTTGTCTCCATGTTTCCCGGATAAGGAGATGGGAATACGAGCTCAAAGCATTTGTAACTTACCATGATTCGCCATACCTTATGTACTATTATACTTATAGTGAGCCTTAAATATTGATTTTATTGGTAATTTGAGATTATTAGTGAGATCCTTGACTCCAGTACAAAAGTTGCTACGACATGGCAGCCATTCACTGTCTCTTTGCCAGGCACAGCTGTTCTTGAGGATTCAATCAGGTTTGACAAATGTTTAGTTTTTAGGGTTCTTTGATTGAATTCAGCTCTGGTTTACAAGTTAATCTCTACTTTTAGGATTCGGGATTTATCCCCTTTTCGATTCGGGATACAGGCTTGAAATCCACATCGCACCCCCATTTTAGTAGAGGCATAATCCACCAATGGGTCGCTGGCCCTGTGGTGTTTTCGTGCCTGTAGCAGTGGCCAATTGCTAAAAGGCATAGAATCACTAATTACTAAATTAATGTTTTTTTATATAAATATCTGATATAAATATATCAAAATCATTTAAAGATACTAATTCAATACTTTGAAATAAATTTTTTTTAAAAATGTATTTTTAATCTTATACCGTACACAACCCGTCCATTTCTTTCTCCAAAACTCTACGCTCCTTAACCCAACAATTAAAACCACCCTAATTCAATTTTGGCGCCATGAGATATTCGCTCTTGTAATTTTAGGCTCTATCACCATCACCTCCGACCTCACTGCTCTCTATACATTGGTGTTGTTTGCAGAGATGGAAGATAGAGATATTGTTTGCAAGAGTTCAATGGTTTTGGGGTATGGAAACAGCGAAAGAGTTTATGCTGGACAACATATATATCATGGATGGAAGAGAGGAGCGTGATCTGTTTGAATAGTTTGATTCAAGGATATGTCAAGGCTGGGGACATTGAGGAGGCATTCGTTTTGAGATAGTGCCTATGAAGGACTTGGTAGTGTTGGATGTGATAGTTTCTGCTGCTTGGAATATTTTAGAAGCTATGCTAATTCGTGATGTTGTGACTTGAAATTCAATGGTCTTGGGTTCTGTAAAGCAGGGAATTTGGAAGCTGCAGAATTCTTTTTTGACAGGATGCTAAAAATAGCAGCCGCATAATGCTTTGGACGTGTATGAGTTCTTTAGGAATAAGGTATCAAAGGCCAAATTGGAACTTTATATTGGGTATCATACTAGCTTGTTCACAGTGGTTACCAGTTTGATAGATGTGTATGCAAATGGTGCAAGAAAAGAAAGAGCTTTGAAAGCTTTTAAGAAAGGTCTATAAGAAAGATTTGCCCTGCAAAATATTACTGCCTTTGCAAATCATGGACCGAATCAAGATAGCATTTCTTTATCCAAAGCAAGTACAGCAGAGGTAGGGGAAGAAAGGTGTCAGAGAAAGCCCAAGGCCCACGACGTTGATGCAAAGGGAAAAAATAAAACTTGATATAGTTGCTTTCTAGTGGTTTTGACTGCTTGTAACATTGGGGGCATTGTGAACGAGGGAGGAGGTTTCAAGCAAATGACCGATGATCATGGAATTCAATCAGTGGCAAAGCTCTATGCCGGTGTTGTTGATGACCTTCTTAGTCATGCTAGGTGCCTTGAATAAGCATATAACCTTGTTAGTAGCGTAGCAGTCATGCTGGGTTCATCACAAGATTCAATTGGCTGAAATTTCAGGAGCTGCGTTATTCAAGATCGAGCCTGATAATATTCTGGTAATCTTGTTCTTTTGTCTGATATCCATGCAGTTGCTGGAAGATCGGATCATGTTGCTAAATTGAGAGCAATGATCTGGGAGAACCAAATTAGAAAGCATAGAAGTTCCAGCCGATTTGAGTTGGGAAGTGTTATCCATGAAGCTTCATGAGAGATACTTCTCAACATTTATTATATCTTAGACTCAATCAAAGATATGAAGGTTTTGGATCTATTATGGAAATTCAAAAGAGAAGTATTTCCTCCCTGCACCACGTGTCCCTCTAATATGTGCTCCTGCAGCATTTTGAAAGATGGATGATCAGAATGAAGTGATATAGAGACAAGACTGCAAATTTTCCAGCAGAGTACTGCCCAGATTCATAAACACAGTTCCTCCTATAAAACTAGGTTATCTAAAATCATCCTGCTAGTAAAACTATAAGCCCTTTATACTTTTCAACAAAAAAAAAACGCAAGAATGACCTTTCATTTGATATTGTAGATCAATACAAAAGTGGCAAGTAGCTCATGAACTGGACTTAACTTTTACCTTTTCCCTTGCTTAGGTGGTTGAGTCCGTTCAAGGATCAAATCCCAAGAAATCTCACTTCGTCAAATTAACAGTAAGATTCATTATTTATTTGGGAAAATCATCGTTTTTTCATTAATAATTTAAGTTGTTTTACGTATTTGCTTTTAGATTTGTGTTTAAAAAATTTGTTTGTTGTGGGAAAGTTTGCAGTACTTTTGTCAAAGGAACCAGTTTCAGTACATATATCCTACGAATCCTCCAGAATTGGTTTCAAAATGAAGTGTTTTAGGTAGATGAAATTGTTTTCTTCAATGGGCTGTAGTTTATAACTTTTGAGGAATGTGGTCCTGAAGTTGGGAAGGTGAAAGTAATGGCTAGAAGTTGGGGTAGGTGAGGGGAACTGTTTTTAATGCGTTATCTAGCCAGATTGAATGTTAGCATCACTCGGATATCAACTGAGTAACGATCTGTAAGTGGGAATGGATATTTCCTTTTCTTTTGGTTCCACCTTGGCCGAAAAACACTGGAACTTGCCACCAGCTAATAGCACTGGGGCCTGATATCTTATCAAGTAAAGAACAAATTGCCGATGTAAAAAGGGAAACATCAAGGTGCAAGTATTAATGTGGCTAGATGCTTACGTCCCCTGAAGTGAAACTGGGCCTAGAGAGCCTTGCTATTTTTCAATGTGATTTGTCTTGTATGTACTTGTTTGTTTAAAGTTGAGCAGACGCTCAATGAGAAAAGTGAAAAGAATAATAAAAACCAGGTATCGTTTTTGAATGAGAAGCAAAACTATAGTTCGATTATGACTTCCACCAGTGCTTTTAAAGCAGGCAGATCTTGTGCTCTCTAAGATAATAATAACATGATCCCTTGTAATGCTAGTGATGGTCTTTACTTTGTTTTGAGATCAAGCCTAGTTATGTGGTAGCGGTTCAGGATTTATGTTCCATAGCACTTTTAAATTCTCTCTTTTGTGCCACTAGCTTTGTTGCCAAAGGCTTTTTTAGTGAAAGATGATGCTTGGCTATCAATTCCTCAGAGTGACCTGAAGTAGGCAGTAGGGTTGCAGCTGGTGAAAATAACATCATCATCAGAGTACTTAATGAGAAATGTAGCTTATTGGCAATCAACAATATTGTTATGCTGAGAATTGTTTGAGCAACGCAAGCTATAGAACACGTCAATCAGATCTTCATTTTCTTTTTGGAACATAGGAGCTGTCTCTTGTTCAAGTACTCAGTGTCCAAGATGAGGAATGTTTTTTCTAGCATGTGAATCTTGATTGTCAATTGGAGCAAGCTGGACCATAATATCAAGTTATCTTCCATGATCTTTGATTACAACATCAGACTGTTTTTCTGGTTTGCTGAGAATTGTATGAAATAAGCATCACTAGAATTGTGTCAGGTCTTGTTTTTTGGATACGTTAGGAGCTATTATATATCTAGTCCGCACTAGACGAGGAGAGCTAAGATGATGATGTTGATATTTAGTGATGGATGGTGTAGATATGGGAGAAGTTGCCTTTGCAATAGTTTTGGCAACAAGTTGCCTTGTAAATCTTATATTATAAAGCAAGTTCAACGAACCTGTACATTTTAAATCCTTTGGAATGCTGTATTTTTTAATGGAAAGTGAAATAGTTGAAAAAATAAAGAAATAAAAACATAAATGTATTGCATGGAAGACATAAATATATGATGAATTTATTGATTTCTTAATCTTATGAACCAGAAAATTGAAAAGACGCGGCTGCTTTATGGCATGTGGTTCCCAACTTGCCACCTTTTGCCTAAAGCATATTAGACAAAACAATCTTAACTAGGTTCCAAAAATTCTCTCCCTGCTCGATAAGATTTTCTTAACCAAAATATATTAGTGATAAAACACAACCAACCATTTTATAACCTGTATAGTGATTTCGGGGTTTTAGGTAGTCATATCCTATAAAGTAATTATCAGAAATGCACAGTAAATCAGTAATAATTACACAAAAACTTGTCTTCTGAACACATATTGGATGCCTTCTGAAAACCTGTGTGTGTAGACAGAATGATGTCCCTACAAGACCAACATTTGCACGTCTGTAAGATTTGCGCCGATTCTCTGGATTAATTAGTTCACATTGATTTTAGAAGATAGCTATCTTGAATAGGAATCTAATTATGTAGTAACTGCTTAATTTACCAGACAAGCTACAGTTTCCTGCTACTTCTGACTTCTGACTATTTACCTGTAAAACACACACGGAGTATTTAATCATGTGTCATGTGCATTTTTATGTTCTTCACTATTCCCGACATGACTTACTTTCGTTGTCAACTAGCTATGCTGAAGAACATTGACAAGGGTTAAAGATGAGCATCTTTATTAGCTGAAAGTTGATACCTCTGAAGCACTTTATGCTTTTCTTTTACTTTCTTGTTGTGGGAACACCTTGTTCCTCTTAGTTTTCACACACATCCAGAAATCCTATTCCTCTTAAGGACTCTGGTGAAGCTCTGATTGCCATGTAGTCTTTGCTGATGAGTATTTATGACCACACAACATGACTGTGAAGTTTCCTAATATTTTCCTTGCGTTCTATTCCCCATGTCTTCTCTATATCGAGCAGACCTTCTCTTTTGATGTTAGCTGGATTACATCGAATGCTTTTTGGACTTCACCATTGGCAGTTAAGTTTACGATTGTGTTAATATGGATTGTTAATAAACTGAGAAGATAGCTTGTTTCTCCTGGTACTGCAGCTATTTGAAATTTACCTTCGATCGATCTCCATCTTGATGCTTATGCAAATGAAAATGACTGTTTCTTTCCTTTTCTCTTGGAATATCTAAACAGTTGAGGCATTTCTTTTACTTTTCATGTTTTCCTTTATTCTCTTTCCCTGCTTTGAAAATCAACCACAGCCTTGAACAAACTTGATCTGGTCCTTCACATCACTGGTCAAAAAGATTAAAAGAGAGTAGGGGGGAAAAAACATGGAGTAGGACCTGCCATCTTAAGGTTGAGATTCTTTTGTTTCTTCTTCCTTAATCTGTGCATTATTTGGTTGAATAATTATGGTAGGCATACCCTTTAAAGTATAAAAAGATCATGCTAGACATTTACTGAACATCCAAATCTGACTGAAAGGTGACATATTTCTCGTGGGTATCGAACCAGTTGATCCCAGAGCAGGTGGACACAAGCTGCATCAAAAAGTCACTAGAGAACACAGAACCGGATCAATATGAAAAAATATAGCCAGAATCAATTACAGGATTTGTTAGAACTTGGCAAACACACTTTTATATTTAGCTTATAGTGGTGTCTTGAGAACACTACATGGCAAAACATGACGGCCCTGTCTTTCCATCTTTCTTTCTGTTTTTATTTACATAATTGCTTGCACTTGGAGCAATATTATCTTCCTGTTAGAACACAGAACCGGATCAATATGAAAATATAGCCAGAATCAATTACAGGATTTGTTAGAACTTGGCAAACACACTTTTATATTTAGCTTATAGTGGTGTATTGAGAACACTACATGGCAAAACATGGACGACCCTGTCTTTCCATATGTTTCTTTCTGTTTTTATTTACATAATTGCTTGCACTTGGAGCAATATTATCTTCCTGTATGCAGTTTTGGTTTTGATGAGATTACAAGGACCAACAAAACGACACCATAGGTGTCCAAACCACCAAATATCTCGCTGCCACACTCTAGGATAGAAACTGTAACTTCACTCTGGTTTTTCCTGTTTCCTGTCTAAAACTTCCAGTCCAATTGTGGAAAACTCTGTAAGAGAGAGACGCGGATTCAGATTTGAGTTTTCTTCTAGGAGAACCCAAGCTGAAAGACTTTCTCAAGGGATGAATCTTCTCTTCGCCCTGCTCCTATGGGTTAACATGGCTTGTGGGGTTTTCATGCACCACAACCCAAGCCTATTGCTTCCGATCCTTTCATGATTCTCAGTTTCTTGCAGGAAGACAGGAACATACTGCAAATGAAAATGAACTGTTAGAATTTATTACATAATATATAGAAATAGATCCAAATGAACTTAGAGAGAGGGGCAGGCAGATTGGCAGAACTTACTCCCAAGGAACATCTCCAACTAGCATCCAGTCACCGTCTTTGTCCTCATAAGTAGGTGCATATTCTGACCCTTTGTAGCCTTCCCTCTCAGAGTACTCACCTGGCATAGTTACAAATATCATCATCAGAACCACAATAATACTAATCAAACATAGATAAACAACACGCAGTATATAAAAAGAACAACATAAAGCACATGCATATTCATCAAAATAGTCTTACCTATGGTGAGCTTGAACATGCTCTCCAAAGCCTTTAGGAGTTCAGGGTATCCCTTGTAAACCTTAAGGTCAATCTTTCTAAGGTAAGGTGCTCCGTCCATGCTTACTTTAATATACATCCCAGCTGCAGCCTCGTCCTCAGCCTTCTTTGGCTGTAAGCTATTTTTCCTGTAGGATCGGATTGGTGGCCAACCCACTATTTGTACCCTGCATGTCGCATGCATATCAAATGAATAAGTACTGCAATACATCATAAGAAATTAAAGGGTGAATCGATCTACTAAAAACGAAAGACCCTGAGCCAAAAAAGAACAAGGAAAAAGAAAATTTAACATACATCCCAGCTGCAGCCTCGTCCTCAGCCTTCTTTGGCTGGAAGCTATTTTTCCTGTAGGATCGGATTGGTGGCCAGCCCACTATTTGTACCCTGAAATGTCGCATGCATATCAAATGAATAAGTACTGCAATACATCATAAGAAATTAAAGGGTGAATAGATCTACTAAAAACGAAAGACCCTGAGCCAAAAAAGAACCAAGGAAAAAGAAAATTTCTGACTTACTTCGGAGCAGAGGCAGTTTCTTGGTCATCATGTTGAGCATCAGATTTACCATTTGCTCCACCCTCCTCTCTGGTCTCTGGAAATGGTCGTTTGTTGTTTCTAGCACCAGAAACTCCTTTCTCATTGGGACAACCCGTCCCTGGCAAACCCAGTCTAAGCTCAGTTTCCTTGAGGTTTAGATCATTCTCATATGCAACACCACCTTCCATGTTTTCCAACAATCTTTGTTCACGCGCAGGATCTGTAAAGAGTGTTGAAGATTGTTCTTGTTGTTTCCTTTTGATATGTAGATTCTTGAGAGAAATAAATAATAGCTAGTAGTCTCTCTGCGAGGGGATGTGTGAATGGAAACAAGTGTATTTTATATATAAAAAGAAGAGGTTGAGAAAAATCCCTGCTATTCTCTTCAAATGCATGAATTATGGACGAAGGCAAGCTAAGCCTGTCGGTAGCAATAGCAGCACCTTTGAGGCCCCTTGTCCTTGCATCGAGGGACAATAGTGGGACAAGCACAGCCGCCCATATGGAAGACTTTCGAGAGCTTTAATCGGGGACGGTCAAGATGAGTTTTGGGGGATTGTGGGAGGGAAATCAGGAACGTTGGTTCCTTAAGAGGAAAGGATGAGGAAACATCTCCATGTGGGCGGTGGGGTCCGCATGGCTAGATCGGTATGGGCATAGCCAGGCCATGTGGGACTCGAATTTGGCCATTGAGTTTTGAATTCGGTTGGATGGGTTGTGGGCTACATGACATGTGGTATATCATGTGGACATGGTCAGCCATCCCCTTATTAATGCATAATATTATTTTTTATATATATAATAATTGATTTGATTATTCCATGTCATTAAGTAGCAGAGCATAAGAACCTTAACTAAATGAATCCAATCTTCTTGACAATCAATTTAATTATCTCAAGGTCTAAAGCTGCTCGTTCATTTAATACATAAACCTTTCACATTATCCTAATGATGTTTAGTGTGCCCGAAATTGTAAGATCATACCATACATCGATGTAATTATTAGTTAATCTTTTCAGAACAAACAGCATAATCATCATTGATTTCTTGGGATGTTTTACTCTTCAAATGCAGTTAAACTTTATTTGCTTGTCCTTGACGTTCTCTTTGATGTTTCCAATTATGGGGTGTGCTTTCAAGGAGAATGGTTAACTTCTTCTAATGATGGATTTCCGAGAGGATAAAGACTGATGGTGATTTTAGGCTATTTTAGGGGTATTGGTGCAGAAAATTATTTTTTTCCCAATAAAATAACAAAAAAATTTGATGAAATAACAATCTATTACATTAACACAATCACCACCTTGTAAGAAGTGGAGATTGAAAGGGCGCAGCATAATGGCACCTTGTCCATTTGGGCTCAGAGGGGTGAGCCCCACTCGGTCCAATGGTCTGACTCTGTGCATAGGATGCTCATTTCTAAGCTGTGCAACTCTGCAAATCATCAACATCAGGGTCCAGTCCTGCTGTTGCACCCCCCGTGCGCCTTGAAAAGGTGTCCAATAATTATCATCTTGATTTTTGTACACGCTCAACAAATAATGTTTGATGAAACATCATGGAAACCTCCTGCATCCATTTGAAACATTTTACTGTCTCCTTACCCGTCATTGTCGTCTTCATGTTATTTCACTGTTCCTCGAAATTTGAAAAGCAATTTTTGATGTTCGGGTTGCTCTTTTTCATTTTGAAGGGCTGTTGATCAGTAAACACGAGCCTGTGCATCGCAGCAGGTGTGTGTCGGCAAAGAAAACTCTAATGTGCTGCAACACCTCTGTAAATTTTGCTTTTGTTTTAACAGAGTATCGATAATAAATGCGTAAATTGAAGGAAATTAAAACTCAACATGTTCGAAAAGGAAGCTGTGATGCTGTATGAAAAATGTAACCCTCAAATTTAATTTAATTTTTTTAAAATATTAAAAATTCAATTTTTTCATTTTTTATTTTTATAAAAATCAAGTAAAAATGGACCTTTTAACTTTTCAAATGTTGATATAACATATTTTTTACTAGTTTTTTCTTTAATTTTATATAAGGTAAGAAATTAACAAAAATAATAGAACCTTTAATATTTCTATAACTTGGTTTCGAACTTTTGTAATCGCTGGAACTAATTATAAAAAGTCGGTCAAAGTTAACATTTGATGGATGTTTGAAAATGATGGAGGGAGTCTGTGCTTTGCTAATTTAAAGGGGAAAAAAGGGATTCGACATGGCAGAAGAAAATAGAGACTCTGTTTTCAATAGCCATAAATAAGCACCTTTATTTGTTCATCGACATGAAAAGAAGTTTTCACCAGCAATCAATCCGAAAATCCACCCGTAGAATTCTAAAAGTAATGAAAGCAAAATCTCCATGGCTATTTCTTGCGGTGAAATGATCACTTCCAGCACCCAAGTTGTTGATTTAATTCCCTGCCATTATATATATGCTGTGAAGGCCAGGAGCTTAGAGAAGTTCTAGGTTGAGGTGATACCATGTGAAACAAAAATTGTTCACCATCTTGATTTGCCATGTGAGTTCTTGTGTGCTTGGATGATTTATGAATTTACTAGAACAACCAATGCATTCACCTTTACATATAAATCTTGTATTGGATTTGAAATAAGAGTGCGTTTGTCTAAGCTTCTGTTTTTATATTTATTGTGGGGTAGAATTCTCCACGGCACAAAATACAAGAGCAAACATATGAAACTGTGTTTTTTATTTTTAGTGATGTATCCTATTACTAAGAATAAAAACACAAGTTTAAATTTAGAAATTTCAAGTTCAAATTACATTTTTATCTACACATTTTTCTAATTCAGAGCACATTCATGAATAAAAACTGTACTAGCAAAATTCAAAGCACATCCAAGTTTCCCAGCTATTATATGCACTCATATTTTGAAAGAAAAAAGAAGAAGATAGGGCACAGAAGGTTCCTTCGACATACTTAAGTTATAGTTGATGGACAGGTACTGCAATATGGTTGGAAATCTTGGATTAACTAGATAAGCCCGGCTAACCATTAAAGTTTCAATTATTTTCTCGAAGTAGGTATTTTAATTAAGTGCTTACCTAATCATGTAACCTCAGAACTGAGCGAAAGTATTCTTCTCTGATGTAACATCTAACCTTTTCAAACCTTGATAGTAAAAGTGTTTGAGCGGGTATACTGTATTTGGGCATGCTGAAGTCGGATTACATCGATGTCTCGAGTTAATTTTGGATAGCAACATCGATGACATCCGTACAAAGTTCGCTAAATTCTGTGGTGCAACACCGATGACCACAAATATATGAAAGCTGTTTGTTAGCTTGCACTAGCTAGTGGTACCCGATTGACCCTGTGCTGGCATTTGGACAATGAAGAAGAAGAGTAACTGGCTAGATAGCGATGCCTAACGAATGAATTCGAATTGAATCTATTTCGAAGTCTCTGATCCACAAAAATATTTTCCATGTTGGATACGTGGATGATAAGACTGATCAACGGAATGGAAAAGAGTCCAGTTGGCATGACATGGCAGGTCGGCAAACTTTGACCGAGTAGTTGTGACATAGAAAGTTCGACAATGGTGGTGCACACGGATTCTGATTCATGTTTGGTTGTAAGAAAATAGCGAGTGGTAGTGACAGGTCTTGAGATTTAATGTAGGAGCATTGGAATTGTTTGGTCTGAATTTGTTTTTTCCTTTCGAATCTATCCTTTACCCTTCAGCTTTATTACAAGTCACAGTCTTGGTCCCCGGCGGAGTTGCTTGGGACATAAAAATAATAATAATAATAAACGATGCCATGAAAAAATAATTGTCCTGAACTGAGTTTTGCTATATGGGCAATCGAGGACCGGACAAGATGATTTTATTCGTACTGCTGTTATAAATCTGTTGCGTTCGCGAACCTATGGAAACAGGTTCCTCCTTCTATAATGTGTTTATAATGTGAGTAAAAAACTATGGCTTGCTATAATATTGCTGAAAAATCATTGGAAGAACCTGATAGATTTATGCGAATCAAATTAATCGCATTACAGAAACTCATTGCAGCAATTACTGGTTGTAACAAATCTCTTTATATCAACTAAGAACTACATAAAAACTATATTTCTCAATCATTTAAAACAGAGTGCATGCTTCGGATCTGAACATACATTAGAATTAGACCTGGTGAACCTTCCTTGTACCTAAATGAAGAAATTAAATAAGTAAACTTAGTCTGTACACGGACAACCAGCTGCAAGTGTTTTAGATCTTTCTCCTATCAACGACATGTTTGGGAACAAACAGCTGGTGTATTGTCCATATCCTCAACAATATTCCATCTTTGTCGATCAAGCAAGCAAAACGTTTCCTCGTCTACGCAGAGGTGTCCCTTTTAGTTATCACAGATTCGTACTAGGAATAAGGCACAGCAACTCTTCTACTTAAATACTCTCCAGAATATTGATTCCAATACGTGCATGTAATGGTCACAATAAGACAGACACGGAGGCCAGGGTACAGAGCGGCATGGGCTGGATTGCTTGATTTCAGGCTCTCTTAACAAGTCGGTGAGGTGCGGTGCTATTTTAAGTGAAGCTTAATCGGTCCTGCTTATCCTCATAAAACGAAACAGATTAGTAACTGAGCATAAATATGTATGGACACCAGCAAGCATCATAGGCTGTGCATGTTCTAAGTAAATGTCCAAGAATAACCAGCTGACCAAGCGAAAGCTTGAGGAGCTGGGAAGAATTTCTTTGCTTCGAGAATATTGATTTACTTAACGTAGGCGAAACGACAAATACAACTTAGCTAAAGTATAGTACTGGTCCCAAACAGGCCACCAGATAATAGAAATTAAAACAATCCAACTCACGAGGAACCCCACTCACAATAGGAGGAGAACTTGACAAAAAATGTGGCCATCACATTCAATCGGAGGGCTCCTTTCTCTGCATTAAATCCGTGGGCTTTCTCTTGTTAATTTCCAACTCTTATATATTCACCTCTACCCTCAAGGACCACATTTGCACTCATAAAGGGTCCGACTTTTTCTTTGCACATATTTTTTAATCTTTTGGATGTCCATCTCCATATTTCATCATAATTAATGTTGGACCAAAACTTTTTGATTAATCAATGGCTTGCTCAATATCCCACCCACCTCGCACTCTACATATGTATGTGAAGCAGAACTGCACAAGGCACCTTGATGATCATGGTGGTGGTGGTTAAATCAATAAATCTCACTTTGAGCAATTAGATTTTCCTTGTAGAGTACACTGCTAGAAATATTAGAGATAAGATTTCTTTGCTGTTTACTTGCATGTTTACTTTAAAAGTAGAGATAATAATCGGTAACAGTAGATAGAGTTAGCTAGGTTCATGCTGAGTGTTTAAAATTAGTTTTATCAATTTACAAACTTGTTTTAATCCATATAAAAAATTAGTCTTCATGTTATCAATTTACAATCTATGTAGATTTAATTTTTTTCATGGGCATTATGGAAAAATAGAAAGAAGTTGAAGAAATAAGAAGACAGTATTTAAGGAAATAGTAAAATGTTTGATACTTATTATGGAAAGAAAGAGGAAATTTAAGAGATTATGAAAGAGAAAGGTGAACAAACCAAGAAATCAATTAAGTTATAACAACGACAATTAACATTCTTGGAGTGATCCTGTGTCACTCATAATCACATTTATATACTTTTCTTTTGATAAATGTACACCCCCCTCAGCTATAGCTAGTTGATAAATGATCTTTTTGATGATCTTTGCAGTTCCCTTGGATTTTAAGCGAGAATCATTGGCGTTGAGTGAATCTGAAGGATTTTAGGTGGACCTTTGCGGTCGGAAGTGGGAAGTTAGAATCCAGAGTCCCCAACGTGACGTTAAAGCGCGTTTCCGACAAGAAGACTTCAGACACCGAGTAACGTTGATACTTATTTTGCTACAAGCAGATCCACCTGTGCTCGTGTCTGGTGGATCAGAGCATCAGGAGGAGGAGGAGGAGGAGGAGGAGGAGGAGGAGTGGTAGGCTTGCCTGGTTGTCATGTCTGATCAATTGACAGAAGGTTAATTATCTAGCTATCAATTTGCCTATCTGTATTTTCTTGAAGATGGACTAGAAATGCTTGAAGTAGGTAAAGCCACGTCTGTCCATTGAAGACCATTCATGGGATGGCTTCGTTTCCTGGAGAAAGTGGGACCCAAACGAAGCTGCTAATTAACAACGTACACTACTTCATTTGTCTTGTCTACGTTTGATAATGCAACTACGCAACCTTTTCATTCGCAACAATCAAACATATACATGCCTGAAATGTTTAGGAACCTGTTTCAGGCCTAGAGAATAGTTTTTTATGCTTCATTTTTATTTATTTTTTTCTATATTTTCAGAATTCAATTATATATTTTATTGCGGTAATTTGTCAGAAACAAAGATTTTTATACTTTTTTACAAGGATTGATCGAACACGTTTATGTTTCAATTTATTTCAAGAGATTTTAGTTTTCGAGTTTAAGATAATTAATCAACTCAAAGCTCATATTTATATTTCCCAATTGATTTTACTAATTAATACATGCAAGGGAAAGATAGGACACTTGAAGAATCCTATCATAATTGTACATTTTTTACTATATTTGGAGTAAAAAGAGTTTCGTTAATTGAATAAAAATTCCAACAATTATCAAAGCTTGAAGGAAAATAAAAGCAGAAGAAGAAGAAAGTGTAGCTCCACAAACTAAACTAAATGCTATTTTGATTAATATGCAGGAATTAAACATGATGGCAACTTTTTTCCCCTCGAGAAACCGGCTATGTAATCAAGTTTTAAGTGGTATTTGACATTGCAGTATTATTATTATACTTTTAAGAATTTTAAAAAATATTTTTTAATTTTTAATTATTTTATTATATATTTTTTATCGTTTTAATATATTAAAAATAAATATTTTAAAAAAATTATTTTAATATATTTTAAAATAAAAAATATTTTAAAATACAACATCTATCATATAATAAAAATTCTCAAACAAGAAAACAAAGAAAAAAAATATAAATATCCTTCATTTTGACGGGCAGGTTCCAAATGGGTTCGAATTATTCAAGTGGGCTTAAATGCGACCTCGGGGCTCATAGTTTTGAGACTTTATCATGGAGAAGGAGTGGAAATATATTAATATATTATACAGAGATAAAGAGATAAACTGATGATTTATCAGATATGAATAATTCATTTTGGAGTCATCATTTGATCAAATGTAACATTAATATTTGACAAACATGGCATGAACTCTCTGGACAGTGATAACTCTAGAAAACAATGTCCAAACAATGAAAGCGAAAGCAAATCAAAATCATTACTGAGCAATGAATGGAATCAGCTACTTGTTTGAGTATTGTTAGGTAGAGGAGTGTCAGCCGAATAGTCTGTTATTATTACATTTAATTGATTTCTTTTTTCACGAAAAAGAGGAAGAAAAAAAATCATTCATGGATTCAATACGGAATGGAATATATATTAATCTACTAGTAAACTTTTACGGTTGAGATTCTATCAGAGTTGTGATTAATGTTCGAGTAATGATAAAAAAAACTCATTCATGGATTCAATGAATGGAACATCAACCTGTAGTATCTTAAATAGTTAATTCAACAAGTTGAGAGGAGATTTTGGAACATGAGAGACAACTTTGGGGCAGGTGAACTTCTTAATTTCAAGTTAATTTCAGCTCCTATATAAAGAATTTCTCACTGTTTGTTTAAACGTTGATGATTTAATAATATACATGAGCACTGCTCCTGTAATGCTGATGCAATTTAAGATCACGGAATATGAAATGACAGGTATGGGACTTATGAAATACTCCCTTGGTATTCAAGTCCAACAATCCAAGGGCAAGATTTTTATTTCTCGAGAAAAGTATCTAGAGGATTTGCTGAAGTGATTTCCAATGAGTAACTGCAAACCAATTTCTACTCCATTAGCAACAAACGAGAAATTGCAGCAGAATGATGGTGCACCTAAAGAAGATGTATAGCAGCCTGGTTGGTTCTCTAATCTACTTGACAAACACTAGGTCTGACATCGTCTTTTTAATTAGCCTGATCTCAAGATTCATGCAAGAACCACGAAAATTACATTATCAGCAGCTGAAATAATTTGCGTTATCTTCAAGTGCGAGAAAACTTGGCATTAGATATGTCAAAGAGAATGGTAGCGAGCTAATTGGTTTTCCAGATAGCGACTCTTGATGATCGCAAAAGCACTTCAGGGAATGTGTTTTGCATGGGAACTAAAATGGTTATCAAAGAAGCAGAAGACTATTGCACTTTCATCAGCTGGAGGAGAATATATCTCTGCAGCAGATGCGGCATGTGAAGTGTTTGGCTAAGAAGAATTCTGTCAGATTTGCTGCAAAAAAAATGACACCCCTACAACCATTTTTTGTGACAATATGTCCACCATAGCCATGACAAAGAATTACGTGTTTCATAGCAGGACCAAAGACATTGAGCTAAAGTAAAGAGCATATTTGAACAATCAATCAATGGACGATACCCTGCCAGAGTAAGTAAAAGGAAGTAAAGAGCATATTTGATTGGTGGAGTATGTGTTAGCTGTCATCCTTGTGAACTAAGCAAGTTCTAGCCATGAACTTATGGCAGAAAACCTTAGCTGTATACCGACTTGTACAAGTCGGTTCATGAAGCCTATATCTATAGGCAAGTGTAGAGCAGTAGAGGTCCTTATGCTCGAGTAAAAAAACACTTTATTAGTATTCACAACTACCCCCTAGCCTCTGTTTAGTTTTCTGTATTATGATAGAACCAGTACAGCATATATCTTGATATCAGAAAGGGGATCGACATGTTAAATCTTGATGCAAGTAAGAAGTAAAAACAACAAAAAAAGACCTTAAGTAAATGATTCTCGGAGGCATTCTAACCTGTACGTAGTTGTCCTAAAATACATTAAATTTAAGAAACAATATAAGAAATATAGTCTCCAAAACGGTAGTTTAATTAACTAGTAGAATTTGAGGTTTCTATTTAAAGATTTTATGTTTAAATCTCAAATAGAAAGGAATATTTTTTTTCTAAATGTATCGTACCAACATGGTTCGAAAGCACTCCGTCGTCAAATAAGAAAAAAAGGAAAAAAAAATTGATCCTATATTTAGGTGAAGCAGGAACCAAGAAAGTGATTCGCCTAAAAGAGATCGGTGATCCTCTTGTCCGCCACAAGTGGGTTCGGTATCCTAGTGATTGCAGGCAAGCATATCGTCACTGGTGACTTCAAGCAACGCCTCCAAGAAAAACTAAAACTCTTGCTGATTTGAATATATTCCAAGCATAATTAATTCATTAATTTTACCAGATTATATATATAGAAAAGTATTAGTTATCGATCATTAGCATAACACCGCGTTAGTTAGGGCGGAGAAATAAAGGATAATCAAGGGAATGGTCGGGCAGGTTGGTCAGGCTAATTTTTAATTGAACATTCCAAGCAAAGAGTACCCTGGTAAGCCCCCACCATGGTATTCAATGTCTCAGCTTCTGCCAACATTTGGAATAATATTATCGCCGGGAAAGATTCTACTATATTGCATTTGTAGGACCAATGCATATTAAAACGATGGAAAACACTGTATTAGTGTTCATAATTCGTTTGATCAAGTAATTATATATATATATATATATATATATATATATATATTTTAATTTTTTTTGAGAGAGAGAGAGAAGGGGGGGGGGCCCTTAATTATGGCAGAGGGTGTGCGTTTACATTTGCATGTGATATATACTATTATATTGTTCGACATCCTGCAATGAGTTATCAATAAATTTTTAAAAAATATAAATAATATTTTAAGTATTTTAAGTTTGATCTTCTACAAACACTTTATATTTACAATATAATTCGTAGCAATAATTTTTCCTTGTATTTTTAAAATATAGAATAATATGTGAATATGTAATTACTGGCAAAAGATTCTTATCGAGGTATGGGGCGCTTGACCATCGATCCAGACGATCGGGATTTGGGTTTTTTAATAAAGAATTGTATGGTGCACGGTAATATTTCTCAAGTTCGGACATGTAATATATGAAAGACAATCTTAAATCTTTTTAATTTCTTACATGTTCAGTCTACTTCGAAGACCTTTCTTCGTTAACATGTGTGTAACTATCAAGCAAATGCCGCCAGGTGAGTGGACAGGGGCCCTGGCTTTGACCAATATTGGACACAGGAGCTCTCTTGGCGCAGGTGATGGCTTAATGATGAGGCAGTAACTTGTTTTTTATTCCATGTTAAATTAATGAATTATTGTTGTTATTATTTTGATGTTGCGTGCAGTAATGTATCGATGCACAGCTGCCATTTAGGCCCGCGAGAAGAAGACTGATTTAACAACCTCATTTCGCATGTACAGGAATTGGCAAGGTACAGCGCTGAAATATTAATTCTACGCAAAAAAACATTAGTGTCCCATGTGGCTATATCTGGAAAATTGTGGCCAGGAAACGACCACCGGGTCGCTTCGTTATATTTTGACTCCGGTGGGTCGAGGGTTGTATCAGGATTCAGGACCACCTCAAGAACACCCTAGCTAGCAGCTCAAGCCACTGCGTTACTCAAATTGGGAGTCACTAAGGTGCTGTTTGGGGTACTTTTTAAAATCAAGAAAATAAAAGGCGGTCGTTTCTTGTATTCTAATATGATTTGACTCGACCAGAAGTCCAAAAGATAAAAAAGCGTCTATTTCCTGGAGAGACAGTCCTCTTCGGGGAAGATTATTTCGAAATTTTTTTTAGGAATATGGGTATGATTATTTTTAAAATGTTTTTTATTTAAAAAATATTAAAATAATTTTTTTATATTTAAAAAATTATTTTTGATATTAGCATATTAAAATGATCTAAAAACATGAAAAAACATATTAATTTGAAATAAAAAAATAAAAAAATTCAGATTATTTTAAAAACACTTTTGAAATGCAAAACCAAATAGAGCTTTCATTGCCCCGGTATTTTTAAAATCATTAAAAAAATCAAGGATTTTTTTTTGCAATACTACAAACTTAATCAATAAGGTAAATTTTTAAATTTTTTTTCTTCGATCGATCTGGCACGAATTTCTAATCAAATATATAAGAGAAACTTGAATAACTTTTTTTATTTTTTTTTAAATAATGTTGAGTAATAAAATCAGTAAAAAAATAAAATAAAATAAAAACAAAATGTCAAGCCAAGTAAAATTTTTAAACTAATAACCTGTGATATTAAATCGAAAATACCATACATGAAAAAAATAGTAAAACTCAATTCACAACAAATCTAACATTAAATGATGAATCATCACTGTTATTATTATAACTATTATTATTATCGTCACTACTACTATCACTATCATTACAATTATCACCACCAATATTATTATCAATAAGTATTATTATTATTATTATTGCTATCACTACCACTATCATTATTATTATTATTATTACTACTACTACTACTACTACTATTATTAATGTTGTTGTTGTTACCACCAATATTATTATTATAATTATTATTGATATTATTATCACAGTTATTATTATTATTATTATTATTATTATTATTATTATTATTATTATTATTATGATCACCACCATAATTATTGATATTATAACCACTACAACCATCATAATAAATTATTATTATTATTATTATTATTAATAGTACTATTATTATTATTATAAATATTACTATCACAATTATCATCATCATCACCACTATTACTATCATAATATACTATTATTATTACCATTATTACTAACATTATTATCATCATCATCATTAGTACAAATATTATTATTATTATTATTGCAACGACTACAATTACCACTATTAGAATTTTTACCATTATTATTATTATTGATGAAATAACAAAAATCATAAACTTGTTTTGAATAATAAAATTAAAAATCATAAAAAATCTGACGAAAAGGCAAAGGAAACAAATAAAAAATCAAAAGAAAAAGGACCAAACTGAAATAAATATTATTACTATTGAAAAAAATCATAAATTTGATTTGAAGAATAAAATTAAAACTATTACTATTATTATTATTATTGAAATAACAAAAATCATAAACTTGTTAAGATTAGAAACCATTAAAAATCATAAACTTTGATTTCAAGAGAACATTTGGTCAACAATTATAAATTATGTTGACTATGAGCTAAAATAGTATTTTTTACTATATAAAAAAATGAAAAAGAAGTATACACTCCTAAATAATTTTTTAATGACTAATGAGCTAGTGGAAAAGATCAAAAAACCCCCAACTTTAAAGCTTAAGTTTTTTCCACTTAAATGTACTTGGGGCTCAACACGCAACCTAAACACAAGGAAGTTAGGTCTGGTAACTTGCCAAACTCAAATGTACTTGGAGTTTAACGCATAACTAAACTCAATGATATTTTGGCTCAGCATGTAGCCAATCTCAAGAATGTTAGGTTTGGTAGTTTGCTAAACTTATGTGTGTTTGGACTCGACACTTAACTAAATCTAAGAATATTAAGTTTAAAAAAAAGCTAGACTCAAATCATATAGGTTTGATATTATGTCAAGTCTAAAGATATTTGATTTTTAACTTTTCTTTGACCTTTTAAATATATAATTAGACTAAAAATCAAATTTTGAAATATGCTGCTGATCTTATATGTGTATAAAGATAAAGTGCAATTAATATTCACTTCATGTAATTAAGACAAGGATCCTTTTGATTTCAACTTAATTAGAAAATATAAATTAATTTGAAATTATGAGTATCGCCAATTGGGTGCTTTTCGTGCGTACGCGCATAGAATGTTCTATCTAGTAAATTTGTGATGTTGTGTGTCATGCTTTGCAGTTTCGTATTTCCACTTTTATTATTAGAACTCATTGTTATATATATATATATATATATATATATATATATATATATATATATATATATATATATATATAACACCAAACTAATTTCTTCTACAAGGACTAAAATGGAATTGGATGCGTGTTTTAGTAGTTACGTATAAAAGATTTGAAAGCTTAGCTTTGAATTCATGATATATTCCATCAAGTGTTTGTAAATATGTTACTGATGGTTTCACGTTTTTGTATTTTATAATAAAAACTTGCTAGCGAACCCATCAATAATTATAGTTGATAGATCTAATATTAGGATCATGAATCCACTTTAATCTATCACTTTTATGTAAAATGAAATTAATTTAAATTTTTTAAAAAAAATATTTAATTTTAACTCGGTCAAGTTTAGACTCCCTCACGAATCAATTTTTTGAATCATCCTAATTAATTTAGCTAAGTTAATATAAAATATAATTAAAAAAATTCAATCCAACCTGAGCTTTAATTAATTCAGCAGGTCAACTTGTTGAGACAAGTCATGTTTAATAACCATTAACAATTAGAAAATGGGGGGACATTAAACCAGCGCTGCTCTTAATTTCCATAACGAAAAACATAGGGAATCAGACAGGCTGAGGTTCGTCCAGCAATAATATTGTTGTCCTTGCAATTTGCTAAGCCTGTGTAATATATATATATATATATATATATATATATATATATATATATATATATATATATATATATATATATATATATATATATATTCCCCGGCATTGTATGAATTATCGGTTCATGTGATTACTTGCACATTGGAAGGTTCCTGGCAGAATCTTACCATTAAGGTAAGGGCGTCTATGCATGTCCAATTTTAATGGTACAATGGCATATGAGCCGGTCGAGCATTGTATGCTCATCAGCCAACGGACCCCGTGGATCGACGGAAAAGAATATGAGCATGCATGTACAAAAGAGGGGAAAAAAAAGAAAAAAGAGAGAGAGAGTGAATTTGAAAACCAAAGAAAAAGGTAGTGGAGAGTAAAAAAGACGTAAATCAGAGAGATTATTTGCGTGATACACACACATATACCAAGTGAAACTCAAGCTGAGATGAATTTAATTCAATATATATATATATATATATATATATATATATATATATGCTGCATTTATTAATCAGGAATTCTAGTTCACACCCAATTATATTTAATTTTAATCTTTAGAATCTGGGGCTATGGCAACATGCCTACCTTTACGGATAAAATGAGAAGAATTGAGTTTGAAAACGACTAGAGAAAATAATAGTTATTACGCTGAAATTGATGGGAGAATGATGATGATCACTATGCTCCAGACAGCAAAGAGAAGCCACCTTTTTCTCTCTTTTTTTTTCCTTTTTTTTTATGGACCATTACATAATAAAAGATTCTCCAACGAAATAATTTGTCAGACCAATTTCCCTTTTATAATTAAGTCAAGAAACACCCTTTGCAGTCTCTGAAATATTGTATTATATACACGTAGTCGAATTACTCCCGCGTGTCGAACTATTATCTTCGAAGTAACAGTCTTCTTTTTCTGATCTTGAATTTTATCGATCGATCTTTAATCTTCACTTAATTCATTACTTGAACTGTTGGATTAAACAGTCATATGATAATGGCAAGTTCGAATTCATTAAATTGAAAAGAAAGAAAAAAAAAGGAAAAACATCTCCATTGTTACTGCTTTTGCAGATGGTGGTTGACCTTTAGGGGGGAGATGTATGAAAGAAGACCATTTTGCGGCTCTTGATCAGATTGATTAAATGTTCAAGAATCAACATCACAATCCACCGTCCACGTGTCCACAAACCATGGATAAACAAGTTGATATGACGTACACATGCAGCTATACATAGAGAGAACCCACCCCCTCTCCCCCTCGAAACCCCAGTTATATTATTGTGGTCTCTCTCTAGCTACTTAGCTTGCAAAACAAAGAAGAGGACACGGGAAATTAGAAGCAAGGAGCTAGCTATCAACAGCCCCAGAAACAACAAGCAATAATACAAAACACGTTAGATCTTCCACTAAAGCCCTTCATTGGCGAGCGCGCGGTAGAGAGAAATGGCAACTTCTGTGCTAGGTACCGAGCGGACTGATTTGAACTACAAAGAGACTGAGCTGTGTCTGGGATTGCCTGGTGCTGTTGGTGCCAAGAATGAAGTTGAGACACCTAATAAGGCTACTGGGAAAAGAGGGTTTGCTGAGACTGTTGACTTGAAGCTTAATCTTCAGGCTAAAGAGGGTGTCATGGATCTGAATGAGAATATCAAGAATATTACTTCAAAGGACAAGAACCACCTTCCTGCTGTTACCATCAAGGACCCTGCTAAGCCACCGGCCAAGTAAGTTTTTCTTTTTTATGATTCTTCTCTTCTTCTTCTGGATCTTTTTTTCCTTTCCTGCTTCAATCGTATGGTATATATAAGCTTGTTGGAGAGCAATTACAGGATAGAAGTTGTATTATTGCTGTCGTTTTTATCACAAGCCATCAATTAACCCTCTTTCTTTCCTTTGTTATTTAAAGCTTTTGAAAAAAATTCATCTACATAGAAAATCCTTTTCTTCTAATCCTTAAAGGGATTTTTCTTTTTATTGATCCCCCCTCTCTTGTGTGCACTGGTACTGGTTAGTTATTTTATTTTTTTTGTCTTTGTTTTCTTTCTTTTTTTGGAAATTAGAGATGTAATATTAACATGAGTGATATTGGATTTCAGGGCACAAGTTGTAGGTTGGCCACCAGTTCGATCTTACAGGAAGAACGTTATGGCTCAGAAGAACGCCAGCGAGGAAGGCGAGAAGGCAAGCACTGGCGGCAGCAGTGCAGCATTTGTGAAGGTCTGCATGGATGGTGCACCCTATCTTCGCAAGGTGGACTTGAAGATGTACAGGAGCTACCAAGAATTATCTGATGCCTTGGCCAAAATGTTCAGTTCCTTCACCATGGGTGAGTGTGATTATATATATATATATATTGGCTATCTCATGATGAGTTAATTAAGAGAAAAGGATTCAATACATTGAATTGGATAGATCTAATTAATATTATAGACCCAATAATCATCGTAAAAGTACTTTTTTGAAGGTAATTATGGAGCCCAGGGAATGATAGACTTTATGAATGAGAGCAAGTTGATGGATCTACTTAATAGTTCCGAGTATGTGCCATCCTACGAAGACAAGGATGGTGATTGGATGCTCGTGGGTGATGTTCCTTGGGAGTAAGTTCCTCGTATCCTAAAAGCTCTAAAGCATGTAAAAAATTGATCAAATAATGAAAAAAAAAGAGAGAGAGGCGAGCTTGCAGCTCATTCTGCAATAGTACAACTTTGTTTCGAATGTTGCCACTAGTATTTTTTAAAGTAAATTTACTATACACTGAGCTCAGATCTCGAGTTGATGAACTCTTTTTATGATTTAATTCTTGTAAGTAATTATTCACTCATGAGTCGCGTCCAGTAATATATATATCTAATATATATAAAAAAAAATAGCAAAGTGGTGACAGTACAAATTAGGCATTACATGCACACAAGTTTTAGGGCTTTCCTAGGTCATCCATCATGTGGAGCAAAAAACATATTGGGCAGGTGCAGCAAGAATATTAATGGTTTTTTGTATTGATTTTAAATATCAAGAAAGAAGCAAGAATTAGTTTGAAATTTTATCACTTACATGGTTACGTTGATCTTATGCAGGATGTTTGTCAATTCATGCAAGCGCCTGCGCATCATGAAAGGATCTGAAGCCATTGGACTTGGTATGCATCTAGATCTAATTAATTATCTCATCATCATAACCATTTATAATATTTATTCTGAAAGTAAATTTGTTACTAAATATTGCTTCCATATGTTTCAAAAAAAAAAAAAAAGAGTTAATCATGAATGAGAAGGTATACGACTAACTTAAACTTCATGTCCAAGTTTCAGCACCAAGAGCCATGGAGAAATGCAAGAGCAGAGCCTGAACCTTGTATACTCAATTTATTTAGCTTTCCTACTGAACTCCCTCTTTTCTGCCTTGTATCCATGAAGACTGGGAGACAAGGCACTTGTGCAACGTGGGTGGAGCAGTAGTGGTGTTTCCTGGATCTGTCTGTACTTTTTTTTATTATTATTATTATTTTTGAGGAGATGTGTCTGTATTTTCGTTTGATCGTATATAGATATCAAAGATCTAGACATTTGTAATGGACAAGAAGCAAGAACTTAACCCCCTGTTGTCTGGCATGTTTATTACTAATGGCTTGCGTAATAATTTACCCATTTCTCCATTGTTTGTTGTTGTATTGGCTGCCATAGTTGCCGAGTACGTACGTGTTTTATTCCTTCAATTCAATGCTACTCCTTTTTTTTTCCTCGTAAAAATAGATTCCTTATGCCCTCATTTATTCATAAATATGTGCATGAATTATTATTTTGGAGGAGGGGAGTTGCTTTAAAATTCACGACCCAAGTGCGGGGTAGGGAACAAGAGCATGTGCATGTTGGTGGGGCTTTCAATTATGACCATTAGTTTATGCTATATGTTCATGAGCTTGCGATAAGCAAATATGTCTTTGATTGATATATATTGAATGAAGGTTGTTGAGTTAATTAAGTGGGTGGAATTTTATTTAAAATTATTATTCATTTAAAAAAATATTAAATCCATGTGTTTTTAAATGATTTAAATGTGCTAATACTAAAATAAAAAATAAAAAATATTACCTTTATGTATTTTTTTAAAAAAATACACTACTCCAAGAAGAGATAATAAAATAATACAAAAGAGAGTGTGGTTAGCGACATCTCCATGATGTGTTTTTGTGTTATTTTACTATTTTAATTGAATTCTGTGGGAACACCAACATTAATTTACGTCTATCATTCTATCACTTTCTCTATCTACTAGCACGCGTTTCAAGCAGAAATAAATTATTATTATTATTATTATTATTATTGTTATTATTGTTATTATTTGTGGATCTGTGCATCATGGCAGCCTCATGCATGTTCCTAGAATAATAATTATATCTTAGGGAGATGAATGGACAAATTGTTCCTAAGTATTTTAACCAAGTGACATTAGAAGACAAGATATCCTATAACATTTTCACATGATGCTGCCTCCTATGTATGTATTTGCGAGGAGTACAATTAACCTCAAAATCTACAATACAGCACTTGCACTCTATACGTTGATTAATTAACCTTAATTTCATCTAATTACTAAAAGATGAGAATATATATATATTAGATCTTGGGCTATATATGATGAAAGCTGCAAGCCTTCACTGTGAAAACAATTCCTCCCTCGGGACTCAACTCGATCGGCTAGCCATCAGTAATTAGGTACCTTATTTGGAGAGTTGTAACGGTATTGTAGCTAAAAAAAATAAAGAAATAAAACTAGAAAATTGTTTTCTAGGTGCCCATATCTTTATTATTTTGTATGAATCATGAATTTTATATTCTTTCTCCTCTCTTTATATATATATATATATATATATATATATATATATATATATAACTTGTTAAATATCTTGAAGATCATGAAAGCAGTGGAATACAAAGTCTTCTTTCAAAAGAAAATGTGAATTACTAGAAGGGCAAATAACGTTGCTAGAAATGATGGAAAAAATGGCCACCGAAAGTCTCCCAGTCCGAATTTGCTTGGGCTGCTCCTCGGAATCCTTCCTTCACTATTTGATGTACGTAGAGCATGTCAGTATAAATAAGTCTTGGCCCTGATTTAACAATACTAAAGAAAAGTTTTAGAGATCCAGGCCAGCTCGTTTACAGATTACATTTTTTTCCTCGGAGGAAGGCCCGAAATAGAAATGGAAGAATCGGGGAAGAAATAGAAAAATCGAAATGATATTTTAATTTCAATAATATATTTAGAATACTAATAAGAAATCAAAATGAAATTTAAAATCTTTACTGTCTCATTTTTAAGATGAAAAAGATTAAAGATTTCATTCAGCAATCATTTGCTACTTCTATCCCGAAAAACAAGTAAAGTTTCTCAAATATTTCTTCAAATGTCTTCGATGCATTGTTATCACGACAATATTATTGGTGATTTTGTTTGGATACATGAATTAATATGATGTTTCTGTATTTTTTTTAATTTATTTTTTTAATTATTATGTTAAGTCTTTCACACCTCTTGCTAGCTAAATCTGGCAATTTATTTATTTTGGCAGACCTCATCGTTTTAGATATCCTGCCAGGATTAAAACGTTTATAATATTTATTTTTCTAGAGAATTTAATATTAGTATTATTACAAGATCTTAATACTATTTATTTATTGGATAATAAAGTATATCTTCAATTCAATTTGCTTATCCAGTGAGATTAATTCCGTTCTTATCTTAAAATTACATCCTCTATGTCAATTTAGTGCATCCATGAAAAAACTAACCTTCAAACTCGAGTATATAAAATAAAATAAAAGTAAATATACATATTTAATTATTAGACCAATCACTTAGAATTAAAAAATATATATTATTTAAATTAAACCTCTGATAAAAAGATAGACAAGGGATTTTCTAGTTTAATTATAAGACCAATATTTTAAAATTAAAAATAAATATTATTTAAATTAAACCTCTGATAAAAAGATAGAAAAGGGATTGTCTAGTTTAATTATTAGACCAATATTTTAAAATTAAAAATAAATATTATTTAAATTAAACCTCTAATAAAAAGATAGAAAAGGGATTTTCTAGTTTGGAGAGGGAAAATATTATACAAGCGTTTTTATAGATCAATTTTCTAGCTATTTAAACCTTAGTAAATTTGAAAGCTAAAATTGTAGATATTGTTTTTTTTCTGTTGGATGGCGATTCCTTGTGATCCGCCTTTTTTAAATACAATTTGTGTTTAGAATTGTATTTATATGTATTTAAAAAATATTTTTGATTTAAAAAATAAATATTTTTATTTTAATATTTCTAAATTAGTTTGAAGTGTTATATCAAAAATAAAAAAATATTTTTAAAAAATACCATCAAATACACTGCTAAACCTTAACATTGCTGATCAATCGGCCACTTTTCAAATTCAAAACATTTCCGACCAAACCATGCGATATATTTGCATTTCCTCGACGGACTTTCCCAGCAACCAAACACGACATTACTTCCATGACACAACATCCCAAGATTCTCTTCCATCCTAAATTTACAGACATTTGAAAAAACAAAAAAACCTCTTTACCTCTTAAAACATAACATTCCATGAAATCACCTTGAAAAACCCAAAAGATCGACATTTAAAATCCGACCACCCCAGAATGGACTTCGTTGAATTGGAGGCGATCGAAGGCCTACGTTGGTCGTGGAACGCATGGCCAACTACCAAGAACCAAGTTTCATCCCTTGTAATCCCACTTAGCATCATGTGCACTCCACTGATGCAATCAACTGAGCTTCCGATTCTGACTTATGACCCTCTAATCTGCGCTCGCTGTGCTGCTGTTTTGAACCCTTATGCTCGTGTAGATTATCAGTCTCGCATTTGGGTTTGTCCTTTCTGCTACAACAGGAATCCTTTCCCTATTTCTTATTCAGGTATCGGCGAAACCAATCTTCCTGCTGAACTTTTTCCTACTTACAATACTGTAGAATACAAAATTGACAAGGTTGATTCTAAATTTCGGTCTAATTTGCATTTGGGTTACGGTTGGTCTAATGGCCTTTCTTCGTCTAATGTGTCATTGTCGTCTATGATGTCCGTGGGGACTCCGAGGAGCATTGGTTGTGCTGGTGCTGGTGCTGGTGCTGGTGGGGAGGTCAGGGGATTTGCGGGGCCTGTACCGGTGTTTGTGTTTGTAGTGGATGCTTGTATGGTCGAGGAGGAGTTGAGGGCAGTGAAGAACGAGTTGTTGTTGGTTGTTGAGCAGTTGCCGGAGAATGCCTTGGTTGGGCTAATTACTTTCGATGCAATGGTTAGGGTTTATGATTTGGGGTTTTCTGACTGCTCTAGGGTTGTTGTGTTTCATGGAGGACGTGAGGTTTCGTCAGAGCAGGTACTTGGATTAAACATTCAATTGTAGAATTACTTGAGTGTTTATTAAATTGTTGATTCTAATCTTTTGAAGCTTAGACATTAGTTTCCATGTGCAATTGTATGTTTTAGTGGGTCTTGTGCATATTTATTGGATGCTTCAAAAACGTTAATTTTTATTAAGTGCATTAATTGGGAAGGACTTAAATTTTTTATGACAAAAGGATTACTGTTTTCTGAAATGACTGATAAAAATTTCTGATTAGGAAAGCCAAACTAAGCAGCAGTTTGCTGTTGTGATTTGTGTAGTCTCTTGTGCTGGAGGTTTTATTTTTTAATTAGATGGCTCAAGCTTTATGCTTTTCAGGGACATGCTTGCATTGCTTGAAAGCCGAATGGGATTTGATCATACTGCTTGATCCATACTTGCCTCTAGCACTGTTCGTTCACTTCACCTCTATAGCTTGATCCACACTAGCCATTTTTCCTAGATACCAGATAAGTGAAGGAGTATCATTGTTTTGCATCTATACCACAAATCATCAAAAAACTTTTTGATATGCGCGCCCGTGTGGTTAAATAAAAAATTTCTGTGTTTACTTAAAATCACCGTTTTTCTTTCACCTTGGAACCTGCAGACCCAACAATTTCTGGGTATATACAGCACCAAGCAGCAGCATGGGAAGACTCCAGTTATCCAAAAGCTGGGATTTTTGCTACCTGTATCTGTATCTGAATGTGAGTTCAATATCACCACTGCAATTGAAGAAATCTGTTCTTTAGCTGTAGTCATGCCAGGACATCGCCCTCAAAGGTGCACAGGAGCTGCAATATCAGTTGCACTTGGACTTCTTGAAGGATGCTCAGTGAATACAGGCTCCCGGATCATGGTTTTCACATCTGGACCTGCAACTTTGGGGCCAGGGATTGTTGTGGACTCAGATCTTAGCAATGCCATCAGAACTCATGGAGACCTCATTAATGGTCATGCATCGTACTATACAAAATCCTGTAGCTTCTACAATCAGCTTTCACAGAGATTATCTAATGCATCTGTTGTCCTAGATCTTTTTGCTTGTTCTCTTGATCAAGTAGGTGCAGCAGAATTAAAAGGCCCTGTTGAGAGCTCTGGTGGGTTCATGATGTTAGGGGAGTTGTTTGAGTCTGATCAATTCAGAAAGTGCTTGCGGCAAATTTTTAGTCATGACGAAGAGGGGAATTTGAAGATGTATTTTGACGCAACAATTGAAGTGGTGACAACTAAAGATGTAAAAATCTGTGGAGCGCTTGGACCATGCGTTTCTCTTCGGAAAAAGAACAGTGTAGTCAGTGACCGTGAGACTGGGGAGGGTGGCACCTATAAGTGGAAGCTTGGTACACTAACTAATAGAACATGCATAGCTTTTTTCTTTGAATTATGTGATGAACAGAGGGCTGAACCTGGGTCTGCGTTTTTAGTACAGTTTATAACACGCTACAGGCATGGGAACATGGGAGTCCGGAAGAGGGTTACGACTGCTGCAAGAAGATGGGTTGAAAACAAGTCACCAGAAATCACTGCTGGTTTTGATCAGGAAACAGCAGCTTCAGTAATGGCCAGGCTAGCCATTTACCGAGCAGAGAGATGTTTTGCTCGAGATGTTATAAGATGGCTGGATGACGACCTTATTTGCTTTGCTTCCAAGTTTGGAGACTATATCCAGGAAGATCCATCCTCCTTCCGCTTGTCATCGAACTTTTCTCTTTACCCTCAGTTCATGTATTACTTGAGGAGGTCCCAGTTCATAGATGTTTTCAACTGTACCCCTGATGAGACTGCATTCTTCCGCCTGATGCTGAACCGTGAAGGGGTAGTGGGTTCCCTTATCATGATACAACCTACACTTTTTCAATACTCTTTTGATGGGCCTCCTGTTCCTGTGCTCCTAGATGTTCGCTCCATTTTTGCCGACGTTATTTTGCTCTTTGATTCCTACTTCCATGTGGTGATTCATTATGGGTCCAAGATTGCTCAGTGGAAAAGGCTTGGTTACCACAAAGATCCAAACCATGAGAATCTGAGAAAGCTTTTGGAAGCTCCTGAAATTGATGCACAGCAAGTGATGGTGGAACGAGTTCCAGCACCCAAGCTAATAAAGTGCGATCAACACAGTAGTCAAGCTAGGTTTCTTCTAGCCAAGTTAAATCCATCCGTGACTCAGAATTCAACATTCATAGATGGGTCAGAAATCATACTTACTGATGATTTGAGCTTGCAAGATTTTATAGATCATTTGCAGGCCCTGGCTGTGAAGGGTTAACAAAGAGTAGTGTCGTGTAGTTTTTCCCACGTTTCTGTTTCTTCCACTAAACTACATTACGAGTTGAGAGTTCTTTGTACATAAATTTATCTGAGTCGAGGGTTTTGTTTCTATTTAGAAATAGAAGCACCTTGTATTGGGTACAATGAATATTATTTGTTTGTGCTTTGCAAGCAGAGCTACTCGCATTCTCTTGCTGGCTTTGTTCAATGTTCATAGAGTTTTAGTGGATGTTCGATAGGTTTTGAAGATTTTGCCAAACAGGCTTCCTTTTACGTATTGTTATCCTGTTTTCTTCCTTTGTTACTCCATATCAGTCTCTCGAGATTTTTCAACGTAGGATGACAAGAACCAGAAGAAACCCCGGAACCATACTTCCCAGCAAAGTGCACTCCTTTTCGGTTTCTCCCTTTTGTGTTTAAAAACGATAACAGTGTTCATTGTTTGAAAATTTCAGTACACAGGTTTGAGTAACAACAACTCGAGGCACCGTCTCCAATTAAACATTTAACAGACGAGGGCCAGTTCTAATACAGACGCGCTCACTTCAGCTCGTCTCGCCACAAAACGAGCTGCACAATTCTAAGCCCTTGCGGACGTGCTGTCTGTGAAGCTTGGAGGGCAGGGGAGGGGAAAGGAAGGGTAGGGAAGGGGCTATTTGGTGTTTGCTTCATTGGATTGCAATGTTATCAGAATCGAGCGATTTGATGGAGGTTGAGGATTATCATATGGCAGTTTATGAATCATTGTGGAGTTTTAGAAAGAGAGAGAAGCGTATAGAGTTATTGAATATAGAGAGGAATAACAATGAGCTAAACTCATTAGTTTTTTGTGTGTTTCATCAATTCATGAAGAAGGTTAATTTATTATCAATTTGATAGATTAATCACTTTTATTTTCAATTCCGTTCAATTGAGTATAGTTTTTACCATATGATTTATTATTATCAACTTTAATTTCATTCATGTAAAACGGGCCCACCCTTCCTATCAAATATTATTATTTTTAATTTAGATAAATTACACCCAGTTTATTGAAATTGAGAATATAGATATTTATTTGAATGAGCACAATTTTTTAAACTGCCTTGAGTCATGGTTTTTAATCGGATTATCTCTGATAATCCCGAATTAATTTTTAATTATTTTTTATAAAATAAAATAATGTTATTTTTATTAAAAAAATAAATAATTAATGGATTGCAATTGAATTTTTTATTTGATTAACCTATATTTTTGCTTTACTTTATTTTTTTTTTAAACCTAGCATAATTTCAGTTTTAAATGGGGCTGATTTTTGAAACTTTGTTGAAGAGTTTCATCACCTCCTCTTTAATTGTTCTATTTATCTTTTTAAAATAAATAATAAATAATTAAATAAATCTAAAAGAAATAATCATGTCTATTTTTTCCCTTGATGTTTTAGGGTATGAATTATATATATATATATATTAAGTAATACTCTAAAAGACGTGTGGGAAAACTACTATAGCTTTTCCACGCCTTTCACTTTCCCATCTTTAATATATTATATTATTATAATTATTATATAATTATTATTATTATTATTATATTATATTATATACTAAAAATTAAATGAAACGCTAAATTGTTTTTTTTGTTTTTTTTAAAAAAGTTTTTTGTTTGATCCCAGGTTTGATAGGTTAGTCTGATTTGACGAGTTAACCTGGATTTTTTTTTCTTTTTAATTAATTTTTTTCATTTAGTTTAGTTTATTAATGTTAAATTTTTTTATATTTAATTATCAGAATTTCATGACACGTATCTCGGACTTGAAGGGTTAACCCGTCAATTGTTTTTTTTTTCTATTTAGTTATCAAACTTTCATGACGCAAATCTCAGGTTTGATGGGTTAACCTGGTTTGAAGAGTTAACCTGGTTAATTTTGGGTAAACCCGTCAATTGTTTTTTTTTCTATTTAGTTATCAAACTTTCATGACGCAAATCTCAGGTTTGATGGGTTAACCTGGTTTGAAGGGTTTTTTTTTTCTGTTTTAGTTTTTTTCTTTATATTGGTTTTTTTTCCTTTGTTTTTTTATTTTTAATTAATCTATTTAATTATCACACTTTTATGACAATATCTTATAGCTAGACCCACATTCAATGCTCTAGAGTCCGGTGTTGCGGTCAAGCTCACTTAAACTTAAGTCATGTAAGTTTAATGTTATTATTAATATTATAAATAGTATTCTTGGGTCAAGCGTTGCAGCTAGACCCAAGATTTTTGGATATATCTTTACAAAAAAACCTAACGCTCTTAGATCTTAGTATTTTTTTATATTTTTTATGCAAGAAAAAAAAATAACCTGTGACGTATGCCTTTGTTTTTTTTTCCTTTTGAAGCCTTTTACTTTGAATGACATGGTACAATCCAAAATAAAGAAGCTCATGCCCTAAGTTTATTTTTTTTGTCAATAGTTTCTTAATATTAAGTTTTTTTTTAATTATCAGGCTTTCATGACATGGATCCCAGGTTTGATGGTTTAACCCAGTTGATTCATATTTTTTTTCTTTTTCTTCATTAGTTTTTTCCTTATTGTAGGTATTTTTCTCTTTGCTTTTTCCTTTTTAATTAATCTTTTTTTTTTAAAATTTAGTTCATTAATATTAAATCTTTTTTCTATTTAGTTATCACACTTTCATGACACGAATACCAGGTTTGACGGGTTAATCTGATTTGGCGAGTTAACCCAATTGATTCAGATTTTTTTTTTTATGTTGGTTTTTTTTTGTTTTTTCTTTTTAATTAATCTATTTAATTATCATATTTTTATGACACGACCTTGTAGCCAGACCTACATCCAATGCTATTGGGTCTTGTATTGCTATCAAACCCACTTAAACTTGGATCTTGCAAGTTTAATGTTATTATTAATATTATAAATATTACTTTTAAGTCAGACGTTGCAGTCAGATCCAAGACTTTTAGATATAGCTTTACAGAAAGACTTAACACTTTTAATTTTTAATTTTTTTTAATATTTTTTATGCAAAACAAATTGACCGGTAAACAACAATATAATATTGTTTATTCTTAGAGGTGACTTTCTGGCCAAATGCAATGTTACCTAGCTATCTCCCCTGGTGCTTAATTATAAACTATAATATTAATAGATATTGCTGTGGCTGACCATTTTCTATTATGTATATGCCCTGTTTTTGTTTTTATCCGGGTATTTTTATATTTTTTTAAAGAATGAAACTAGTCTGTTCAGGATTTGTGGATGTTTCTCTTAATAAGTGTGTTTCTTGAGAATTGAACTTATATTTTTATTTTTTCAGGAATATAGTAGTATTTTATGCGCTAAATGAATATTTTAGTGGTGTATATGCCGTGTTAATTAATATTGAATTGGAAGATGATTACAGAGGAGATTTGGGATGCTAGTTAGATCCCATAAAATGTGGCAATTTTGCACCCCTTTCCAAATAAAATAAAACAAAGGAAAGCACAGTGCATGAAGGAGGGCTGTACGTCTCTTTTAATTATTTGTTTTTATATTTTAAAAATATTTAAAATTTTGTCTATTTAAAATTAATTTTTTTTATGTCTTATGATATTTTGATGTTTATATTAAAAATAAATTTTAAAAAATAAAAAAATTATTTTAATATAATTCTAAAAAAATATTTTAAAAAATAATTATTACTCTAATATTAAATAATTTACTGTGCTATTATTATTTTAATGATAATAATGGTGGCGGTGGTTATTATATCTTAATCCTAGTCATCATCACCAGCATTATTATGGGGGTATAATGCAGCCATGATGGCTGGTGTACTTGTCATACATGCTATAAGTAAGCAGTTCAACCCGTGTTTTTAAAAAATTTAATTTTTTTTTGTTAAAATTTAATATAGTTTGTACGTTTTGGATCGTTTAGATGTGCTGATGTCAAAAATTATTTTTAAAAAATAAAAAAATTATTGACATACATTTTGACACGAAAAGTTATTTAAAAAAAACTCGCAATCACATTGTCAAACACTGCCGTATCTGGAATAGGGATCCGATGAGATATTGTTGTGTTTTCTGAAGAGAGTAGAAAATAAAAATAAAAACATGTATTTTTATTTTTTATAAGATATCTGGTATCATGATTTAATTATGTTTTTTTTTAATTGAATTCTTTAATTTTAAAATAATATTTTTTATATTTTAAAATTATATATTAAAAAAACTCAACTTCACCGGATGACATCTCAGTCCCAAAAGTACACTAACTAATTCACACCGACTCCTAAAATCACACGACGATCGATTAAAAAAAAATTGAGAATATGATTTTAATAAGAAATAATGTTTTTCTTTTATGTTTCAGCTTCACCGGATGATATGATTTTATTAAGAAATTAAGATTTTTCTTTTATGTTTCCACTGGGAAGCAGCCAGCCGTCAATTACGTGTCAAACCAGCATTGATGCTCTCCTAAACAAACACCCGTCGCATGTGTAAATTAAAGAAACCACTCCCAGTCTCACATCCTTGATCTTCTTGATTGATCACTCCATCATCTCATCTCTTTCGATATCAACGCAACCGTCCTTCACCCCTTCCCTGCGTTCACCCTCACCCAAATCAAACCGCTCACTCTTTTTTTTTTCTTTCCTTCTATATAATAAATAAATAGAGTAAAATAAATACAAACGCATTCTTTCTGGTGCGTGCGTGGGTGGCTGGGGTTGTAGAATTATAGAAATTAGTAAGCGAACCCTGACACGGACGGAGGAGATGTGATGTGATACGGTGATGAGAGATGGCGAGGGACGGGTACGTGGTGCCGGCGGACCCTCTGGCGGTGGCTGCCGTCAAGAAGAAGGCGCATCCTGCCAGGAGTTGGATTCTCGTCGACGCTACCGGACAAGGAACCATTCTCGATGCGGACAAACACGCTATCATGAATCGCGTTCAGATTCACGCCCGCGATCTCCGAATTTTAGACCCTCTCTTGTCTTATCCCTCCACCATTCTCGGTCGTGAGGGGGCCATTGTTTTGAACTTGGAGGTTTCTTTCTTTTCTAGATTTTGATTCTTTTTTCTAAGTATTTCTTTATTTTTTTGTTGCGCTTATTTGCTTGTTTTGAATGGTTGCAGCATATCAAGGCAATTATTACTTCCGAGGAGGTTTGTGGCTTCTGTTTTCTTTCTTTTTCCATGCCTTTTTTTTAAAAAAAAAAATTGAGATTTTGAAATTAAATTTTTTGATAGCTGAATGAGTGAATTTTTGGTTTTGGGTTTAGAAAATAGTGTTCTTTGGTAGTGATCAATTGAATTTGAATTGATAATCCCCCTCCTTTGAAAAAAAAAGTCTCAAAGAAATCATGCTTATAGCTTTGATTATTTCGTTTTAAAACTGGAATAGGTATTGCTTCGAGACCCTTTGGATGAAAATGTTATTCCTGTTGTCGAGGAACTTCAAAGGCGATTGCCTCCTTCAAGTGTATTTCGTCAAGGACAAGGAGATGGGAAAGAATACCCTGGTGGACAGCAGGATGTTGAAGCTGGCGAAGAGGATGGTATGCCTCATTGATTTATTCATTCTTGCATTGATAGTTAAGAGTAGAGGTTTTTTTTTCTGCTGGTACTGCAAATATGTTTTCCTTGCATCATGGTTGGTTCATCTAGAAAATTCTTGCTTGTTGAGTGATCTGGGTTGTACAATACAGAGTCTCCATTTGAATTCCGTGCCTTGGAGGTAGCCCTCGAAGCCATTTGTAGTTTTCTAGCTGCACGTACAACAGAGCTGGAGACTGCTGCTTATCCTGCTTTAGATGAGCTTACATCCAAAGTAAGTGTTTGTTGTTTCCCTTGTAATTAGTGTTCTTTTATTATTTAATAATGTCCTCCTTTCACTTCTGTTGATTATTTTTCCTTAGAGAGGGAAATATGCCTGCCACACCCTGGTTAACGAATTGGATAAAAAACTTGCAACAGATAATGTAAATCACAAAAAAATATTGTTTGGGAGATAGATAACTATGGTGACTATTGCATGATTATGTGTTTACTGGTTAACATTACTTGTTTTCAATGGTGCCATATCTCTTTTTCTGACCGCTGTGGTGGTTTTTCCTCCATTTCGATTATGGTAGTGTGGCATATTTGCTGTTAACTGTTTCTTGACACCTTGTAGGAATGCAATAGCGTTGTGTGATGCGTGAGATTTTGACTTCATAGATTTGTACTTGTGTTCTTAGGCGGATCCCTTAGGAATTGTATTGGAAGATTGATCTTCTTCCTGAATTTAATTGTGGGTGTTTTATTTAGTTAAGTTGGTGAGTTTTACTATTTATCTTGTTAAAATGTTTGGTTGAGTTTCGTTTGTTTTTCCAAGTGCTACTATCAATGATGTTGCTCCTTTTATCCTTTTATAAAGCTGGCTGGGTGAAATTTTGACATACACCCCCCCTAAACAAATTAAGGGCTGACAAGGTTTTGGAGGATCCCAATGTATGGTGATATAGGAGATGGTGGAATTTTGTTTATCACTGTTAGTGGTGTTATCTTTTATGTGTTCCTTCCAGTTTAAAATTTATTTTGTAATTGTGTGCATATACTGTGCATTCAACAATTTGAACTCAATAAATTACCGTATAAACAGAACCCTGCGTGTTCTAATTCCATTGCTCTTGAGGTTTTTCTTTCTTCCTACAAGGCAAAATTTAGGCTGGATAAAGTTAATTTTACTTTATATGCAGAACCCTGCATGCATTGTTTGTCACTATTTTGACTCTCTCCTTTCCCCTTTATAAATGGGCAGATTAGTAGCCGAAATTTGGATAGAGTTCGTAAATTGAAAAGTGCAATGACGAGGCTGACTGCTCGGGTACAAAAGGTAGGTGTGTAACGTTGGTGGTGTTTGCAAAATATTTCAGTACAAAATACTTAACATTTTAGCATCTTTAGTCATTTCAAATGTCCAGGAGACTGAAATACTTGAATCTAATAAATGAGAATAGGACCTTGAGTTGCTTTAGATCATAATACTCGGGAAAGATTCAGTGCCCTCTGATGTTGCAATCTTCTAGGCCAATTGTACTGGATTCAGTCTTCTGTCACAGAAAATGTTGACTGACAGTTTAGCAGATACACTCCAACAACTTGCATTTTTGGATAATAGCAGTTTCAACTGATTCATATACAGTGTAATGTTCTTTGCAAGAAGTACACGCAACTAAGGATGTCGCTCATTCAGGGATTATGTAAATCTACATCCAGCTGGGACGTTCTTGGCCCAAGAAATCTGCTGTATAACAAATAAGTTAGGTCTTAGTTTGTGAATTAGCTGAAGGGACTGGAAAAAAACTTTCCTGGCCTAACATTAACAAAAAAATAACATGCTTAACTGTCCCCTTAAATTGCAAATGTGATAGGTAATGATATTCTCATCAATTTTTTGCAGGTGCGAGATGAACTTGAGCAGTTACTGGATGATGATGATGATATGGCTGACCTTTACCTATCAAGAAAGCTGGCTGGCGCATCTTCACCAGTAAGTGTCTCTGGTGGTGCAAATTGGTTTCCTGCTTCCCCAACAATAGGTTCAAAAATTTCTAGAGCAAGTAGAGCAAGTGTGGCAACAATTCGTGGAGACGAGAATGATGTTGAGGAGCTTGAAATGTTATTAGAGGTAGAGTTTCTGACGTGTTTTACCTTTCATTTTAGATGCTTATTTTAATTTTAATTTTAATTGGGACAAAGGGCCTATTCTTGAAAATGGATGAATTTTTGCAGGCTTACTTTATGCAAATTGATAGCTCATTGAACAAATTGACAACGGTGTGTGCTTTTTATTTACTTTTCCTTTTTTTACCGCAAAAGGCACACACATTATGGCCAGAATTACAAAGCTATTTCCATCCTTTTAAATTGCATTTTGAAATATGCAGTTGCGAGAGTACATTGATGACACAGAGGATTACATTAATATTCAGGTAGGCAATGTTAAATTGAAAACTAAAGTTTGTTTTCTTGTTTATGCATGTTTTCTTAAATTAAATTCATGCATCCTTTTTCTGCAGCTTGACAATCATCGAAATCAGCTGATTCAGGTGCTTCCGATTTTCTCTTTGTGAATTGTATTGGGAGTCTGGGACCCATTCTCACTCACAAGCAAGCACACGCAACACGCATATGGATTGTTTATGTGTTTTGACCTGTTATTCATGTTGTGTCTCTTCACTTTTTGCTGCAGTTAGAGCTCTTTCTGAGTTCAGGGACTGTTTGTTTATCCATATATTCCTTGGTGGCTGGAATATTTGGCATGAACATCCCATATACATGGAATGACAATCATGGTTACATGTTTAAATGGGTAGGCAGAATACTTTTACTGGTGAATTTAGCTCCTGGTTATAAATTGCTTTTATTTGGTGAATCATGTTTTTTTTTTTTTTTTTGTATTGCCCAGGTGGTAATTGTCACAGGTGTATTCTGTGCGTCTTTGTTCATAGTTCTAATGACATACGCTCGCCACAAGGGTTTGGTTGGATCTTGAACGGTCCCATGTTCTCAAAGGGAATGTCTTGAGATTCTATACAGAGGGTCGAGTTTCTCTCTACCTCCCTCTTCACTCCCATATGCATCTCTGTTGAGACCGAGATTTGGTAAAGCAGTTCAGCCCGCAGACCATGGCAAAATCTTATAATTTGTCAAATCCTTGATCAAAGGCATCCGAAGCGGAAATTGTAAAACCGCATGCAGATTTTTTAGATATACGTTTTAATTATTTTTTGCCCATGATAGTGAATCTTAATTTTTTAAAATTGCATACAGTGTTTTACTTATTAAGATGTAATCATTGCCATAATTTTACATATCTATACATATTTTTATATGATTGACATGAAGCATTATAGAGTAGGGGGGAATTTGAATTTGTAAGAATATTACTTTGTGATGTATTGCGTCACGTCAGTGTGGGTGTTTAAGTTCTTGTTTGGAAATGTAAAAAAATTTATTTTTAATATTAACGTATTAAAACAAAACTATTCAAAAATATATATATAAAAAAAATTAATTTAAAGCTCCATTTTTTTTTTGGTTGAAAAATCTTTTTGTAAAAATTTAATTTTTTTTACTTAAAATTAGTATTATTTTTTATTAAATTGTTAATATATATATTATTTTAATATATTAAAAAAATACTTAAAAAATCGATCACTATTAAATTAGCTCTAAATTTCTTTCTAAATCTAATTTTTTTCCTAAATGCCTTGTTTCACTGTTCATACTCACTCTAGCCTGGGACAAGGGAGACTCGCCGCGAGTTTTTGGTGAAAACTACTCTCTTGTAAGAAAATAATTTTGTGAGTGAATAATTTTTTTTTTTTTTTTTTGCAAGAATAGCACAATCCATCGTAATATATTGGGATTTAATTTCTCCTTTTCTTTTAAAAATTGAGTACACTTATCCATTCAATCAAACTTGGCCTCTGTACGTAGGAGATTTGCTAATGTTAGATATTTACCAAAATTAACGTCTAGGAAGGGATCTGAATCAGTTTAGGGGGTTAATTAGTGTTTCCTAGCAGATTTGTCAACTTAATCTGTAGCTAATTAAGTTTGCTTTCCTGCTTGCAAAATTAACGATACATATATTTGGTATTTCTTGCTGGATCAAATTTAATATCGGCGATCACAGCTTCGATCTCCCAAGGAAACTGTGTTGGCGATTCCCTTTAGAGCTTGTAATTGTATGAATATTGATGAATCACCAAGAAAAGAAAAATAAATTCTAAGAATTAAGTTATTCCTTGATTATTTCCTTTTGAGTTAATTATCGTTTAGTCCTTATAGTTTATCAAAATAAATTAATTAATAAAAAAGCTAATGATTAGTACTCTCCTTAAACATTATAATTAATGCGTTTATTAAACTTCACTAATTGCTGAATTGTGTTAAAAATTAAAAACATGATATTTATTAAATTAACATTGTAAATAATTATTATTTTATATGACAATGTTCTTAAGTGCTGACAATAAATTAAAAAAAAAACATATGAATTGATTAGGAGCATCAAATTACTTTTTAACAACAACGCGCGTCACTAAGGCACCCTGGATCCTTAATCATTACTTGTAGTATAAATTAAAAAAGTTAAATATTATTTATTTATTACTATTTATGTTTTTTAAAATAAAGAAAAAATAACATAAAAAACAGGTTATAGATATATTTATAAAGATTAAATACATATATATCGTTTCCCAAACCATGAAAACTAATAATCAATATTAATTACTTTGTGTAAACTATATATTACGAAGATCGATTAAGTTACAAGTAACAACATAACTTCTTGTTTATTATGCAGTCGGACAGAGGTAAATTAGCTCTCTCTATGTTTATGATCTCTCTAAAACTGGACAGGATGAATCTAGAAAGATACAGGGTCATAGAACTAATAGCAACACCCGGCACCTGCTCGTGCGTGCATGGCCCATGCGCCAGAAATACAACGAGAAAAGAACATAGGAAGTGATCATACAGTGCTTCTGCGATCAGTTCCTCTAGCAAATCAAGGTGCATCAAGATCCCACAAAGAACTTGATTGTCCAGATAGCGGCATCGATTTCATGTTTTTTAAGGCGACAGTAGCACTGCCAGCTGAGCTGGAAATATCTGACACATCACAGCCTTGTTGTGGCCAGGAAAGTTGGAGCATCAAAATATGGCTATTGCGTTGCCAAATGCTGGCCGGTAAAGCCAACTTGCCAGGGGAGATAGAAATGACATAGAGAGGTTACAAGGACCGGAGGAAAATCACAGTTCACAGGTAGCTGGCTAGCTCAATGACAATATTGAGCCCACCACCATGGTTGGAGCATCTTAATTTCTGGTGACCATTTTCGATAATCATCATCTTTGTTTGTTTATTTGTGTAATAGAAATCCAATGTTGATGTGACATATTTTGTAAATATGAAAAAGAAAACAATGGCCACTAGTGGGAGTTAGAAACCAATGTGGATTTCTCGTTATCTCAGAGGCGGACTGTTGATAAGTACTAGTGAGCAATGTTTGAAATTAGTAGTTAGCTTTGAAGAACTAGTATACTTTTTTCTTTTCTTTTCTTTTTTAATTTCGAAAGAGTTTGAACATGTTCTCTCTACAAGACCTATCGGTATTTCTTTTGCCATTTCTACACCCCAAATTTACACAAATTAATAAGCAATGGACTGTTAAATAGTTTGAATCTGGGAGTCCATCCTCGAGGTTTTAGTTTATGTTCTTGATAAGCCTTAAAATTTAAGATAGAAATAAAATTGATATATTAAATAATTGAATGATCTTTTAATTCAAGTATTTAATTCATTTTTTATAATCATTATATCTTATATCTTGATATGAAAAGTTTAAATGGTTGGTAACTAGTAGCAAGTAATATCTGGTAAATTAGTTGATTGATAATTTGATATATGTAAAAAATTTTCTTTTATATGAAAACTCTCTCTAATAAAATCAGTAACTTTATAGCTTTTATAAAAAAAAAGGTTAAAGTGTAATTTTATTTTTTGTGATATTTTAAGTTGTATTCTATTTAAAATAATACATATTGAATCAGTATAAAATATTAAAAAACTCGGTGAATTTTAAAAAAATTATTAATAAATGTTGAGCTCAATTTCATTAAAAATAAAAACTAAAAAAATAACACAAGCACCTAGTATTTTGAGCTGAGGATGTGATCCTGAGCTCGAGCTCGTGAAAGAGCTGGGTGCACTCCATGCCTGCACCAAGGGTGCTGAGCATTTTATTTGGATAAATCATTTTTAATTTATAGGAGAACTATCCTCCCAGTATGCCAAGTAAATACATTTCTTTCTCTTGAAATCCTGTTTATTCCATAAACACAATCTGTTTAAAAAAAAAGAAGAAAAGAAAAGTAGTTGCCATAATCACTCACAATCATATCGACGACGCCGTACCACAGGTGAAAGCCCACGTTAGTACTTTCGAATCCAATAACCAGTTGGTCTGTCATTGTCATGGTACCTTATGTTGTATACAACCTTTGAATTTCGAACACAACACTCACGTGAGACACACGTGCCCGGAACCAATACTCCAAGGCATGGCTGGATAATTAATAAGTAATCAACCCTTTACTTGTACTACACAATGCCCGCACCGAAAAAAGAAAAAAACTACACGATATATGCACAGGCCACAGCGCTGCGCGGAGCAGCGGCACCAGCCACCTGCGAGCTGCAACCAAACGGTGAAACAGAAAAGGATGATAAAACCATCAAGAAGATAGTGACCTAGTGCTAAGAATTTAAAATTAAAAAGTTTTTTTTTTATATAATTTTAGATTTAAGTCATGTGGTTGTTTATATGATGGTCACTAGAGATTTATATGGTTGTTAACTTAAGAGCCCGTAAGATTAGTTGAGATGCGTAAAAACTGACCCAAACACCCACATTCAACTGGAAAAAAAAAAAAATGACAAGCAGAAGTGGTGTAGGTTGCTCTGCGCGCGCATGCACACTTATATAAACATTAATATGATAAAAAAATGTATTCATTTATGAATAATCAGACTATCAAGTTAAAATGGATGATTCCACATCACAGGGACATAGCTAAGTAATATCATTAAAACGAGGTCATGAAGTTCAGAGAAAACATTAATTATAAATATATCAGTTATGTGTCTATAATAAAATTGACTTTAATAAATGATAAAGTTGACTATGATATCAAAATATATATATATATATATATATATATATATATATATATATTATACCAGACATTCAATAATAAAGGAAAATGACAATAGGCCTTCCATCGAAGTTGAATAACCAATTAATTATTATTATTATTATTATTAACGGGAATTAATTGAGGAGATGACATTATTATCCCCTTCTCTTAATACATTCTTCGCTTAAAAAGTATTTTTTTCCTCCTTTTTTTTATTTTATTTTCTAAGAATTTGTTTATTTCAATTTCATGATTTAGATCACGAGTTTAACAAATTAACTCGTTTTTTTTTCATTTTTAGTTTAATTTTATTCACATTTTATTCTTTAACATTTAGTTGATTTGGAACTAGACTTTATAAATATTTTTTTGTTTTTTTAATGAGTTTATCCCGTTTCATTACTTGATTCATAGGTTTGACGAGTTAACCTGAACTAACTCGGGTTATTTTTTTGTATCTTTTATTTAATTAATTTTTTTTCAATTTCATATTTGAATACTGAGTTGATTGAGAGTTCAATTTTATATTTTTTTTATTTGCTTTCTATAAAGTTATCCAGTCACATAACTTTAATTATAGGTTTAGTAAGGTTTAGTAAGTTAACTCAAACTGACTCGAGTTGTTTTTTTATTGAATCTTTTTTTAATTTTATCATTCAAAATTGAATTGATTAAAATTTGAGTTTCATAATTTTTTTTATAGAATTATTTTGGTTTCACGATCTAGATCATGGATTTAGCAAATTAACTTAGATTGATATAAGTCGGTCTAATATGTTGTTCTTTTAATATTTTTAAAAAATATCGTTTTGAATTTTTTTTAATCAAACTATGTTTTTAACCGTCATACAGATTATTTTTATAGTTATATTAGATCAACTTTCATATATTTTATTTTTTTTATATAAAAAAATGTGTTAGCAATATCTAAATATTATTTTATATTAAAAATATTAATGTGACCCGCAATATTACCAAAGGCAATAATCAAACATAAACATAAAACACCAAGCTTCCTACAAAAAGGTTGGTTTTTTTTTTCTCCATGAAAAAGTAAAATATTTGAGTAGAATCCATTAGCAAATCGGACTTTAAGGCACATTCTCCAACTCCAAATAGAACTGCACCAAGCCAGCCTGGACAAGGGAAGTAAATTGAGAATTTTGAAACTAAATTAAGGATTTAATTAGGATAAAAAAGTGTATTTGGACACTCAATCTAAAATTACTATATAGTTGAGGGACTTGTTCGAGGTTTGGCCAAAACAGTTTAGTTGCTTCTTTTTGAAAAACAGGCATCGTTAATAGCTCACCGTATAAGTTTTGTTTTGTAGGGAGGAGAGTTTCTGTGAATGTATTCGAAAACATTGAGAGCCTCGAACAAATCACATCATACCAAAGCCATTGCCATTGTCCAAATCGAACAAGACCCACTTCCAATCAATTCCTCCAGAATCTCACTCTCTTCATTCTTTTGTTTTTATTAATAATACCCCTCTCTTTAATTCCTTTTTCTCGCCCACCGAACACAAAGCCACCACCAAAACGAATTCTTTGAAATCGTTAATCGCCAACCAACTCAACCCCTACTGTTTCTTCACCGATTCTTCCTTGTGATTGTCGTGGTTTTTTCTTGGAAAAGAATAAAGAAGTTTCGTGATTTGTGGGGTCTTGATTACATGCACCATGTGGGGCACGTGAAACAAAGGAGAGTGTTAGTGTCACAGTGAGAGAGCCAAAAGGCAGGTGGTGGTGTTCGCGAAGATGATGTTAGGCCAGGTGGTGAAGGTTCAAAAAGAGAGGATAGCGGCATGCATGACTTGTCCTCTTTGCAACAAACTCTTTAGAGAAGCCACTACTATCTCTGAGTGCCTCCATACTTGTGAGTCTCTCTCTCGCTTTTTATATGTGTGTTTATCTTGTGTTATTCCTTTTTTTTTTTGTTTCTCGATTTGGGCCTTTAATTGTTAGTTCACGTAATTCGTGTATCATCTTTTAATGCTTGAAGTTGAGCATGGCTTATATATTGTTTTGGTTATTTTGTGATATGTAGAGTATTAGTGTAAATGAAATGCGATTTTATGATCTTGGTATTTCTTTATTTTGTTTTCTTGGTCTATTTTTGCTGAATGGATTGGGAGTTTTATTTTGAAATAAAGGAAAACATTGAAATTTGATTGGCAAATTTAGCTTCCGTATTTTGCGTAGGAGCAATGTAAATGATGTGAGCCTGCAAGCTTTACAGTAATTCATCAACCATTAAGTCATCATTTTGTTAATGTTCATATATATGTAAATGTTTCAATGTTTGTTGCCATAAAGATAAAATTATAACTTGGGGTTGTTGGGAGCTTTTCCGCTCTTCAAGTTCGTCAAAATTGCCATGTCCTTGCTTAGTTCATGCTGTCAAATGAGAACAGTAATGTGTTTGGGGATGATGAATAAAGGTTTAGATTTTGTATTTTCCTTTAGAAATAGATTTCTTTTTTAGTATTCTATCATTTAATCAGTACGTTTTAAGTGATGTCTTGCCTAGATGTTACATACATCTCTCATCGAGTATATCTAATGCCTGCTTCTTCTTCCTTTTAATTTTTTAAAATAGTTTGCAGAAAATGCATATACATGAAGATAACTGATGAGGAGTTGGATAGTTGTCCAGTTTGTGATATTAAATTAGGTTGTTCTCCAGTTGAGAAGCTCAGGTATTTGATAATCTCATTTTCTTATAAATTATTCAGTTTATGCCACAGCAATTTTGTATGATACATCTTTTGCATGCCATGGAAAAGCAATATATATGTAGCGGTTTCTTATATAAATGGACTATAGTGTCACACATATCTAGGACGTGTGCAAATGCTGTTCGAGTATTATCCATGCAGTGCAAATGAAATTGTCTTAGGGTGTCAGCATGAATGAGAAATGAGGGTGAAATGATTTTCTAGACACTCCTCTGCCTTTTGAAACTGTAGAACCAATCCTTGAGTGAACTGATTAATGTTCTTGGGAAAAAGATATCAAAATTGCCAAGTCAATTTATTAGATATTTATACCGCACAGAAAGCATATGCTTCAAACAGTAGACATGCATTGTGACACTTGAAAATCAATTATCGTGTTGCTTATACCTGAGCAACATCCCTGCCCTGCAGCTCAGGTGGGATGCATGCATGCATGATTTATTTATTTGGATTATCTGATATGGCATCTTGCAAATATTATGATCGAACATTTGCCTCAATCTGTTTATATGCCAGAAAAATTAGAAGTCCATTTTCAAGGTACTCATAATGCTTGGAAGACAGACCAAAATTGAGAAAGCGGACATGGATTTAGCTATAGCTGCAGAATCTTGAGCTTGTTTTAACTTGCTTTCATTATGTTAATCCACAGGGCAGACCACAGCTTGCAAGATTTAAGGGCCAGAATCTTCCCTTCCAAAAGGAAAAAGGCCAGGGAACCTGCAACAGTTTCCTCAGTCCCAGAAGATGTGCCCTCAGTCCCAGAAGCTGTGATGGCAGTCCCAGAAGCTGTGCCAGTCCAAGAATCTGAGCACTCGGTTCCATTGATAGGCAGAAGAAAGGAGAGATCTCTCTCTTCATTGGTAGTCAGCACACCTAAGATATCTGTCAAGTCTGTTCTGACAGGAAAAAGATCAAAATCTGTAGCTAGAAAACGAGAATCTCCCATTCCTGTTGAGGAACAGATTAAGAAAGTGGACGATTACTATGAGAGTTTAAGCTCTCCCGAGACTCTAAGAAAAATTGCACAAACTAAAAGGCAGGTAGAAGTGTTTAAGCTTGAAGCTTTCTTGCCACTACCTTTTTCCTCCTTTTTTTGGTCTTTTGAAAATGATCTGCTTTTCCTTTGATGCATAGTAATCTCCTGTAATTATTTTTTCATGGTGTAGAATTCTTCTACTGCTGAGTCATCCAAACAACAGAAGCCTAATAAATTAGATGTAGAGAATGATGTTAAACCATGTAAAGAGAAAATTGATTTGTGGAAACCCTTAAATTGCTTGGTTGAAGCTGCAACTAAAACAAAGTCTAATAAGTCAGACTTACAGGAAATTATTGTCCAAATAAAGAAGCTTGACGCCCAGGAGGAAGAAGCTCAAGCACTCAAAACCAGCATTAAGGAGCATGGTGATAAATCAAAAGTTATCGGTGAAGAATCTAACTCAACTTCATCACCTTCAGGTTCAGTGAAACCTAGAAGGCTGCAAGCTATGCGACAAAAAAGAGAGGGGTTTAATATCCCAGCACAGGCTGCTGTTGATGCAAACAGTAGATATGATAGAAGATTTAGTCCAATTTGGTTGTCATTAGTTGCTTCTGATGAGCAGTGAGATATTGTTTCTTTACCATTACTGAAGATTTATTGATGATTGAAGTCAAGTATACAATGACATGTTGTTAAATATAGTTTCTCTTTGGCATAATTTCAGGGAAGGAGTTGCGCCCTTGCCACAGATATCTTCTTGCTACTTGAGGGTTAAGTGAGTTTCATTATCCTCACTATCTGGCTTATAATCATAATGTTGGTTTGCTTGTCAGTTTCCTTTTTTATCATGAGTTTTGATACACACACACACACACACACACACACAGACTCCTTGTTAAACTGTGTTTTATAGCACCATTCTTCAGTTTTGTAAGAAATTCCATGGTTTGCTATATGTGAAATGGTAATTGCATTTTGGTACGCTAAGCTTTGTAGATATATTTTGATGTTGTATCTTATCCAACGTTTTCTATGCTACTTTGATTTCCCACATAGAATTTCCCTTAGCTTCTGTTGTAAGCTTGATATGCTCTTGTTCTCCATCATAATAGTATGATGTCTATTTCCATTTACACGTTTTGGTTTCAATGAATATCTGCTCCAGATATTCTGCAGGAAAAAAAAAACTAAATCACAGCCTAGAAGTAAACTATATTATGCTGTGCGCCAAAAAAAGAAGATAGTCACGGGAAATCACACATCACTCTGGTGGACCTTATTTTACAATCCTGGGCACATTATAGAGCTAGAGCTAACTTTACAGCCTGTTCGGTATTGTTGTCAATCGCATTTGGAAATGCAAAAGGCATCAATATGGTGCCTTTTCAACCCAACCGCATTTCCAAACTCACACTTGGTATATGATGAGATTACCTGTTTGAAGTAGCGAAATTGATTAACTAGATTTAGGTGAACTGGCTCCTAACTGATCACATAAAATATAGGCTTAAACATTGTTCTATCATTTTGGAATCTGTGATCTTTCAACATATTTTTAACCTCTAATACAAATCACTCCATCACCATGAATATAATAGCTAACATACAATTCTATTGTCCTTCAGGACTCGCATGAATTGTGAGGGTGTATCTATGTTTGCTTTCTAAAATACACAAATTATGATTTATCTGAGAAATGAACTTGATACTTGCCTCTTTCTCTCATAAAAACATTTGAAAAATAATTATCTACATTTTTAAGCCTACTCTTATCTCGCTATATTTATGACTCTTGTGCTCTTTCATTGCCATCCCATTCTTTCGCTTTACAGAGCTACAAATTTCTGTGAAGAATATAAGATTGAAGGAATGATATTGAAAGTCCAGGAGCAAACATTCTTTTCAAATATCGGCAACACCTGAAACCCTGTTTAACAAAATCCTGAATGTTAGAAAGCGTCAGAAAATAGGGTGTTTCCCTGCATTGCTTTATGGGCAGTTGCAGATACAATATCGTCTAAAATATTGTCTGTTAAGTTTTGCATGCTTAGCCATGTTTAAGTTTCTGATTGCACACTGGTGGTCACATTAAAATAGTGGCACATAGAATTAAAAAAAAAAAATGATGGTGTTGTCCCGTGAAAGAGAAGATCATGAAGCATTTTAATTGGATACATGAATTCTGCACACCGCATATGATGTTGATTTTCTTTTTCTACGCCAGAATTTCATTTAGAATATTAATAATGAATATCCAGAAGAATCTTTGCCTTTGAAGTTATATTACTTCTAAGAGCAGCTTTATGGGGGGATTCAATACCAAGAACTTTTATTTTGAAACAAATATACCAAGAACTATTTTGGAGCTTTCTTTTAATGGTTCATACCGTTATGAAGAAATATCGTCACTGGAGATGTTCTTTATTCATTTAACCCATCTATAAATTTTGTTGATTAGTTTTTGCAATTTCGTTGTAGGGATGGTAGTTTGCCTGTTTCACATATAAAGAAGTATCTTGTTCAGAAGCTGGGTCTTGTCAGCGAGGCTGAGGTAACTTCATCCTCTCTTTTTTCCCTCTAGCATGTTAATGAGTTTGTGCATGTTAAATAGTTTTATTTCCTCCATTCCCTCTTCTTTTCCTGTTGGTAGTGGAAGTGGACAGTATTTATTTCTTATCATTATCATTCAAAGATTTCTTTCCTTTGAACTTGAATGTCCAAATTACCCTGTGGTTCCTTCAAGTCATCTTCAACAACGTATGGCAGGGAAAGGGCTTGCTACTCTCTTGGTTTCTGATATTGCAATCAACCCTTTTTTATACTGTCCACCTTAACAAGACCCGCAACAGTTTTTGTTTTGATAGAAGTGTTAACCATTTTTAAAAGATAAAATGCCGGTGAAGTGTGTTCCAAAAATTATTTGGAAAGTACAGGCTATGAAATTGAGGAAATTTTAAAACACCGTGCGTAATGTTCAAATTTGCATAGGTGGAGATCTTATTGCTTGGGCAGCCAGTAGCTTCAACGTTGCAGCTGCATAACTTGGTAGACTGGTGGTCTCAGACAGCTTCAGCATCTGAAAGAATACAGACAACCGTAGGCAGTTCAGCTAAAGATTTTGTAATGGTTCTCTCATATGGTCGTAAAGTCAGCCTCCAAAAACATCTTGCTACGGCGGCAGAATTCCATCTCTTGCAACAGTGATCTTGGTCCAGGTGGTCGGAAACAGGAGCCTTTTTTTTAATCTCTTTTTCTTGTAATCAAAGAATATTAGACACGGTAGAAACTATAGAAGTTATAAACGGATATAGAATGTTTATGATTATCTAATTTGGATCCACGGGTTACATTTAAAAACAGCATAACAAGGACTCATGCTACTGGCGAAACAAGTTGGGATGGCCTTGGAAACGTTTGGCAATGGCAATCATGGACTAGAACGGTGAATTGGTCGTCATTTTACACGGGACGTATTAGGTTCATGCTGAATAGCGAAGATCCAAAAAAAACCTTGGAAATCCCAGGATGTGCATGTCTGGTCAGCCTTAACATTAACAAAAGCTAAACCACGTGAAGATTTCTTTGTAGCTTTATATGTAGATTACTGTGGATTTCTAGGGTTTTTTTTTTTTTTTTTTTCTGGTTTAGTGGTTATTAAAAAATTGTTTGAGGTAGTATAAGTCTCTCCAAAAATTTTAATATAATAAAATTATTTTTTTACTCCTAGGATAAAAAAAAAGAAAAAAAAGATGGCCTACTAGATAAGGGTATTTTAAGTTTTTTAAATTTATATGTACTGTAAAATGACTTTTTTAGTCTTAGAAAAGACAGAAAAGAAGCTATGCCTTTGGGATTATTCTGATATTTTCATATGAGTATTTTATGTAATTAAAAAAATCATAAGGGTGTTTTAGTATTTTTGATTTTTGATCTTTTAATCGGAAAGTTGTCAGCGCGTGTTCCACACTCACTAGCGAGTGGGCAGATTCCGTGCTATTCAGGTGGCACATGTGACGCCTTCTAGTGGTCTAATTTGGTCATTCATCGTCTCGCTGGATGCGTAGCCGTCTTACACATAGTGCGGCGCGTGTAGACCTATAATGATTGGATTGCCGCCAATGATTGATTTTTTGTTTTTTTCTTTCTCCTGACAATTAAAGTGCACAATTATCTTCTTTGTTTGTTATTTTTCAATTTCAGTCATCTTTCTTTGAATTTCTTATTTCATCCTCATTCTTTTATAGAAGTTTTTATTTTTTATTTTTTCCTTCAGTTACAATTTCTTATATATTTTGTTTTTCATTTCAGTTCTCATTCTTTTAATTTCTTGTTTTAGTTTTATTTCTTTTATAGTTTCAATCCTTCTAAATTTGTTCCTATTTTTTGTTGGTGTCTCATAATCCTTTTTATTTTGATTTTTGATTTTGGTCATTTTCTCTTTTCTTTGAGTTTTATTTGCTAACAATTTAGCCCTTTAATTGTAATGTGTGTATATTATGCTTTTCAATTTGGTTCTTCTACTTTCGATTTCTTATTTTTTTTCCTTGGTTTTTTTCAAAGTTCTTATACTTTTTAATTTTACCCTTCAAATCAAATTAATGATTTTTTTTCAATAATAATAATATTTTTTCAAATTTAATAATAATAATAGCTAATATTAATTGTGATTGTAGTAGTAGTAGTTATAGTGACGGTTATAATAATTATAACAATAGTATAAAGAGTAATAATAATAATAATAATAATGAGAATACTAATTGTCATAATAATAATGATAATAATTCATTATTCAATGTTATATTTGCTTAGAAGTGAGTTTTATTGCTTTTTCAAGGATGGTATTTTTGATCTAATATCCAGGATTACTAATTCAAATGGCTTGACATTCTTTTTTATTTTTTTGTTTTATTTTTTTAATTTTATTATTTAATATTTACTTTTAAAAATATAAAAAAATCATTTAAGATTTTTTTAAATTTGTTAAATAAATTAATTTACATCGAGTTAGCTATTAAAGATTTATCGTTCTCCAGAGTTTATAGCATTGTCAAAAAAAAAATTATACTTTTAAAACGTTATTTTTATTTTTAAAAACATGATTTGGCATGCAGTGAAACAAATAAACTAGTAGTTTCCTACATCGTCTCAGGCTGACTGGATCATGTTTAGTCATGATTTTTAATGATATATCTGATTGCGCAGAATTGATGCTGGAACACAGCACCAATACTCATCACATTATGTCCTTTTTAAGTCCTACGAGACATTAGCCTGATCCTGTAAAATCAAGGTCTAGTTTGAGACTCTGTGAGCATCTTTTTGTTCTAGCTACATTTTCTTTTAAGACATGAAATGAATTCACCACCTACTCAGAGCACCAGTATTTCTACTGGCATGATAAAACTCTTGTAGCCAAGATCTAGATGGATTTGTGAAAAAGTTGGTGGTTTATGGTCGCTCATTTTATAACTAGTGGAATGCCATCAATTAGCCACTGCACCAAAATTCTCTAGTTACGTTGAACCTTCTTTGAATTTCTGGGGTCTTTGAAGCCTCTCTTTTGGAGGTGCCCTGCCCCAATCAACCCAATACGAGCTACTGTATTCGAGTAGCTTGATCAATCATCCAGCCATTCAATCATTCCACATATTGTGCTAACCCTAGCGATCTAATATTCCTTTGGCATCCCAACAAGTTTATAGCCACATTATAGCCCAGAAGTTAAAGGATACAGTGGGGATAAGTTAATCCACCCATAGACGAGCAGTCAGCTACGTTCTCTTCATGTTCTGGTACATAGACATAGGAAGATTAAGATGAGCTGAAGAAAAAATCTAGGCTAATGGGTGAGACTAAAATCATTAGAATCTCTACGCTCTTAAAGAGATGCTTGAAGAAATACATTACATAAGCAATTATTACTTCATGCAGTCATAATCCATAAGCACACTGCAGGACCTTAATTATACAGTCAATCCACCAGCATCCCCCATACATTGAGGATAAAGGATTTATTTGTGCGCACACGCACACACACACATATATATACATATATATATCATCTTCAGGAATCATGGGATCGGATAAATGACCACTTTTCCAACAGCTCTGCTAGTTTCAAGATAGGAAAATGCCTCTACAGTTTGAGAAAATGGGAATTGACCCTTGGGATCCAGCACTGGCTTCACCTTTCCACTCTCCAAGTAGGGCTTCAGTTTGTCCAAGACAGAGCCATTAGAAGTGAGCACGAATATGAAAGCTGGGGGAGTTATAGGACCAACTATTGTCACAACACTTCCATCTTCTTTCACTGCCTTGACTGCCCTGTCACACTGCCCTGTTTTTTGTTTTGAATATTGAACGCCAACCATTAGTGTCATGGTGGTTTAGAATAAATCTTAAGCATTAGCAGTTTAGCATACACCCAGTCATAAACTCGCATATGCCTAGTGTACAAATGGTAATATTTAACAAACAGAACTCACTACAGTTCATTCATGTCAATCGCAAGTAAATGGGCATGCAGAAAATATCGAAGTATTTAGTAAGTATATAAGTGCAGCAAGAAAGAAGTTAGAAGTCAATAATGGATCTAGAATCATACCAACTGCATCATATACTACATCAAACTTCTCTGGCAGGTCCTCAAAGTTTTCCTTGGTGTAATCAATAGCCAAATCTGCTCCTAAGCTTTTCAGCAACTCCAATTTTGATGAGCTAGAGGTGGCTGCTACTGTAGATGCACCAAAAACATGCTTTGCTAGCTGTCTCAAAACGAAAAGAAAACATTAAGGAAGAAACCCAACTTGGAAAATCAAAGGGCGGACAGAAGATGATAAATTTTTTATCTATATAGAATTAGAAAGGCTACCTGAATTATTTGGGTACCAACTCCACCAGCACCTCCTAAAACAAGGATAGATTTGCCGGCAGAGAACCCAGTTCTTTCAAGACCTTCATGAGCGGTTTCAATGACAAGGGGCAGGCTGGCTGCTTCAGCAAAACTCAGATTTTTGGGCTTAAGAGCCAATAGATTCTCTTCAACAGCAGTGTACTCGGCTAAAGAGCCAAATCGTTTGGGGTGGTCCAAAGCTTTCTCATTGATGTCTCCGTATACTTCATCTCCTACCTTCAGCCTTTTAACTTGGCTTCCAACCTTAACCACCACACCAGCCACATCATAGCCCGGAACAGTCTGCAAATTCAGAGACAAAAACAAAATCAGAAGTCTTTGAAAGAAGTGTCTCATCTTCAATTTGCGAAACTATCTCAATAGTTCATTATCCCTGGACCATTTAAAATTCTTCAAAACATATAGAGCATCAAACATGGCCAGCTATCATCTTCGAGTCCTAGTTTGTGCGAGGACTTGAAAGTCAGAGGCCATGCATGGCAATCTTATAACAAAAGCCAAAGATGTAGAACTAAGATTGCAACACGCAAAATTTTCTTACAGGCGCGAATATTCTAAAGGAGAAGACCCAAGAAAGAACAAACAAGCATATATAGCAGGAAATTAATTAAGTGTCAGAAGAGTTATCCTTACCGGCACAGGAGAGTCACTGACTTTGAACATGCCAAGCATCCTTTTAGCATCAACTGGATTAATGGATGCAGCAACAACCTTGATCAGAACCTGATCTTCTTTCACTTGAGGAACTGTAACGTTCGAGTCTAATTTTAAGACATTGGAAACGTTCCCATATTCACCATAGACCCAAGCCTTCATTTTAGACGGAATGGAAGTACTCGATGGGATCTCCATGGTTACTGAGGAATGTGGATTCTACACTCAAAAAGGCCTCAACTACTACTACTCTTCGTCTTTCTTTTTTCACAAAGGAGAAACTCAACCCTTGAAACTTTTGAAGTCATATGAGGTACAAAACCACTGATGGCCTGAACCACTCTTTGCTTGTGTACGAATTCGGGAGTGTTTGGAAGTCTTTAAAACTATGGCAATATTATTTTTTAAAATATTTTTTATTTAAAAATATATTAAAATAATATTTTTATTTTTTAAAAAATTATTTAAAACACTTAAAAAAATAATTAAAAATAAAAATAAATAAATAAAATTTAAGATTTTTAAATAGTGTAAATATAATAATTATCTTTTTTGTTCATATACACTTTAATGTTAAAAAATCATTTAGTAAGGATAATTTTTTTAATATATTTAATTTATAATTATTTTAATAATTTAATATAATTTAGTTGATTTAAAAATAAACCAAAAAAATCTTAATCAACTCAATATTAAATGATAAAATTTTAAAAATTCAATTAAAAATAACTAAAAATCAATTTGAATTAACTTTGGTAAACTCGTCAAACTCACAACACGGATCATAAACTGTAATAATCTCATAAAAAACAAATTAAAAAAACATGCATTTAAAAAAATCAAAGAACAAAACAAGTGAAAAAATATTATTACAATAAATAATATTTAATAAAGTTTTGATATTTTTATAAAATATATAAAAATAATGTTTTTATAAGAGAAATTGTATTTTAGAAAAAACAAATTAAAGCATGAAAAACAAGTATTGCAAAAATAAATTAATTTTTTATTTTTTATTTTTAACTTCGATGCCCTTGCCAATTATAAACCACTGAAATGAACGGTGAATTTTTTCTGTGGTAGAAACTAATGATGATATTTCTGGTAGGTAAACGTCAAAATGTATAGAGACTGTTTTTTGGTTCAAGTTCAATGCTCCGGTTTGGTTGGTGTTAACCCTGCTCTCTGTTAGCGTGATCACACTGCGGATTAATTTTATTTTTTTGAAAATAAATAAAAAATATCTAGATATTATTAATAAATTTTCTAGTAAAAAAATTAATTATATAGTATTAATTTAATATGATTTAGTCAATGACTAATAAAAATATAATTTAATTAAAACAATTAAGGTAATAATTATTTAAATATTAAGATAGTAATGTATCAAATCGCTTGGATTTACTGGAATTAACTCATGTAACTTACTAAATTTCTAGATAAATTTTAAAAATAATTAAATTTTAATCATGTATACTAAAAAATAATTTTCAAGTTAGATTGGGCTGCTGCATTACAACAGCGGGGGGTGGGGGTGATTGTCGCATTCCTGTCATGATTTTTAAAGATATGATTTTTAAATTTAACTGGAAAAAATCAAGCTAGTTTGAAATTTTAAATTTGAGAAGTGATGTTTTTTATGATGAAGAACTTCTTGATTTATTTAAAAAATAATAATTTCAAATAATTTAAACTAGTTAACCTCAATTATTTTATTTTAAGTAAATTAACCTTTAGCTTGTATGGATTTTAATTATACTGTTTATTAGTTCTGTTTACTAATAAAATTATGTAGTGTTTTGATTATTTTTTTATTTTTACTTTTATTTTTTAATATTTGTATGTTTTCCTTTATTTAATTTCTTAAGTTATGTTTTTAATGATTATTTTGATTGAAGTAGTTCTACTAACAAATATGGTATTAAAGTTAGTAATCCTACCACTCATAAAACAAGATTATGAGATTTTATGGTGTTGGTATCAAAGACGGGTAGCAGGGGTAAATAATATAAATATATAATTAAATATCTAAAAAACCTAAAAATTATAAGTTCCTAATATAAAGTTCAAAATTTCACATATATTATAAAAAGATGTTTCATAAAATTCTATTTTTTATTATCCACAATTATTTTTTGCGAAACTCGTATGTTGAAAACATTATAAAATCTTCTTATTATTAACACTTTAAAATATATTTTTTTCAATATAAATAATCAAACAATCACTCAACTAATCATTCTCGTAACTAACTATAAATTATTCATTTCAACAAATCAACACAATCATAAACTATTTATTTCGTTAATTTCTCATGGTTATTTTTCAAATTACATTGGAAATTCAACTAAAATCAGACAATATGATTAAATTTATTTCAATTATCATCAAAACAACAACATATATTAAATACGCATAACTAACAAACATTTACTTTGAGTCAAAAAATTCTCATCCCTGCCCTCTCTAAAATTGTCAACTCTACTTTCACCATAAATACCCAATTCTTCATTTTCAATTATGTTTTATTTAGAGTTATTTGCATCATATTTTCACAATTTCACTTTTTATTAATTTAACATTTAAGAATCCTAATTTAAAATTTTAGAATTTTTCATAAACTTTATTAATATTTATTTAAACTTGTACAGTCAAGTTCATAACACCGTACCCAACAATGATATTAACTTTGAATGTTAATCAGTTAAATTTTTATGCTCCTCTTCTTTTTTTTTTCTTTTTATGTCGTGAGTTTTCTCCATATACTGTCTTTCCTTCACTTGATTTTCATTTTAATCATTGAGTTAGATGTGTTCAATACTCACTCTCTTATTTATCCTACCTTGAATTTTGGTTTTTCTTCGGAATTTTAGTGAGGAAGCTCTTAATTTTTTATTTTTTCTGATTTTTTTCAGCACTAGCTGACAATTTAAAGGGGAAGAAAAAGCTGAAATTCTAATTTTCCTAACTTATTTATGAAATATATCATCAATGAGCCTACATGTTATTTTTGGTTCGACTGTTGATATTTCCACATGACCTTTTTAAACTTTGATTAATTTAATATTTTAACTCAAAATAAAACAATATGTCAAGAAATTCTTCATGAAATTTCTGCGCAATCCAACCGTTGGATTAAGGGTCATGGTCAATGGTGTAAAATTGATCAGTATGTAATTTTACATCAAGATTCAAAATTTATTATTCAAGCATTATTAGAACTATATCAGTTATTTTACCAAGTTCCGGGGGCCTTTTTTTCATTCCAATACATATTTATTTTTCTATTTTATTATTTATTTTTTTACATACTTCCTACAATTTTACATTAACAGTACCGATTTATAGCTAGAGATTACACCGACACTTATTCATGTTGTTTTTTTTTTTCATTATAATTTACGGGGATTATTTTTTCATTCTCAAAACATTTTTATTTTAAATTTTTTATAATTCTTCTATCTATCGAGACCGCTGTCACTTCCAACACAATACATACTTCATTAATTTTTTTTAGGCAGTGTGGGCATGCTGGATCCGTCCATGAATGGTATTGATCTCCAAGACAGCAAATGTAGATGAATAGTCACCGGTCTGTTGCTTTGCGTTTTATGGTTCCTGGGGTCTGTTGCTTTGCGTTTTATGGTTCCTGGGGTCTCTGCTTGGGGCCACGCTGTAATGAGGCCCTTTTTCAGTGTTTTTTGTTTTATGTTTTTCAATTTGGTTGGCCTTTTTTGCCCTTGGTTCTTATTGTTTATTTCTTTTATGCAATTGAGAGAAAGAATAGCGCTGTCATCGTCAGTGTTAGCAAAAGCAAGATCCACAGGCTATAGACGAAAACGATATCATAATCCCATGCGCATTCTTAATTTCATCAGAAGGAAAAAATAATAATTTAATTACACTCTCCTCCTCCTGGTTAAGAAACACAAATTAGATTAGATTAGGTACGTGACTCGTGATAGGTTTTGATACGCTACAACTGCGTTGAAGCGGGGATTTTCAATTTCCGGCATGAACCAGAACCGACGTGGTGGTGGTGGTGGATCTAGATTGCCGACTGTAGTCGCGATTTTCTTCTGCGTTTTTTCGCTGTTTATTCACCTTCATCACATTTTCATATTTTTTCTGCTTATATTTGTCTAAATTTTGTTAGAAAGATTCTGATCGGCCTTAGCATGGTTTATATATATATATATAAAGGTTGTGCATGTATAAGAATCCTACAATATAAACAAGTAACACGTTTGTTTGGTAGAAATTATTTTTTAATAATTATTTTTAAATTTTCATGTTTTTATTTATTATTAAAAAAATTAATCAGTAAGAAACACTTTTCAATAAAAAATTACTTTATTCTAGTTTTAAGAAAAATATTTTTCTTTTATTTTGAAAGATAAAAGCGCTGAAAAACTCGAAAATATCTTGTTATTTATTGATTATATCAAATTTAATCATTAATTTTTTTTATTGTTATATATTTTATTTTGATTTTTTTAAAAAAATTCATATCTTAAAATTAGATTTGATTTGATTTTTATATAAAATTTGATCTTTTTTTTATTGTTATTTATTTTTTTTATCATTTTTTTAATTGAATTTTTTTTTCTATTATTTTAGTCCGTACTCTTTTACCTGCTATTTATTTTTATTTAAAATAATTTATGAAATTATATATTATTTTTAATTTCAACATCTTGTTTTAAATTTATCTCAAATCTCAATGAAGTGCCTTTTTATTCGCTCAATGGTCTGCACATAATGCACGCTTCAAATTTATCTAGGCCATCTGCTCTAAGCATATTACAAAAAACCAGCAGCTGCGTTAGCATTCCTGGAAATAAGCATAACACTACAGTTTGGCATGGTCAACAAAGTCTCTTTGATTTCTGCAATTTCAGCTTCCACTTCCCAATAGCGAGTACATTAGTTGTCGGGCAAATACTTTAACCACCATGCTGGAGTCAGACTCGATGTTGATCCCTCTTGCCCTTGGCCCTCAAGTGCAACAGCCTCTTTAAGCGCAGTTACTTCTGCTGCCGGTGCTGAATTGCAGCAAGTCTCTGTCTGTCCATCAACAATGCGACCTATTTAGTCTCTGCCGATCACAAAATATCTGAGAGTAGTAGCAAGGCAACTAAGCCAATATAGCTGATGCTAGGTTTTAAACTACAAAAAAGCATTGAGTATCATAGAACCTGCCAACAACTGAGTTTCAGTTCTCAATCTCCCATCGCAAACCGTCAGTTCAAGACAATATAAAAGCTAGAACTGGTACAAACTAAAGATGAGATGTCCTAAAATCAGGATATAATATCTGTAAACATCTGCAAGCAGAAGGAAACACGAAGTTGCTCAACTTATAGTCTAGCAATCACTGGAGTTGCAAGAACTCAAAGATGACAGTCACAAAAGGAAGTAGAGTGGCACAAGAATATACAACACCATAAACAACCAACAAGCTGGCAGTTATGCCAATCTGATAAAAAGATTTCAGAAGATATGTATATCCAGCCGAGTGCAGACTAAACCTTTAAGACACCGGTCCAAGATAATCGCCCTCTAAACTGACCAAAGCCTGGAATTCCCTCTCTGCCTCTAGCCACTTTGTTCCAAGCACAACAAAACGAACAACCACATCCTTTTCAATCTTTGATGTCTTGTCATTCAAGAATACTGGATTCTCTCCAGGCACATAGCGGTAATCAGGCATTTTCACACAAGAGAGGTAGATATTCTCAATTGGCCCACATCTCAAGAGAACCCCATGCTTAAGCACCTTGTGAACAATCCCGTCTAAGATCTCCCCCCTGAAAATCTTGAAGGTGATACCACTGAAGACAACAGGAAATAGCACATCCCCTGTGTGCTGCCTGACTTTTCCCTCCCCTATGCTCTCCAAAGTCGAGACAGCAAGATAGTATCCGAGATCTTTGGTGGCTCGTTTTTTTGCAAAGTTATCTAAAAGGCGGACAACAATTGACCTTTGGAGCATTAGTCCTTTGGCATCCAAGTTCTCAGCAGGTATTATGACATTCCAGGGCAACTGCACTTTGAGAAACATCCTTTTGCTGTCCACTTTTTTCACCTGTAATAAACCAAAAGGTGAGAAATAAATCAATTTCAGTTCTAGTTTCAGAGTTTTACCAAGAATTTCTTTGGTGATGCAAATCAGCTATAAAGAAGGGACTCTAGAGGTGCAAATTATAGATTAAGTAGCCAATCTAAGTACATTTTAAATCACAATGCACCCTACATAACCCAAACAATACAATAAGGACCAGATATTCAACTGATACATCTTGATAATAACATGTCATGTTTTACCAACCTTAAGTGGCACCAACTAAAATGCTTAAGATACACTAACAAACAATAATGGAAAGAAGAAACTAAGTGCGTATGAGGAGCCTCCTAGCAGACTGACCATTGCAAACTCAACCACAGTGCCAAAAACTCATTACTTCTTGAATTAACTAGGTAGCCCAAATGCTTTCTTTAGGTCCCCAAAGGTTTGCATGGATAATATTATTAATTAGAAGAATTTTTTAAAGAATTCTAACCACATGTACAGGTCAGCTGAGTAAGGACAAAATATGATCTAGAATAGAAACCACAAAAGACAGCAGCAGAATTGTTAAGCCCAGGACTTGAGAATGCAGCTGGAACTTGGGACCATACATTCACAAAGGCATGCAGAGGATGAAGACCAGTTAAACAGCATTTTAGCACACAAAGGCCATTGGCAGACTTTAAATCAAGCAAACATTAACTATATCATCCTTTTCCCACACAATCAAATATCCCCGAGGTTTCAGAGGGGATGTTTTGCATTCATGTCAAGTATAAGTGATGAGGAGAATAAATATAACTCCTAGATTTTAAGGTGGAAATAAAACAAAGGAGAGAAATCACAGAGTAAGGATAGAGTTTGAAAGAACAGAGAGGGGACAGCATTTAGCAATAACTCTAATCGTATTTTATTTCTGTTCAAGGATGCATATACCTAGAATACAAAACAACAAGAAGAAGAACCACTGCACCAGTCAAAGGAGCAGAAAACATAGATGGTTGTCTAGTACAGTCCACAACATACTTCAGAGAATATTAAATCTTAACTACAGCAAGTTCTCCTACATCAGACAGGAGTCTCGATTACCTATACCTAATCAAATAGATATTTGCAGTTCTTCCCTACAACTTAAGTTCTGTTATGAGCTAAACTTTCTATCACACCCAACTAAGATACTTCGAATGTTTCATACATGTATCATGTGTACTGTTAATATGCAACAGTCTTCTCTAGCACTACCAGAGACTGGTGAAGTGTTTCAAAAACATTTACACCTAGAACCCTGACATAGCATTATGTGTGACTCGATTTTAAATGCAAGCTTTCGATCTAAACACAAATCAGGTGTTATGTTTTTGCCGTGATCCAAAACATAACCAAATGTTGATTAAGATCTACAGACACATTCTTATTTGCTGATTTAGAAGGCCCAACATTGTATCATACTTGAAAAAAAATTGTAAGTCTTCCTGAAACCAAACAACTCCATCCATTTACGCATTCACGCAATATCTAGTATTTAGAGTTCTCTCCTCTCCCTAATGCCACCAACAGATAATACCATGGCATGCTAAAATAAGAAAGCACAATTTGAATAATAGCCTCTAAACTCATTTCCATCAACTTTAATACAATATTTTCATAGCTAACAAAGTCCACATTAATAACCTCTTAACATTTCTTGCTTTCTCCTCATGTTGAATAAAAACATACCCATCAACCGGCCTTTACCAAAAACCATTATGAAAAAGAACAGCTACTGACAACCAAGGAAAATTTTACAGACTTGAAAATAAACATGTTCTCGTATGACAAAAAGACGAAATCTTACTAGAATCAATAGAAACGGAAGAATTTAAGGGGGGGGGGGGGGAACCAACTTTCGCGAAATAGGTGCGTTAAAATAGACCAACATCAAAAGGGTTTCAATAATGGAGAACCTGAAATCGTTCGAGATGATGAAAGAACGCCCTTGTTGTTGATGACTCACTGAGGTGTGACTCGTTCTCCTCCTCGGTTCTCTCTTCCCAATTCGCAACGCCTCAGCTGGCACTTGTGCGTGACTGCCCATTTTTGCTTTCGTGCGGCTACTGACTGGATCCAATACAACCCTCTATTGTGTAGTTATGGTGACGGAGGATTTGTATTCAGTAGTGGCACGCCACGTGATTCGCTTTTTGTGACGATGATTTACTTTTTCCCTCAGACCCAACCGTTTTTTTACTCGTGTTTTTATATTTTTAAATTGTTTTAATATGTTAATGTAAAAAATAAATTTTAAAAAATAAAAAATATATTATTTTAATATATATTTAAATAAAAATATATTTTAAAAAATAATCTTACCATAATATTAAATAAATTACCATAATATATTAATAAAAAATATATTTAAAATAAATTTAGTTCGGCATAAACCCCAACCAGATGTTATAATTAAGTTTTTTTTTTTCTTGTTTGCAAGTAATAAAATAAAATTTTGAAAGGTAGAGAAATTATTAAAACGGCATCTTGGCGCATTTATCAATTAAAATCACATGAAACATGTCATTAGCCATGATGGTCCATATTGCAAAGGTGAATTTTGACCGATAAAAATCCTTTCACATTGTTTTGCACCGTAGATGGAAAATGCTTTTAAAAAATTTTAAATTTTTTTTGTTTTAAATTAATATATTTTTAATGTTTTCATATTATTTTAATGTACTATATCAAAAATAATTTTTAAAAAATAAAAAAATATTATTTTAAAGTGTGTTTGAAATGAAAAACATTTTGAAAATTAACTGCTACCATATTCTCAAACACCATTTTAAATCCATAAGACTATGAGCGTGAAATTTCTAGTGCCTGAAACCAATCCAGTTTTGTCCAAGGTTTCAACAATGATTCTAACATTACTGAGGACTTCACTTCACCGAACATACTAGTGATCCACTCCAAAACAACTTCAGTAAAAACAAATGAGGCCACGAGATCGAACAACCAGCTTCCTCAAGAAATGCATCAAAACAATTCTTTCACGCAGTTAAATAGAGATGATCAATGAAAAAAGTTTTCAAGACAAAACCTGATTCAAATAATCTAATGAATGGGATAAGAATGTTTAAAACTATAATATTGATGGGTCATGGTTTCTCAACTCAGCCTCATTTAAGAGATAACGCAGGAAAGTCATAACCTAAAATAAGGCTATGTCTTTTCAGGTGTCCGATCCCACGATTGGGCTCGGGCGCGACACACCCAACTCTACATTAGACGAGGACGCGTCCACGCCCAGTCTCATGTTGGGCCTGAGGGCGACTACGCCTAACTCTACGTGTTCGCGCCCCGTCCCACGACTTGACCCAGGTGCGTCCATGCCCAGTCCCCACGTTGGGCTCGGGGGCGACCATGTCCAACTCTATGTTGGGCGCGGACGTGTCCACGCCTAGTCCCACGACTGGGCCCGGGCGCGTCCACGCCCATCTCTATGTTGGGCGCGAATGCATTGACGCCCAGCTATCTCCTGGGTTTGAGGCGTGAATTAAGTCCAACATCTCTCAGATTGGGTGTGAAACTGAAGAATCACTCTACACTATACCTCCCCTACCCTGAGCCTGAATTAATAATCATGATGCCCATCGTAATACCATTAAATACGAATAAACAGCTCATACTTATATTAATTAGATGTGATGGCATGAATAATAGAATAATATTATTTTATTATTACAAGATTACATCTCTACCCCTCCTACGTTGCATGAAGCAAGTTAAGTCAAATTATATAAAAGGAAAAAACCTTATACTAGGGAGGGAGATTATGAGCTTCTTCTTCCTTAATCCTCCATTTTCTTCCTTCTACTCTTCTCTATCTTTATAAAAACTCATTAATACCTCTATTAATCTCTTGTGTCACATAAAAAAATACATGGTATTAACTTGATCTTCGGAGAGTCCCCGATCAACACTCCCGGGGAACTTTGTACAAGTATTTATTCTAGAAAGAGCTGATATTCCTTCAAAAAAAGATTTGTTCAAGAAAAAGCCTATGTGATCTTGAAATGGAGGTCATTGAATGCACAGTAAAAGATAAAAGATGTAGGGTGATTTTATCTTTTACAATCTCATCAAATATGATACAAGTAGTTATTGATAAACTATGAATACCTAGCTACTTTTCATTAAACAAAAGAAGAAAGTAGCCATAGGACAGCACAGTGATAGCCAGCTATTAGCTCATCACTGGTTGGAACTTGGAAAATATAGAATAAAGTCTCATCTTGGCATCTTGCACCAAAGGTGGGTTGCTACAATGCTGGTGCTTCAAGCATAAACATAATGCTGGTGCTTCAAGCATAAACATAATGCTGCTGCCATTAGGCCACTGGATTTGAATCAAGTGAGTCCCATTTCACTATTTTACTCAATCCTAATGGCCATTGGCATCGTGCTGATGCTTTGATCATCAGCACTCTAGTCTCCCCCTGCATCAATAGAGTCTGCTCATTCCAACTCTCCTCAAATAACTGTCAACACATTCACCAAGAAAAGCAGATCTTATTATTATCCATCATAGCACCCTTGAATTTCCACAGTTTATACATCATTGAAGCACATGATCCTGGCTTCTCTCGATGCAAATGCAAATAACCTGACCCTCCATCTCCGAAACACCTTTGACTTGTAACCCAACAAGCATAAAGTATTCCTATTAATCCACATACACTTAACTTACTCAACAGCCTAGCAGCAGGGAAAGATTAACTGAAAATGTTCAGTGAATTGAATTTGAAACAGAGTTCAAACCAAACACATGTCCATCTATCAGAAAATGTAGAAAAGGAAGTTCCTTTTCTACAGAGGACGTGATTTTTAACGGAATATATTCAATTAATGACGGAAGAACAATCAATGACGTGATTTTTTTGTCTTTTTTTTTTAAATATAATTATTGAAGAACAAAATACACCTTTCTTTTTGTCTTTTATCCCCTTAGTCCTTACACAGGACAGCTACGGAGACGAGGTATATCACGGCACGTATGACAGTGAAACTGATGGTGATGGTGATGATTTTGAAACAGAGAACAATTTGGTTCAGAATCTTCGTACAAATTTTCCATATGATGTCCCAAACCAGCTGTCCGGAAAATAACTCGTTTGTTTTCATATTATTTTATGTGTAAGTATTAAAAATAATTTTTTAAAAATATATATTTTTTAATATATTTTTAAATAAAAAATATTTTAAAAAATATACATATCAAAATAAAAACGAGCTATTAATCTTGCTAGTCAATTGGCCAAGTGCGTCCTAGGAGATGAAAATTATAAAGTTTATTTCATGACCAGTCATGTTTTTATAAAGAATATTTGATAATATAATAATAGTTATTTTTTAAATAATATTTTACTTAAAAATATATTAAAATAATATTTTTTTATTTTTAAAAAATTATTTTTATCATTCGCATATTAAAATGATATAAAAATACTAAAAAAATAATTTAAAATAAAAATAAAATAAAATCATTTTAATTTATTTTCAAGAAAACTTTGAAACAAAAAAAAAACACACTAATCTTCGTGAAAGCTGACATTTAGTTTAGGAAAAAGCCACGATATGACAAACTATACGTTGATCCTTGAATTGTAAAATTGTGTAATTGAATCCTTATTTCATCAAATTAAAAAAAAAAACAAGTAGATATCCCAAAAATATAAAGGTGCGTGAGTTTTTCCCTTTTCTGTAATTTCATCTAGTTCAGGGACCGTGCTGAAATTGTGTATCAAATATTAGGAATAAAAATGAAGATATAGTGAAAAGACGAGATAAGATAAGATTAAAAACAAAAAAATCAATGGTCAGGATTCATTGCGTCATAGAATTGTGTTGGAAATTTGGGCCACTGTATCCGTCAGTTCAAAGTTCTTGCCATATATTAAGTGGCTTGTTATTGCAGATAGATCGTGTTTTTTGTAAAATATTAAATTTTTTAGTTTTAAATTATTATTTTTAAAATGTTTTTAAATTATATTGATATAATAAAATCGAAAATAAAATTAAATAATTAAATAATATATTTTATTTTAATATATTTTAAATAAAAACTACTTTAAAAATTAGCAATTAAATAGTATACGATGTTTAAGATACAATCTGTGTACTGTTGTTTAGCATGAGAAGGAAAAGAGCTGCTGCACAAATGGGAACACTCGGAAAATTTGTTTTAATCGAGGACTGTAAAAAAAAAACTGATTATATAATGTTAAGGTATGTAATCGTTTATATAACTTTAAGACTCGTAAGATTAATTAAAATATATATAACTTGATTTAAATATTTATATTAATAATAAAAAAAATTAATAATTACAACTTGAGTAATATAAAATTTCTTTTTAAGAATTGTATGATGAGAATTCCAATCCCAATATAATCTTTTGATATGTTGGAGTGAATATTAAGTGCGCTAATTTAAATATTTAAAAATAATTTTTATCCTTCTCTCCAACATCTCCTTAACCTTACTCGGCAAGTCCTTTTCAGATGTGAAACTGATCCACACAAAACAAAACACCAAAAAAGAAAAACTGAAAGGCGAGGAGAGAGTTCTTGGAAACGACATCGTTTGTTCTGGACCCTACACCCGCACGTAAATACCTGTCTCGATGAACGAAAATTGCGAAACTTGACACTCTCAAGAAAAAAAAAAAAGAAAAGAAGAATGGAGAATATGCAGAAGCACCAGCATGGTGCTCCCGTGTCTACCAAGATTTCCTTCCTCGATTGCATCGATCTTTCCACCCCTGATATCCAGCAATCTTTTTCCCTCACAAGCAGGTAAATTAAAATAATCTCTTTCTTTTTAATTTCTCCCTGGTAATTAATTAATCCTGTTTTGATTCTATAAAATGGTTTTGTTTAGAGTAGGCGTGTTTGGATTGTGGATTTTTTTTTCTTTTTACGTGAAAAACCATGGACTAAGCCAATAATTCATGGAGGAGGCATTAACGCAGAGTAAGAAATTTTCTGAATTGCCATTAAGTGCGAAAATAAAGGTTTTATTTAAGGGATGAGAAGCATAGACGTTATATTCCTGTTTTGGATGAGCTTTTGGATCCTGATAATCAACTTCATGGTTGGTTTCTTTTCATTTAATTTTTTTTCCTTTTTAATTCCAAAATTGTTACCTTTTCTTTTGTTTTATGAATTTACCGACAATAAAATGGAAGCAGTGATTGATTGTTTGTTTGTTTTTTGTTTTTGGATATATTATATGGTAGTAGGAGACTATAAGGAGACGGGTATTACATTGGAATTGAAGTCCCCGAAGATGATCCTGAAGCTCCCAGTGTCTGGCCTGCCGATGGTATTTCAATTCTTTTTTTTCTTTTTAATCCACTAATTTTTATTGAAAAGATTTTTCTTGGTGTTTTTAGAAGAAAAAAAATGGGTTGTTATTAGCAATTTCCTTTTTTTGGTGGTTGGTGTCTCAGATATTTTGCCTGGTTTGAGGCGGACTACGTAGAAGTTTCATCAACAACCACTGTAAGTTCTTGCAAACATATTTGAAAGTATTAAGGATATTTGTGAGTCTCAGTTATTTATTCATGACATGAAGTGCGATGTAAACCCTACACATGCACATGATTACATGTCATGCAAGGACATTGGGTATTAGACATTTATTGCCTTCAGAACAGAGCCCATTTATCGTTTGGACTTTTCATATGATACGAAAATGGCCCCTAAAAGAAGCTAAGCCAACCACAAAATTTACTCAAGAGAAATCGCCATGACCTGAACAACAAAACTGACCAATTGCTAAATGTGCCTCATTTGCATTTACCCTGCGTTTTGAACACAAAATCCAGTTTAAGGAGACAGTTATCTATAGCAGTTGGAAACTGAAGTTTGAACTTCCTGGCAAAGGGCAAGGGAGAGGACTGGAGATGGATCATTTCTTTCAACAGCAATTCCTGCAAGGTGATGTCTTCTGCTATGCGAATGGTCCTGTAAATCAAAGTGCTTTTGTGCCATATATATGCAGACCTTGGGGTGGAAGCGAAGCTGGGGTAGGGAGTTCTTCTATGGGGGTATATCCTACTAACATGAACAGAAGAATGATAGAATTCATGAGGAGAAGTTTCACGGTAAAGATTGAAACTCAAGAACCTGATAGCAAACGATGTTATCGTCATAAGATGAGTGAGAGATTGAGGAGACAGAGGGAGAGAAATGGTTACTTGGCTCTGCATTCTTTGTTACCCCATGACACCAAGGTTAGTTATCAATAACTTGCGTGCTAATTAATCACCATTCACTGGTGTTTATTATGCATTGCAGGTATATATGGTAGTTGCTTTTAGTTATTAATCAAAATGGTTATTTTATCAATTTCTTTTGTGTGATCTTGATTTGCAGAAAGATAAGAACTCGATTATGCTAATGGCAGCAAAGAAGATTCAAGAGCTGGAGATGTACAAGGAGATGTTGAAGAGGAGAAATGATGAGATTGAAGAGAGATTGGCAGCAAGTGGAATCAGAAACGTTGAGAGTACAAAGATTAGAATTGAAGTAGCCAATCCAACATCAGCGGTGGATCCTATGATAGATGTTCTCAAGTGCTTGAAGAGTTTGGGAACAAAAACCAGAAGCATTCAATCACAGTTTTCTGATCAGGAACTTGTGGCAGTAATGGAAATTGAAACTAAGGTATTCCTACCACTCGTTATCTCTTGTTACTTTCCAACAATGGTCTTTTTAACTGGGCAAATTTTGATGCAGCATATCACGCATGGTATACTTGTGCTTGTTATTATCACTTTAGTGCTTAGTAATAAATAGCAGCTGCAGCCTATTAGTCTCGACAGAGAGAATTGGAAACAAAGACACCATTTTTCACGATCCGTCAGTATTTACTTCGTTGTATCTATTTCAGGCATAGCAGCCAAAACGCACTAAAACGACTTATCTTTGGCCACAAACTTGTTTTATTTTTCATCCATGGAATGGAAGGGTCAATTTCAACTTTCTCCTCATGCTGATGCTGGCCTTGTGAACATAAAAACATAGACATGATAAAATATGCACGATTATAATATATATATATACACACCTTTTATTGATGCTAATTGTGTGTTTCAAATGTTGCCAGATTGAAGCTGCTGAGATAGAAAATGCGGTGAAAAGGACACTAGCATGATATTGACAAGAATTCCCACGCCGTTTCCTGGAAGGTTAGATAGAAGCCAAAGGAGAAAACCAAAACAAACGTGATCGTAACACCAGTCAGCTTGACTGTACAGTTTCGACAGATTGTAAAGTAATTGAGGTTAACAACGTTGAATGTCACTGACTGGTTAGCTTCTCGATGGTTGAATTGTCTTTGAACTTTGATTGACTAAAATAAAAGCTTGAAAGACTTTTATTTGCGGCTAGGCAAGCATTGTATTATGTTTTTTTTTTAATTATACTATTATCCATGATCAAAGAAAGGTTCAATAAAAAGACCAGTTGAGCAGTCGGCCATTTTCAAACCTGTTAAGTTAGGCCAGGACACCTTGCATTTCCTCTGGAAAGCAGTGATCTGTGTACCTCCCCTTTCAGAAATTAATAAACAAGGAAAGCGGCAAATGTCATTCTTTTTTCTTACTTGGGAAGTGATACGAGGATTTATCATAGTTAGCTCAGTGCCAGAAGCCCAGAGCACCCGTAATCCTATTAGGCTTCATCAACATGGCTTCTTTTTTAAGACATTTTATAAAAGTTGGCATCATAACAAAGAGTCTGGGAATTGACTTTTACCTTTATATCATAATTCAGAGGTTATTTTCTTGAATAATTTATAGCAAAAATAATTTTAAAATAACTTTAAATTAGAGGTGTATATGACAAAACACTCGTGACAAAGAATGAGACATGACAAGCTAGGACTGGGTCGGAAAAGCCAGCACAATTCTGAGACCAGACAACAGAAGCTGCGATCAAGTCAAATAAGCCAGCAAGGAGATATTCCAATCTCAGAAGCTTGCAAACACTAAAAAGACCGTGTCTTTTCAGTTTATCTTATCAAAGAATGAAAGGTCACAAAAAACTGAAATGATAGTGCGCAGCATACCAGACATCTAAAACAACATAGTAAAAGTGGAAGCAGAAAATCCAAAAACATGTTTAAGCTAATATAAAATATTATAATAAACCATCCTGAATCATCTCTCTAACCCGGATAAACGAGTGAAATTCTCTAGACCTATAAATGGAAACACAAAATGACGCCATTAATCAACTAAATCGACAAAAATTTGACCACCTCAGATGTCATCAAAAGATAGGAAAGAACTGGAGTATCCTAGCTGCTGCAAAACATCTCACTTGAGAGGAATGAACCTAGAGGAATGGGTAGCACCAATACCAGGCCTACCATGCTTGACAGACTTGTATGAGATTGAGAACTCGGCAAGATAATGCCCAATCATTTCAGGCTTGATTTCAACCTGATTGAATGTCTTGCCATTGTACTCTCCAATGATGCTTCCGATCATTTCAGGTACAATGATCATGTTTCTTAAGTGTGTTCGGACTGGTTCAGGCTTCTCGCCAGCAGGGGCCTCCCTTTTCTGTTCCAGAACATTAAAAAAGAAATAAATCTCAAATTTTTACAATCAGAAATCAATGAAAAGTTATCAAACAAACCCATCAAATGAACTATAGATGGACATACGAGCCCCATCAATTGATTTGAGCTTAATAAGACTTCATACACCTAAAGTTTTCTATTATAAATGGTACAGTGGAGAGCGCATTTAGAAGCAAACATTTTAACGCACAACATATGATTAAGGCCTGATAGAACGATTGCTCTAAATTATAGAGAGCTTGAAAAATCACCCTTACCCAAAAAACCTTTAGACCAGGCATTCGAGGTAAGGTGATATTTTATCATGATACAACTGTTTTTTATAAATTATATGGAATTAAATTGCTTTTTTTATTGCATGGTAAAATTAATAATTTAACCATAAAATAAAAAAATATATTGTCTATTTCTCATGCGTGATTTGGTCTTCTTGTTTTTTTTCTAAACAGTGTCACTACTTTAATGTTCTTGAAAACAAAATCAACATAACTCTTTCACATGTTTTTTTTCTTCATTTTACACTAGTTTTATTGTTAACTTGAAGGTTACTCATGGACATTATTGTAATTGATATATATTAAAAATTATTTTAAAAAAACTTGTCGAGGCGTGCATAGCACGCGCCAACATTTGAACGACCCCTACACTGTTTGGGCGCCACCTATAGGGTCATCTGGCCACGAAACATCACCTTTCAGAGTGGCATTTAGAAGGTTTCAGCACCCCCTACATGATGAGGCGGCACATAGCCTAGAAATGCTTTTAGTTTGGTGTCGATGATCTTATTTTTTACCGTACTTTTTTGTCTCTTCTCCTTGAATTCAATATTATCCCCTTTAAAAAATTCAAACCAATCCCTTCAATTTTATTTTCTTTAACATTTGGTCTATGTCATCTTGGTTATTATTTTTTTTTTATTATGTATAGGTCATTAAATTACAAATATATTTCAACCGTCCCTCTTATTTTTTAATTCTTAAGATTTGGTCACATTTCTTCATATTAATGTTTTCTATTTTCAATAAGCTATAAAATTATTTGTCCCCTTTAATATATATTTAATTTATTAAAAATTGATCTTTGTTTTTTTTTTTCCCGTTTTCTTTGTGTTGGATTATCAAATGACACGTCGTTTCATACTGTTATGTTATTTTCGGGATTTTGATGTATGCTGATGGTCAAGGAGGCGATTGTGGCTTTGAAGGAAAGGAGTGGATCGAGCCAGATTGCAATTGCTAAGTTCATCGAAGAGAAGCATAAGTCCAACCTCCCCACCAATTTCAAGAAACTGCTGGTTGTTCAATTGAAGAAACTTGTTGCTAATGGCAAGCTAGTTAAGGTCAAGAACTCCTTCAAGCTCCCTCCTAAATCTTCCGCTAAGGATGCTGCTTCTGTGAAGAAAGCGGCTCCAGCGAAGCCCAAGGCCGCAGCTAAGCCTAAGCCGGAAAAGGCTGCTAAGGCTGAGGCTGTAAAGTCTCCGGCGAAAAAGGCAGTAAAGAAACCCAAGAGTATTATTAAGTCGCCGGTGAAGAAGGCAGTTAGGAAGACCAAGAAGTGAAAGCAGTTTGTGTGGATAGAATGACAGGATTTGTAAATTGAGGGTTTACTTGGGTTTATTTGGGTATAGAATCGCTTGATTTTTTTAGGAGAAATAATTGCTATGTAATTCAACTTCTATTTGAAATGGAATTATTTGTTTTAGCGTGTATTGGTATGGCTATGGATTATATTTTTTAAAAATATTTTTTAAAAAAATTTATCATTAGATAAGCATCATCAAAAATTAAAAAAAAAAACTTTTAAAACTCATAAAAATAATTCAAAGTTAATAGCGTAGCATCATCCATTTGGCAGAAAGCACAATCATGATTTTTCGATGTTTAGAATAGAGGTTCTGAGCTCCGATTGAACAGTGTGCCTGGAAGGATCCAAGACGATGTCTTTCCAAACAGAGCCCGGCTCGAAAATGGGGCTGGGGTCTGTGTAAAGCTCGTAGATGGAGTCTGCTTCAGCCCTCAAATTGCTTACATTTGTCAAGCATTTGTACCCCTCTGGATCAATCAGGAGCTTGTTGTCCCCATCTTTCCATGCTATCAGCTGCATTCATTTTGTGCCCATCAAAAAGTCAGTGTAAATAAAAAAATTCAAAACACAAAACATGATGGGTCCCACTGTTTATTTATTGTACAAAAGTGAACAGCTGCTGTATGGGACAGAAAAAAGCAGCATGAAACTGTAACTGCTGATCTGCGTTCAAAACACAAAACATGATGGGTCCTCCTGAAATAAATCACGTTTCCTTAATTATCAAACGCTTGTTTTCTGAAATTTATTTCAAAAGTAAAAGCAACCCGAATACCCTCGAAATCTATTGAAATAAATTAGAGGTGCCACGTCAATGCTTGACAAACCCTGTCATGAAGCTTGAGGCGCTGTGCATTTGTGCGTGCCAGTCATTTTGTGAAAGAAAACAAGCACGAGATGCATGAGAATAAGCCTGATGGAAGAGTCTACTTACACTAGGCGGTGCTCCCACTGAATTGGTGCAATAAAGCCTGGCATTATCAACAAGTTGGCAGTATCTTTCAAATGCGCCGGCGAATCTCTTGTGAGACTTTAACTGGGAATTCACCCTCACTGCCCTTCTTGTCGTTATGGCTCTCCTGTTCAAAATCCCAGAAAAACATACCCTCTTTCATTGCTACCATGTACCATATGACAATCAACGAGAATGATGTTGATTACTACACAGCTAGTTTTATATATGTTTAATTACCGGAGAGAAAAACCCACTAGTTTTATCATGTTTCGATTTTTACCTGATGCCCCTAACAACAGCTAGGTAGGGGTCACAGACAACTCCAACCAGCTCTATTCTGTATGGTTTCCTGCCAGTCAATTCTCCATTCTCGTTGTTTAATCGCTGGTCTTCTTCCTCTTGCTCTACCTTTTCCCAGTAATTTTCATCAACGGTCCCATCCTCAGCAACCTGGTAACCTGGTCCCATTCGGTAACGACACGCGTGCACATTACGAGCCATGGCAATTGTTTGCTCCACAAAAGGCTCCCATGAAAGGGTGCCATCCATGATCACATCCCGTCCTTCATTCAGTGCAGTTACTAGAAGCGATGATGCAGCATCGGTTGATGATTGGTGCACCTATAACAGACAACAAGATTAATTGCAGAATGGGATTGATTTCAACTTTATGATCCTGGAATGTTTTGTTTTTTAAAGCTAAAAATCTCTATCCAGGTGGGAAAAAAGAGGGGGGATGGAGTCTTTACCAGTTCAGCAGTTTGAAGCATGTCATCGTGATGGCCCATGGAGCTAATGGCTCTGTAGATGACATCCGACTCTTTGAATGCATCTGCCTCTACCACAACCGCCTTTGCCTTTGCTCCTGACCAGAACGGTCTGCCCAATTATTGATCAGTGTCCCGTCAAATCACAATCACAATGCATGCTCTATTTGCCACAGCTAAAGTTAATCATCTTTACTCCGGGCCCCATTGTTTATTGAATTCCGTAAATTAAATTTTCTTTCGACAAGATATTTGGCATGTTAAAAGGGGTATTCTTGAATCCTAGGCTTTATAAAAGTTTCGGGAATGTAACGAAAAGTTAAAAAAAAATATCTGAGAAATAAAACAATTTGAATAGCAATTTAAAATTACTATTAAAAACATATTTTAAAATACGATTATTATTTCAAATAGTAGTTGTGTATAAAAATAATATTCTCAAACACAATTATATTTGTGCTATTTTTTAAATATTTTTCAATATATGTTATTTTTTCAACATTTTTAGCGTTATTAAAAAAAAAGAGAGACCATGTTGAAGCCCTATTACTCTCAAAGTCTTTCGTTTTTTAAGGTAGCTGATACCCTGCTTTCATGCATGTTATACATATTTCTATTTCTAGATTTAAATTATGCAGATAATAGAAAAATCGTGAAAGTTATTTTTAATGTTTGCGAGGTAAAATTTGATAAATCCATACTCTTTGAGAATATCTTTGGTGACAGTGCTCTTGCCAGCCCCCATACCACCACCCATAAGCAGCAGCACCGGACTTCTCTCACTCAGTGCCACCGGCACCATGACCTCCGTACAATGTGATCCCCCCTGGCCGATTGCTTTCAATTCCTCAACTATAGTAGAAAATGCCCTTGTAACCTTCAAGTTCTTGGTCACCCTCTCAAATCTTTGTTTTCTGCCAAAACCCACAAAAATTAAAACCATGACGATAATATAAACTATCCATTCGATTCCTGAAACCAGAAACTTCGGTGTGGTATAAATGAAAAACCACGGCACCTCTGGCCCTTCATAAAAGAGAAAAATGAGGCCAAGTGGAAGTGGGTCAATTGAAAAATAAAAAAAAAAAATAGTGTAATCTTACAAATTAATTAAGAACATACAAATTAAGAGCTCAATTTGTTTAACATAAAAAAAATTAAAGTGCCAGGAAAATTCATAATTAAAAATTCGAAATTAAAAGGTAAATAAATTATATTGGTCAAGATCAAGGTGGAAACGAGATGAAGAGACGGGAATTGCCCTCACTAATTTCTTATTTCCTAAAATAAATCATGCATAATTGATCCAAGAAAGAATAATATTTATGGTAAATTTGAAAAGAGAAATAAAGAGATAGAACATTATGTAAAATAATAAATAGAGAATACTAGCCACATAATTTCTTACAAAAGAAAGAAAAATAGAGAAAGGTAGGCCGAAGTTTAAGGGACAATAAAAAAAAATCAAGTTTTTTTTTTTATTTAACCTAAGTCAATTGAAGTAATTTCTATTCTAAAAAAATAATTCTACTTAAATAAAATTAAATAAATTATAAATTAGTGTGTTTAAAAATGTGGTAACAGTTGTTTTTCAAAATATCTTTTATTTCAAAACATATTAAAATAATATTTTTTTATTTTTTAAAAATTATTTTTAACATCATTCCATTAAAATGATCTGAAAACATAAAAAAAATTAATTTAAAATAAAAATAAATTAAAAAAATAAAATTTTAAAAACATAATACCAAAGACACTCAGATTCAGTTCAACCGTATAAGCATTTTATCTAGAGGGTGTTTGTTTTAATGGTGAAGGTACATGTTTGAATGTAAAACCACTAAAAAAAACTATAAAACACAAAAAATATTAACTTTTATAATTAAATTTTATACATAATTAAATTATAGCTAACCCAATCTCAACCACAAAATCACTTCCAGAGGAGTTACGACAGGCAGGATAAGATCATTGTACTTCGAAGTTCAAACTTGTCAATAATGAAGAACATTGATTGTGTCGTGCAAAGCAGCACTACTGTATAAAATATAATATTATATATTAATTATTATAGTATCACATCTCAAGCTGTGCAAGGCATGGACGGGTTAAGTCAATGAGTAATATAATATTACAAGTCATTGTCATCAAACCCTGTCTGGGATTAAATAATAAAAATAAAAATTATATTTAATATTTTAATATCTTGTACAAAAAGAATTTATGACTACCCATGTTATGTTACTTGGACCCCGGATTACCCTGTCGAGCCGGGTTTTATGAATATGCCAAGAGCTAAAACAAACCTATAATTAATAATTACTACATGTTAAAATCGTTTGAAAAATGTAAAAGAAATTGCAGAATGTGAATTACCTTGTGGCAGCCATTACAATGCCTTTGAGCTTTGGTTTCTTCACGGATTCGACATCTATAACCTGCCATCCATACATAAAATTAGATTCAAGAGCATAAGACAACAAAAACAAGAAACAGAAAATAAAGGGTAGTGTTCCTTTGCTTTTTATTATTTGGTTCTGAAAATTGATGATAAACCTGACTGATAAACAGAGATGCTCTGCTCCAATGAAATGCGAAATAAGTGAGGATGCATTTTTCAAATTCCTCCATCAGCTTCACATACAGAGATTCAAACTCAGGTAGATTAGCAAAAAAATCATAGATGTTATTCTCACACCCTTCAGATCTTTTCAGATAATCATAAGCCAATTTGCATAGCCGTGGACACTCATCTGCATCTGCAAATCCCATCTGCCTAGCTACAAAGACCAGTAAAGTGAAAAATGGGTAAAATTTCTTCTTTCTTGACTCTTGAGAAAAATACATTATTTGTCAACAAAAAGTAATACAAGTGAACAGTTTATAATTACTTAAATTAATTTACCAACATAATCGGAGAATCTTTCAAGATTTCCCAAACGGCCAGATTCTGTCCTGACTAAACCTGGAATGATGTGGTCTATTCTAGCCTTTGATTTTCTCTGATAGTAGAGAGTTGTGGCAGCAGTACTGATGAAACCCAGTAAGGAAGCGGCAAGAACTCGTGTCAAAGTGACTTTGGCATGGCCGCTATTATTATCTAAAAGAAAGGAAGGAACCGTCGTCAAAGCTTTTTTTTCTTACTAGAAAACGATCAGACAGAGAGATTACGCAGAGAAAGAAAAAAGAAGGCTTACCTGGCTGCATCTTGTTGAAGCTTAGAGGAGGCTTCACTGCAGATTTGAGATCGTTTTGACGGGCTTTAGATGATTTTACCGATGACAGATGGAGCTCATCTCATGATAAAACGAAGATGTGACTTTGTGGGCCTTCGTTTTCATCAAGATAAAGGATAATAAATAATTTTTAAAATGCTTAGCGATTCCCACATGACAAATAAAAAAACATTTCTTTGATTTGATACACATCCTTTCACGTTTTATTAATTAAAATAAAAGTTAAAATATATGGAATTTTTATTCTACATGTGTCTTTATTTGTTATGTATTGTAATACTGAATCCACGGTTTTATTCTTTATAAATTCTTTTTTAAATGTTTTTCTAGATGTAAAACGGGTTTTTTCAGTTCATTTGTTAAATGACTTCGTTGCCCTTTAGTTAACAATGGTTTATGGTCTTTTTTTGGCATTTTGTATTTTTAGCTACAGTGTAATGATTCTATCGCGATTCAAATTTTTTAAAGCTTGATTTTATGAGCTAATTTGTAATTGAAAAATATTTCCTTTTTTTAATAATTATTGAGTTCAGAGGGTAGGATGATGTTTTTGAAAAAAAAAAAAAAACATTAAAAGCTAATGCCAGAGCGTGTTAGTTGTGTTTGGGCAGTGTGTTATGGTGGTTAAAAAAGATTTGTCATCCTTTTTTTTTTTTTTTTGAAAAATTAGTGGAACTGATATATCACTAAACGTCTGGATGCTTGATCTTAATACGTAATCGAATCCAATAAAGTTGAGTTTGTTATTTTGCTCAACTTATTAGCACTCGGGTTCAGTGCGCAACCAACTTCAATAAAAATTATATTTTGATATCTCTTCATGGTTTCATACCCTTCAGTACTTGGAGGTGTAGGGTAAGGCCTCTCAAGGAAAAGAAATTTGTGTAAAACATGTTGATACCGAATATAGTAAAAACAAAAAGGCCAATGTCATGTCACCGAGAAAGAGTTAGAGTAGGGGTAAATATGAAAATATATGAAAATAGAATGATATCGGTTTGTTATTGCATTTCAAAAGTATTTTTTAAAAAATTTAAATTTTATATTTTTTTTTCTTTACTTCAAATTAAAATTTTTTTAGTGTTTTTAGATTATTTTGATGCGCTAATATCAAAATTAATTTTTAAAAAATAAAAAAAATCATTTTTTATATATTTTAAAGTGAAAAACACTTTAAAAAGCAACCGCAACCACACTCTCAAATATATTACCCTAAGTTGGTGATGGATGCGATACATTTGGAACCGTTGGAATAATATTTTGTACATTGATAATTGATGGCTATTTTAGGAAAGATATCATCTATCTTCACTTGGAATATTTTTTTTTGTTTTAAAAGTATTTTTTTAAAAAAATTCTTGTTTTGAATTAATATATTTTTAGTGTTTTTAAATTATTTTGATACACTAATATCAAAAAAAAAATTAAAAAAAATATTATTTTAATATATTTTTGAGTAAAAAACATTTTAAAAAGCAATCGTAACCACACTTTCAAATATTATTAAGTGACTTATTTACCCATGCAGTTCATATAAAAATCTAGCTATTTCATAAAAAAAATATTAGCTAGAAGAAAATTTTGTATTGTAAACAAAACAACTAATGTATAATTAAATAAATAAATAGGTAATACTGATAAATAAAATTCACAGGTTGGATTATATAACTCTAGTTTGACTTACAAATGAATTTATGTTGGCCTTATTTGTAAGAGAAAAATGAAAGTATAGGACTGTTTGTTTATTTGCTAGTTTTTAAATAATGAAGAGGGGGTAGAGTTTTTTTAATCTAAAATTTTTTTAAAATACATTTTCACCTAAAAATACTTGATAAATATTTTTATCATGTTAATAAATTAATTTTTAACTTAAAATACCTCTAAAACAGTCTAAAAAACAAAATCAAACTAGAAAAAAATTCATTTTCAACTCAATCTATTTTTCCCAAAAATATAAAATATTAAAAACACAATAAGACAGGTTGACGCTAAGATTGATATTTGTTTTTTTATTGGAATGTGGTTAATTAATATTTTTCTCTTTTCCTCATCATTTATCGATGAGTTTCTCTTCCCTCTTAAATTCATGGATTGAAAGAAATACAAAATAATTTTTTGAACCTAAACTAAGATTACAAAAGTTAAAGGGTCCAAATTAAAGAAGAAAGGAAAATAGATAGGCTGAAATATATATATATATATATATATATATATATATATATATATATATATATATATATATATATATATATATATATATATATATATATTTGGCTGACTTTGAGACCGACGACGTGGTTTTCACATGATTTACGTTGTGGGTGGAGGGCTCCGTCCTGCTCATAATGATCTTATATTAAAAGCACATATAATTTTATATGCTTTTGAATAATCAATAATAATGGTGTGGTTGAGTTAGGATTCAACAACCACATATAAAATAAAAAAATAAAAAAATACACAGCTGGAAATCACTTTACACTATTCTAAGGGACCGTTTGGGAACGCGGCTGCGGCCGCGTTTCCAAAAAATTTGAAAATTTTTTGTTTTTTTTTTTTTGCTAAAATTTAATATGCTTTGTACGTTTTGGATCGTTTTGATGTGCTGATGTCAAAAATAATTTTTAAAAAATAAAAAAACATCGTTGGCATGCATTTTGGTACGAAAAATTATTTGAAAAGCACCCGCAACCACACTGCCAAACACGCTCTAAATCTATCGCCAAAGCATCACACATATTATTGCATCAACTTGGCATTAAAATATTCTTAATATTAACATTTCCCAACAAAAGCTTAACATGATAATTTAAAAGGTTAACATGAATTTATTTTTTTAGTATTCTTTTTAAAATTGATTTAATTCAATTCCACCATTCAATATATAATTTACAGGAAATTGATCTTTGTATTTTTTTTTTTGTTTCCTTTATGTTGAATTATCTTGATCTTGTATCCATGATCGTGGGTTTTGAAGGTTAACCAAAATCAACTAATATTTTTTCCATTGCTTTTTAAATTAAATTTTTTTTTTTTTTTTTTTATCATTTGACATCGAGTTATTCAATAATCGAGCTTCATATATTTAGAATTGACTTTCAAACTTTTTCTCTTACGCTTCTTTTGATGAGATTGTCCTCACCTTATATTAATGATCGTGAAGTTAGTAAGTTGACCTAATTTAATTGGTTTTTTTTTTTTAATTTTATCCTGTAACATTGAGTTGTTTTAAAATCCAAGTAGATTTAAAGTGATTTTTTTATATTTTTTCACTGTCATATTTTTTTTGTTAGTTTATTTAATATTATTATTATTATATGTTTTAATTATATTGTTTAAATTATAAATTAAATAAACAACTCGTTTTCATATTTTTTTTCTTTAATATTATTTTTTTACATGGAAAAAAGTTTTATTCGACCCGCGTAGCCTCTCACTATTTTTTCCCAATTCACCTCGGCAAATCATTTATTTATCGTGCGTGCGTCGATGACTCCCAATCCAACGGCTCACCCTCCACACAAACCCCTTAAAAGAGAACAATCTTCGTCAATTCTCTCTCCACCAATTACAGCCCACTTCCCCAAATCCACTTTTCACTTTATCATTCACCGTAGATAAATTCCAATCCAACGGCAGACGTTAAATCATTCCTCCTGCGGATAGCAATCCGCGTCCGCCTCAAGTCAATTTCCACCGATTACAGCTCCTCCTTTTCATTTTCTCTCTCCTATAAATCCCCACTTTCTTCTGCCGCCAAATACCAGATTAAAAACATTCTCTCAATTCCTCTAATATCTCGAAGTTCCCCAAACACCAGACTCTTGATTTCTTAATTCTCTGTAACCAATCACGCCCTCCTCCGCCACCGCAGCTCCGTCGAAGGCCAAAGCCAACCTCTCTAAATCGAAGAAAACAGCAGCTGCATTAACCTCTGGTGGTGCCAAGAAACCCAGAGCCTACCCTACTTATCATGAGGTAATCAATCAATCATAAAACAGCTTATGACTAATCAAATGACACGTCGTTTCATATTATTTTTGTGATTTTGATGTATGCTGATGGTCAAGGAGGCGATTGTGGCTTTGGCTTTGAAGGAAAGGAGTGGATCGAGCCAGATTGCAATTGCTAAGTTCATCGAAGAGAAGCATAAGTCCAACCTCGCTGCAAATTTCAAGAAACTGCTGGTTGTTCAATTGAAGAAACTTGTTGCTAATGGCAAGCTAGTTAAGGTCAAGAACTCCTTCAAGCTCCCTCCTAAATCTTCCGCTAAGGATGCTGCTTCTGTGAAGAAAGCGGCTCCAGCGAAGCCCAAGGCCGAGGCTAAGCCTAAGCCGGAAAAGGCTGCGAAGGCTGAGGCTGTAAAGTCTCCGGCGAAGAAAGCTGTTGTAGCGGCTAAAAATAAGACTCCGGCGAAAAAGGCAGTAAAGAAAACCAAGAGTATTAAGTCGCCGGTGAAGAAGGCAGTTAAGAAGACCAAGAAGTGAAAGCAGTTTGTGGATAGAATGACAGGACTTGTACATTGAGGGTTTAGACGGGATTATTTGGGTATAGAATTGCTTGATTTTTTTAGGAGAAATAATTTCAATTTAATTCAACTTCTATTTGAAAGGGAATTATTTGTTTTAGTGAATATTTTGTATTGGTGTGGTTAATATTTTTTTATTTAAAAATATATTTTTTTACTTCCAGAAATTAAAAAAATAAATAAATATACTTTTAAAACTCATATAAACACAGGTTAAATTTCACGAAAAGAGAAAAATAATTCAAAGTTAATAGCGTAGCATTATCCATTTGGCAGAAAGCACAATCATGATTTTTCGATGTTTAGAATAGAGGTTCTGAGCTCCGATTGAACAGTGTGCCTGGAAGGATCCAAGACGATGTCTTTCCAAACAGAGCCCGGCTCGAAAATGGGGCTGGGGTCTGTGTAAAGCTCGTAGATGGAGTCTGCTTCAGCCCTCAAATTGCTTACATTTGTCAAGCATTTGTACCCCTCTGGATCAATCAGGAGCTTGTTGTCCCCATCTTTCCATGCTATCAGCTGCATTCATTTTGTGCCCATCAAAAAGTCAGTGTAAATAAAAAAATTCAAGGGTGGTTGGCAGACTCTCTTCCCTAATCGATGTGTTGTTTCAGAGGTGCCACGTTCATGCTTGACAAACCCTGTCATGAAATTTGAGGCGGTGTGCATTTGTGTGTGCCAGTCACTACGAGAAAGAAGAGAAGAAGCACGGGATGCATGGCGGATAAACCTGATGGAAGAGTCGTACTTACACTAGGCGGTGCTCCGACTGAATTGGTGCAATAAAGCCTGGCATTATCAACAAGTTGGCAGTATCTTTCAAATGCGCTGGCAAATCTCTTGTGGGATTTTAACTGGGAATCCACCCTCACTGCCCCTCTTGTCGTCATGGCTCTCCTGTTCAAAATCCCAGAAAAACATACCCTCTTTCATTACTACCATGTACCGTACGACAATAAACGAGAATGATGTTGATTACTACACAGCGAGTTTTATCATGTTTCGATTGTTACCTGATGCCTCTAACCACAGCTAGATAAGGGTCACAGACAACTCCAACCAGCTCTATTCTGTATGGTTTCCTGCCAGTTAATTCTCCTTTCTCGTTGTTTAATCGCTGGTCTTCTTCCTCTTGCTCTACCATTTCCCAGTAATTTACATCAACGGTCCCATCCTCAGCAACCTGGTGCCCTGGTCTCATTCGGTAACGACATTTGTGCACATTACGAGCCATGGCAATTGTTTGCTCCACGAAAGACTCCCATGAAAGGGTGCCATCAATGATTACATCCTGTCCTTCATTCAGTGCAGTTACTAGGAGTGATGATTGGTGCACCTATAACAGACAATAAGATTAATTACAGAATGGGATTGATTTCAACTTTATGATCCTGGATTGTTTTGTTTTTTAAAGCTAAAAATCTCTACCCAGGTGGAAAAAAAGAGGGGGGAATGGAGTCTTTACCAGTTCAGCCGTTTGAAGCATGTCATCGTGAATGTCTCGGTAGATGACATCCGACTCTTTGAATGCATCAGCCTCTACCACAACCGCCTTTGCCTTTGCTCCTGACCAGAACGGTCTGCCCAATTATGTATTGATCAGTGTCCCTTCAAATCACAATCACAAGGCATGCACTATTTTCCAAAGCAAAATTCAATTATCTTTACTCCGTGCCCCATTGTTTAATCGAATTCCGTAAATTAAATTTTCTTTCGACAAGATAATTGGCATTTTAGAAGGGGTATTATAGAATTCTAACACAACTTGATAAAAATTCCAAGAAAGCAATATAAGTAATAAAAAAAGGAAAAAGAAAAATACCACAATCACTTTGAAAATAGCGGTTGACATAGCTGCTGTTAGAAATAGTAATTGTTTTAAAAATTATGTTTTTGATTTAATTAACATGTATAAAAAATCAACTTAAATTTTTATAAAGATATAATAACCAATAAATAAGATTTAAAATCCAATGTTTAAGAAAGAATGAGTCATCAAAGATACTTTGAAGTTTTATTTTTGACATACTCAATATCACTAGAAAGATCTTGAGAGTTGATTCTAATCACACATTAAAAGACCACCAAACATAATCATAATTAATTAGTTAGGGTTTTTTTTAGGTTAGTTTAGGGTTAATTACAACATCATTTTGTATTCTTTCAAGGTATAGTTAAATTGTCTGTTGAGATATTTATATGTTGATTTTTATTAAGGTTAATTAATTTGTAAAAGAACATGTTTTGAAATATAACTAAACAACCACTAAACTAAAAAAAAAAATTAAAAAGCGATTGCTATTTTAAATAATGGTTGTTTACAAAAATAATATTTTCAAATGGGATTATATTCAAATTTTATTAATTTTCAAATAATTTTTTAATATATATTATTGTCCCAAAACTTTTAGGAAATTACAATATTTTTTTAAAAAGAACCCATGTTCAAGCCCTATTACTCTTAAAGTCTTCTTTCGTTTTTTTGGGTAGCTGATGCTCTTCTTTCATGCATGTTACACACACACACACACACACACACACAACATAGAAAAATCATGAAAGTTATTTTTAATGTTTACGAGGTAAAATTTGATAAATGCATACTCTTTGAGAATATTTTTGGTGACAGTGCTCTTGCCAGCCCCCATGCCACCACCCATAAGCAGCAGCACCGGACTTCTCTCACTCAGTGCCACCGGCACCATGACCTCCGTACAATGTGATTCCCCCTGGCCGATTACTGTCAATTCCTCATCTAGAGTAGAAAATGCCCTTGTAACCTTCAAGTTCTTGGTCACCCTCTCAAATCTTTGTTTTCTGCCAAAACCCACAAAAATTAAAACCATGACGATAATATAAAGTATCCATTCGATTCCTGAAACCATAAAGTTTGGTGTGGTATAAATGAAAAACCACGGCACCTCTGGCCCTTCATAAAAGAGAAAAATGAGGGCAAGTGGAAGTGGGTGAATTGAAAAATAAAATAAAAATGAGGCCAAGTAATATAACATTACAAGTCATTGTCATCAAACCCTTTGAACTTTGGTTTCCTCAAGGATTCAACATCCAAAACCTGCCATCCATACAGAAAATTAGAGTAAAGAGCATAAGACAACAATAACAAAAAACAGAAAATAAAAGGTACTGTTCCTTTTCTTTTTATTATTTGGTTCTGAAAATTGATGATAAACCTGACTGACAAACAGAGATGCTCTGCTCCAATGAAATGCAAAAAAAGTGAGGATGCATTTTTCAAATTCCCCCGTCAGCTTCACGTACAGAGAAGATTGAAACTCAGGTGCACCAGCAAAAAAGTCATAGATGTTATTCTCACACCCTTCAGATCTTTTCAGATAATCATAAGCCAATTTGCATAGCCGTGGACACTGATCTGCATGTACGAATCCCATCTGCCTAGCTACAAAGACCAGTAAAATGAAAAATGGGTAAAATTTCTTCTTTCTTGACTCTTGAGAAAAAAACATTATTTGTCAAGAAAAAGTAATACAACTGAAACAGTTTATAGTTACTTAAATTAATTTACCAACATAATCGGAGAATCTTTCAAGTTTTGCCAAACGGCCAGATTCTGTCCTGACTAAGCCTGGAATGATGTGCTGGTCTCTTTTAGCTTTTGATTTTCTCCAATAGTCGTGAGCAGCAGCAGCGGCACTGATGAAACCCAGTAAGGAAGCGGCAAGAGCTCCTGTCAAAGTGACTTTGGCATGGCCGCTATTATTATCTAAAAGAAAGGAAGGAACCGTCGTCAAAGCTTTTTTTCTTACTAGAAAACGATCAGACAGAGAGATTACGCAGAGAAAGAAAAAAGAAGGCTTACCTGGCTGCATCTTGTTGAAATTAGCTTAGAGGAGGCTTCACTGCAGATTTGAAATAGTTTGCCGGGCTTTAGATGATTTTACCGATTACAGATGGAGATCATCTCATGATAAAACGAGCATGTGACTTTGCGGGTCTCTGTAAATAAAGGATGATGGATAAATTTTTATATGCTTATCGATTCCCACATGACCAAAAAGAAGAAGCATTTCTTTGATTTGATGCACATCCTTTCACGTTTTATTAATTAAAATAAAAGCTAAAGTATATGGAATTTTTTTATACACGTGTCTTTGTTCATCGTGGATTAAAATAATGAATTGATAACTTTATTCTTAAAAAAATCTCATTAAAATGCTTTTTCATAGATTAAAATGATCTTCTTTTTAGTTCATTTATCATTTGTGAATCGTTAAGGGGGTGTCTTGATTTTTTCATTAATCTTGTGTACATTTAAATAACTCTGTTGCCCTTCAGTTAACTATGGCTTATGGTTTTTTTGGCATTTTGTATTTTTAGTTATAGTATAAAGGTAGGACGGTGTTAAAAAAAAAAACTGCCGTGTTCTAAAGGTAGGACGGTGTTAAAAAAAAAAACGTTAAAAGCTGACATGTGAGCATGTTAGCCTCTTTCGGGCGATGCATGCTGTTTTATATAGTGGTAAAAAAATTGATTCTACCGCATTAATGCATTCATCTTATCCTCGTCTTCATCTATGTGAGACGCGTGTGCTCGTCGGATTTTTGATGAGTCTCTGATATCTTTTTTTTTTCTCTTAAAAAATTATGCATAGCTCCTTACATTTTCATATTAGCCCTTTAAGTTCATTTTCTTTTGATTTTTTCCTTGATTTTTTAATATCTATTTGTTTTATTTTGATTCATTTCTCAAATTTTCTTTTTTCTTTTTGCAATTGCATCCTCCTTTAAATTTTTTGTCTATCAAATTTGGTCCTTATTATTTTGATTTTGTTTTTTGTTTTTACTTTTATTTTGTTGATCTATTTGTTGTTGGTGTTTCAAAATCCATCGTTTTAATTTTGATTTTTAATTTTAGTCCTTTTCTCTTTTGTTAGAGTTTTATTTATTTTCAATTTAATTCTTTAATTTTAATTTGTATATATAATATTTTTTGATTTAGTCCTTCTGCTTTTGATTTTTTTATCCTTGGCTCTTTTGTCAAGGTTGTTATAGCTTTTAATTTTATCCTTCAAATCAAGATTATAATTTTTTTTCAATAATAATAATAATAATATTAATTTCAATTTGATCTTTCTTCTTTTGATTTCTTATTTGTTTCCTTTATCCTTTAAATCAAGTTTATGATTATTGTTATAGTAGTAGTAGTAGTGGTGGTAGTAGTAATATTAATAGTGGTAATTACAATGATTGTAATAATAATAATGATATTAATAATGATAATGATACTAATAATACTGCTAATAGTGATAATAATGTTAATAATAATGCTAATAATAGTATTTTATTATGATAGTAATAGTGGTGATGATGATAATAATTGTGATAATAATATTAATAATAGTAATAATTGTGATAGTACAACAACAACAATGATGATGATAACGATAATAATAATAATAACTAAAATAATAATGTTATTAATAGTAATAGTAATAATGAAAACAATCTAATAATACTGCTAATAGTGATAATAATTGTAGTAATAATAGTAGTTTTTTACGATAATAATAGTGGTAATAAGAGTAATAATTATGATAATAACAGTATTAACATTGCTAAGCAGAAAGAATAATAGTAACAAATGATAACATTAGTAGGATATTATTAATAATAATGATAATAACACCACAACCTCCAATAATAATAATAGCGGTAGTAGTTCTTACATTTCGATAAAAAAATAGTAGTAATAATAGTAGTTTATTATGATGGTTGTGATGGTTATGATATCAATAATTATAGTGATAATAGTAATAATAATAACAACTGTAATAATAATAATATCAACAACTCAAAATAATAATAATGATATCAATGATAATTTTAATAACAACAACAACAATAATAGTATTAATGCTAATAATAATAATAATAATAATAATAATAATAATAATAATAATAATAATAGCAGCAACAATAGTAGTAACAATGATAATAGTGATGATAATAGATAATAATAATGTTAATAAGGCCAATGATAATAAAGGTAGTAATAGTAATAATAGAAGTAGCAATAATAAAACGATAATAATAATGTTGGTGGTGATAATAGTAGTAGTAGTAGTTAATAATAATAGTAGTAGTAGTAGTAGTACTAATAATAATAATAATTGTTATAACAATAAGAATAATTATTATTATAATAGTGATAAAAATAAAAACAAAGGTAATATTCGTAGTTGTAACAAAAAAAAATGTATTAACAATAATAATAACAACAATGATAATAACACTGATAATAATCATAGTGATAGTGATCATGATAATAATATTAATAATAATGATGACGATAATAATGATAATGATATTACTTATTAATAATGATAGTGATAATGATCATGATAATAATATTAATAATAATGATGTCGATAATAATGATGATGATATTACTTATTAATAATAATAATGATAGTGATCATGATAATGATAGTTGTAATGATGATGATGATCATGATGATCATGATGATAATAATAATAATAATAATAATAATAATAATAATAATAATAATAATAATAATAGCAGCAACAATGATAATAATAATAAACATGATAATAGTAATAGTGATAGTAATAATTCATCATTCGATGTTAGATTTGTTGGGGATTGAGTTTTACTGTTTTTCCATGTTAGATTTGTTGGGGATTGAGTTTTACTGTTTTTCCATGTACGATATTTTTAGTCTAATAACCAGAGTTATGAGTATAAAATGCTCATGTGGCCCGACGTTCTCTTTTATTTTTTGCCTTATTGGTTGTTTTTTTTTTCTGATTTTTTCATTCAACATCAGTGTTTTTAAATAAAAAAGGGTCATCTAGGTCTCCTTTGGAATTATTAAATAAACCAATTCACATCAAGTTAACTATAATATAGTTTGGGTGTTAGGTCTGACATCTTAGCAGACCCATAGGTGCTTGGGTTTATCGTGTAGCAGATTTCAATAGGATTGGGTTTGACGTCTCGCTAGATCTCTGACACTTGGTTTTAGAGTGCAGCCGAGCTCGATATAGTTGAGTTTAATATCTTAATAGACTTACTAGCTTTTGAACTCAATGCATAACCGAGTTCTATAGAGTATTTAGAGGTGTAGGGTAAGGCCTTTCAAGAAAAAGGAATTTGTGTAAAATATGTTCGTACAACATATAGTAAAAATAAAAAAGGACAATGTCATCCCACTGGGAGCGAGTCAGAGTAAGGGTCAATATGAAAATAAAAAAAATGAAGATATAATTAAACTTATATAAATGGGTATAAAATGAAATAACCATATTTTTTAGGGGTTTAAAAATATATTGGGGTGGGGCCCCGCCTGCATAGATAATTATTAAAGTAAGAGCCTAAGTGGGTGATGTATGCGATACATCTGGGACCGTTGGAATAATATTCTATACATTGATAATTGATGGTTCTTTTATGAAAGATCTTATCTATCTTCGTTTGTAAGTAATCTATTTACCTGTGCAACGTTTCGATTCATATAAAAATCTAGCTATTTCTTAAAAAAATAAAAATTAGCTAGAAGAAAATTTTGTATTGTAAACAAAACAGTTAATGTATATTTAATTAAATAAATTGGTAATACTAATAAATAAAATTCACATGTTGGATTATATAACTCTAGTTTGATTTACAAATGAATTTATGTTGGCTTTTTTTTGAAGAGAAAAATAAAAGTAAACGACTCTTTGTCTGTTTGCTAGTTTTTGAATAATGGAGAGGTGGTAGAGTTTTTTTAATCTAAAAGTATATTTTTAAATATATTTCACCTAAAAATACATTATAAATATTCTTAAAATGTTAATGAATTAATTTTTAACTCAAAACACCTCTAAATCGGTCTAAAACAAGGTTGTCAATTTCGTTTCGGGAGGTGTTTTATTTTTTCAATTGGAATGGAATGTTTTAGTTTCGGAGTGTTTCGGTGTGCCGTTTCGGGGTTGTACTGTTCATATATATATATAAAAATTCAACAAACATAATTCAAATTGAAGATAAATTAATTATAAATTATGCAATACAAACACAATGTCAAACAAATATAGTTTCAAAAATTAAAATATTTCTAAATAGTCAAGATTAAATAGATCTTTAACTTAAAGTAATTCAACTTAAACAAAATATCAAAATATTATGAAAGTAAAATGTTTTAACACAAAGATTTTAAATATAAAGTTAGGTCAATGTTATTAAGGCTAATGGAATCTAAAGCATTCCTTGTTTTGCTCAAATTCCTACAAAGTATAAACATGAAAAAAACAACATGAATATAAACCATATATATTAGTGATAAATCTAATTTTAAAAATTAATATCATTGCTATTGAAAATAGTAATGAAAAAGAGCTTTTATACTTGGGTGGTTTAATTAATTAAATTGAACAAGATTCAATTTGATTCAATGACTTTTCAAGAGCGGAACGGAACATGTGGAATGAAACCGGAACATTCCGGCCGGAATTTAGCCGAAAAATTTGGAATGGACTGAGATTTAAAATGAGATGAAAATTGTTCCATTTTGTTCTATTTTTTTAAATTGGTATGAAATGTTTCGGTCATTCCAGGCGAAACGAAACGAAATTGACAACCTTAATATGAAAAACAAAACCAAACTAGAAAAAAAAATTCTTTTTCAAACTTTTCCAGACCCCATAAAAGCTTAAAAACACAATAAGAGATATTGACACTTAGATTGATTTTTTTTTAATCGGAATGTGGCCACCTAATGTTTTTCTTTTTTCTTTACCGTTCATCGACGAGCTTCTCTCCTCACTCAAATTCATGTATTGAAAAAAGTACAAAATAAATTCTTTAACCAAAACTAAGACTAAAAAAGTTAAAGGGTCCAATCCAAAAAAATAAAGGAAAATAGGTGGGCTGAAAAAAAGCTGCTTTTGAGACCGACGACGTGGTTTTCACATGATCTACGTTGTGGCTCCGTCCTGCTTTATAGTAAAAGCATATATAATTTAGTATTTGAATCAGTTTATATATATTTTAATTAATTTTATAGGTTTTAAAATTAATAATTATATAAACTTTCAGATCAAAATATATATAATTTAATATATATAATTTTAATAAATAATAATGGTGTTGATGAGTCAGGATTCAACTACCATATTAAATACACAGCTGGAAATCAATTTACACTATTTTAAAATACGATTTGTTTTTTTAAATATTTTTTATTTTTTATTTTAAATTAATATTATTTTAATATTTTTAAATTATTTTGATGAGTTAAATTTTAAAAATATTATTTTAAAATATTTTTAAATAAAAATTATTTTAAAAAATAATTCCATAACAACCGTAACTATATCGCCAAAGCATCACACATATTATTGCATCAACTTGGCATTAAAATATTCTTAATATTAACAGCTGATTAAGGAACAGCTGAGGTGTATGTTTCACTTTTACCTGCTGCTGCATTAATGTTAGAAATTATACCATGATGTTATTGGTCTGCAAATCACTGTCTTTTACGCGACAGTCACAGAGGTATTTGTCGTCACTGAGGGTAAACATATCATTTTATATATCAATCTTAATTAAAAAAAAAACACACACAGAGACAATTAAAGAATCTATGGATATATCAGCACAAATATGAAGATAAGCTTTCTCTCCCTAGCCATTCCTCCATGCCAAACGTACTGGACGATGGTGTCATGTTTACGAGGGACAGATGAAAAGCAATAGAAATGGCAATTCAAAACATTATATGCAAAAGCTTACTCAAGCGCTTTGTTCTTCTCACTTTTTATGTATTTTTGCAAGCGACACCTGAATCTATATCTGCCTAAAACCCTAACACTTTCATCTCTTCAACTTTCAATCTTAAATCTTCTTCGGAGGGTGTCTTGCCACCATCCTTCAAGGTTGCACACCACCATGCCATTAGCTCACCCTGCACAAATGAGAGCAACATACGAATAGAATCACTTTCTTTCCCAGGTACAAGGTAACATGAACTGTCTCCCAACCAGACGACTTCTACAAAAAGAAAATGGTGGAAATATTATCCTGGGGAACTTGAAGGTCCATTCTTAAATAGTCATTAAATATATGATAATTTATTAAGAAACTCAGAGTCATTGACTTCCTGTACTAACAAACAACAGGTTTGCTGTGTTTGAAGGGTTCGTAGATGATTTTGAAGGTGTCAGACTACATTACTTAGGTGAGAGTATGTAGTAAAATAACATTGAAAACTCAAATTGTCTTCATGAAGGGTTCGTAGATGATTTTGAAGGTGTCAGACTGCATTACTTAGGTGAGAGTATGTAGTAACTTAACATTGAAAACTCAAATTGTCTTCATGAAGAGACTCCATCAAGCAAATGCAGATTCAGTCATATAAATCATCAATGAAGGAGACTTCAATGCAACATGAATCAAGATTCAGAGTGTAAAATAGGCAAATAGAAGAAAGATCATAAGGCCATATTCTGATGAGTCGTGATCCTTGAATGAGAAAGGGCTACTTGACCGAGGCCAACTAATCGTGCATTCAAAACATACAAACATGATTCAACATGGGAAAAAAGGCTGTAAATAGCCAGATTAATTACATGCAGTCTATGAATAAAGATATCAAGCTCGCAGATTCAGCTGGAAATCTATAGATCAAAGATTGAAATTTAAATTGCTAGATTATATAAAACATGAATTCGTTTTCAGAGTCGGGCTTTTACCTCGGTGAAATCGTGGTTGGAGATATATTGACTCTCAACTAAACATTTGACGCCACCTACAATTACAGCAATAGAATTTTTGAACTTTTGTTTTGAACTCTGACTTTGAACTCCTGTATGATCAAAAGAAAGAACAGGGGAAAAAGGGGAGGGGGTGAGTCGTCAACAGAAAAGGAAGCTAATTAATGACAACTATGCAACTCGTCCATCTATCATAGATAGGAGACAGGGTAAACAATTTTGGCTTACCAGTAATGTAGGCTACATAATACCCAGTTCCCCCCAGTCCCTGTTCCCACTTCCCAAGCCGCAAGCGCAGGAAAAAGCCATCGAGATGTGATGGTGGTGTATGGGAATTCATCCATCTGGTGCCAATGCATACAACATAGCAAATATCAATAAAAGGATAAAAACTTTTACGACAATAATTTCTAGAAAAGAAAAACTCAAGCTTTGATGAATGTTACAGATAAAACCAAGGTTATTCCTTGAAAGTAGTTTTGAGTTTTTGTTCAAATTGGTGTTGATAAGTAGGACTTTCAAGGGAGAAAATCATAAATGAGAAAGCAGGACTAGATTTATAATTATCTTGTAATTGAGTTTTTCTAGAATGACCAGCGATTGCCTTCAATTGCAGTGTAGCTGATGTAATTGTTGTGCAGTTATCATAAAAAAGCCACAGACACATGATCACATATTTGCTCCTCTTTGTTCAAATTTTGCATGGAGGTATGCCAACAGAAGATGAAAAAAGAGCAACTAAAATTTACCCCCCATTGATATTGACCATGAAGTACATTAATTAGAGCCGTAAGATAGGTATGCAGAGAGCTATCCGAGCAATTCAAACTATGAAAAACAGTACTATCCTTTTCTTCTGACGATTTATGCAGGCTGGTACTCTCAATCTATGTCTTGCAATCCTTCCTTTTCTTCTGACACTCTCTCTTCTTCAGCCACAATCATTTCTCTTTTTTCTTCCTTATGCTTCACCAATGCAATATCTAATACATTTAAGTTATTGGTTCTGATCCTGTACCTTCTTGCATAAGTTGTAAAATATGTCACCTCATTATACTTCTATCATAGGATTCTCATAGCCACTATCCTGAGCTCCTCACCACGTGTTTCCTTGGAATTAATTTTCCTAGAAGGTCACTCAGATTTCACTTCAAGTTCAAAAAATTTCAAAGTTATGGAGAAGAAGAAAAAAGGTCATCCTTCAGTGGTCCTGAACACTACAGGCAGATTACAATTTGATCTGCATCAGAAGGTAACACAGTTATCCAAATGCCATCTTCTTGCCACAAGGCCAGACTCTCTATAACATAAAACCATGTTGCAGAAACAAGCTTGTAAGATATGCAAAAGAAAAATTGAAAAGAACTGACTTCGAGGTGGGAGGCAAATGCTAAAATCATGAGCCAAAGTAATATGAGGACAAAATAGCAGAAGATGATTTGATAGAATAAGCATGGACAGACCAATATTAAGCCAGATGTTCAAGCCAATGCATTTCAAAATTCCAGCTCACGAACTTTCTGGTTCAAATCTGTCATACTCGGTTCATATTTAGGAAAATGAGGCTTTAATGTCCGTACCAGAAGTTTATTAGATTTTCTACGCAATCAAACAAATTCCCACATCGGACTTGGTTTATCTAGTTAAGAAAATAAATCAGATGCTGGAAACTGGAAGCATGTCTTCCCAACTCCAACAGTAAACAAGATGCCGTGATGAACAAACACAGCCTATTACAGGTATAAACAGGCCACACTTCAGATTAAACTAAACAAAAGCTCGACCATATGGTTGAAAACAACCTGAAATTTATCTGTCTGTTTATGATGTCTCAAACAATTAGAGGGGTGCAGATATCCGAGTGCTAAAATGTCTTTAGTTATTGCATGGCAGTTTATAGGAAAGATCTAAAAAAATAATAACAGTGAAGATGACAGTTTAGTTGGAATGATCTACTTACTTGAGAATAATTGTTCGAGATAAACGAAGCCTTTTTACTGCATCAAAAATTCCCTTGGGCACGTCCAATATCTGGCTATTGATAAAATTGCTCAAAGGCATGACCTGGTTTTCTTTCAACTTCTTTTCCCCAGAACTTGAAGCAGTGTCTCTCTCAAACGGTTTCATATTCATATTCGTTTTCCCAGAGGCAGAAGCTTCATGCAATTTCCCATTGCGAATTGTAGGTGCATCAGCAGCTTGCAATTGACTATCCTTGCCATCTGACTGCTTTGCATCGTCTTCATTTCTTGGATTGAGCAGAATTTTACAAGGGCTGGATTCATGGACCAGAGAAGCGCCATATTCTGCTTGATGTCTTGTTCTTGAAGAGGCACTAGGACATGCAACAGCCCAGTGATTTGACTGGAAACATCTTATGCACACACAGGGAAATTCGTTTGCTCCGTTAAATGAATTAGCATTTCTTAGAATATCTGCAAGCTCACTATCTATTATCTCTGGACAATCTCGCACATGGTGACCTTTTATGCCACAAAAGAAACATGTCAGGTTTCCATGAGAAGAATCATCTGTCCCGTATGATGGCATGATGTGCTTGAGGGCATCCAATCTCCTTGCAAAGACAGAAGCCATCGCCTCTGAATTTCTGAATCTTGAAAAAGGCAAGGTAGAGTTCATTTTACACATGGACTTCTCATCATGGTGTCCATTTACTTTATTTATGCTAAATGAAACTTCAGTACTGTTGGCACAATTTTGCATGCATACCGGGTCCTCAGAGAAGTGCTCCTCCTCCCTAGCCCCCACAATTTTTTTATCTTGGTAAGAAGACGGATGATTCTGCCACTGAGCCTTCAGCCTTTTGAAATCGGTAAAGCCATCAAGAGCTTCGCCAGTTCTTCTGTGGCAAAGATCCCGGTTTGACAATGGACCAGAAGTTTTTGGAGAAAGCCGAGTTATCCACAAGCTTGTGAGTGGGTCACTTTTGTACCCGGAAGTATTTGTGGCCTTGCCTTCAGATGGCTGTTCAGCATCGTTCCTCTTACGTTTACCCCGAGAGGAATTGGAGCTTGTCCCATCTTTCTCCTTATCAGTTGCCATGTTGCATGAATTTTTTTTCTCTGCAGAGTTACTCCCGCTGATCTCCTGACCAGAAGCAATATTGGTGGATAAAAGTTTGGTCAAGGCTGGTGGAGCTGTACCATTTCCAGATGTCGACTCATTTAACTTCTCATTTGGTTGAAGAAACCGTTTGTACACATTGTCAGTCACCATAGGACAGGCTATTGGAGTAGCATTAGAGTCCCAGATCTTGTTGTCCAGCCCAAGTTCTTTAGATCTTTCCGTTTGAGTATTGGCATTCAAAGCGACAGTTTCTTGAGCCTTTGTCTTGGGACAATACAATGACTGAAAAAGCGAATGAAATCCCATGGTTTTGCACCCTTGATCTTGATTTCTGTTACATGAAATGAGATTCTTATCACGATCCTCATGTCCATGCTTGTGATTTGCAAGGGTAAGAGCAAGAGAAGGTGCCTCATCTTCATTTGATTTTAAGAACCCCTTCATCATGTTTGAGATCCAATTCATGAATGAACCATCATGTTTAACAAATGACGAGGAACCGGGACTTTCTTGAATTTTTGTTTTGATACTTTTGCTCCCAACATAAGAATGTGGATTAAAGTTCCGTTGCCTTTTGCCAGTAGAAAATAACCCAACACTGTTGCAACTTTCAACACTTTCATGGCTGTTATCATCCATGTCCAGCATTCTTTCATTTAAATTTCCATCAGATAAAGCCTTAGCCTTGCCTTTCATTTGATACCTCCGGGTTCTGCTGTATGTGGGAGACTGTTTAGTGGCACAATCATTGTCTTTAGGAAGTATCTCATCATCCTGCTGAGAGCTACTCCGGACTTCCTTGGCATTTTGTGATCCTACAATCTCAGTTGCCACATCACAGACATTTTCACTATGTGGAGTTTTAAAATCATTCTCTGCAGTTGACTCCAGTTTTTCCAGAGGACAGATGTAGGGACCAGTCCCCATATTATTCTCTCTCTCTTTTTCCATGCATGAAGGTGATTCAAAATGTTCTCTTCCTAATGGTGCTTTCTGCATATTAGTGTCATAAGATTCACATTCTTCCACAGAGCAAACTTGCGAGGCCGAAACAATTTCTGTCTGTAATGTGTGACTTGCATCACCAACACCTCCAATCCTGACATTAGGTTCCTTGGAAGTTGGGCCATTCTGTGCCACATCCAGTTTCGTTTCATCTATTTAAATTGAAAAATGAAAAAATCAGTGTCCTGTTAGGAATGAGAATATCGAAGCATGAACAACCAGTTTCTTCAGGCACCTAAAAAGAACAAATATATTGATAAAATAACAAGGAAGCAGATTGATGAACAGCTCTAAAGAGAATTTGAATAAAATGTTTGATTCTCCGGCTGCAATTCAATTAGGGACCGTGTAGAATCTTTTTGTCTCTCACGTCAAGTTTAGGTTATTTATTTAAACAAAATATGCAGAACAGTACAACGAAGTAATTTCTAATAATCCAGTGCTTTTAGGACTCCAGTTGCAACGGCTACTGAAGTTCTTTAAAACTATTATGTGGATGTGTATTTTAGAAAGGTAGGAACTAAACTAAGTTGAGAAGATCAAATCAAGCACCTGACAAACTTGGAAATTTGGTTTCCCAGGTCCTAGATATTTCATCTACTTGAAGATTGATCGGATCATAAATATCTTCTGCTTTATTGTTTCTTGCATCCTCCATTTTCTGCAGAAAAGGTAGCCCAACTGCTGTTTTCATTTCCTCCTTGTGATCATCAGTTGCTGCCAAATGAGAGATTTTCAGTAAAATAAGACAGGTTTCATCTGTACTGGATAGGAATTTCTATAGGTTGACATTCACCAATACATAATACATTATACCTGCAAGGAATTCATAATTACCTATTTTGACTTTATGCCTTGATTCACTTAACAACGGAAATAGGCCTGTATCACTTGTAACGAACTTTGTGGGGTTGTCTCTTCCAGCAACTTCACTCCTCACGTCAGATTCTTCTGGAGGAGTCATGAAAACTTTTTTGCCGATAGCTTTGTCAGCATTTGATCCACTTACCATATCACTTGGTCCTGCACCCCGTAACAGAGAGGGTTTTTTGTTGGAGAAGGTTCCATCGGCGCATTTAAGACTCAAACCTTTCTTTGGAGACCAAACTAGTTCAGACAGGGCATTGGTGGCCACAAATGTCATGTCTACACTTGAAGCTGCATTTGCACCTGCACCTGAATCATTCTTCAATCTTCTCTGAATGCACTGATTGGAATAACCCAGGGAAAATCCTAAATCAATTACAGGTTCTATGTTTTTATCATTTGTATCCATCTTTGCGGGATGAACTCTTCAGTGGGCAATCCTGAAATGCCAACGAGGTCCAGGTCAGACCTCTCCATGATCCAAAACATGAAACTCTGTCTCCACAAAACAATAAAGTCAATATATATTAATGTAGACTGTCAAGAGGCAATGACCACATGATGAAGCATAAGATATAATTTTCTGGAAAAGTTGGTGGAAACTAGTTCAGACCTTTTTTTTTAGCGTGCAATGGCAAGCTTAATCAACAGAGGGTAACAAGCAGCGGAGTAGGGGAAATTTCACAAGGGGTTCAGAGCAAAAGGAGAGTTTTTGAAAATGGGGGTCATGGCCCTATCAACCCCTCCTCAGGGCTCTACCAGTGAAGATAAGACTCACTCTTCCTCCAGTAATCTTTCCCAGCGAAAAGATTCACAGGTCCTATGTTTATAGCCATTTATTTGGAATCATAGGAAAAAAAAGTCTGAAACCGTATGCTGCCAGGCATCATGATGCATAAGCATTCCAAATTACATTGTAATGTGCTTGTTTGACGGTGACCATTCTGCTAAATCATTCATTTATAAGACATCAATTGTAACATTAATCAAGCATAGGACAGAAGAATCATGTCTTCACAGCTAAACCAAAAATGTTACCGGCCTCTTGAAGGACATGGAACTGCGAACAGTAATGATTAATTACTTATCCACATGAAAACAATGGTTCTTTCCTTCAAGAGCTAAACCATCATAGGATGAATCCAGCATTGCCCAGAGTATAGGGGGTAAAGAAGATTGAGTAATATAGAAGTTGTAATTAGTAAGGACTAAAACATCTTCACTTCCTTCTAAGAAAAAAACCCTAATAGGATGAATCCAGCATTGCCTGGCATACAAAGAACATACAACATATGATTGAATCTCAGAAAACAAAGGAATAAAACTTTCTTCCAAAATAAAAGGCAAAGGAATAATATAAGAACTGATAAATGATTTGTATTTCATCTGCAAGATTAGATAAATACATCAACAAAAGAGGAATTTAAAATCACACGACCATCATCTCAAAACAAGAAGTCTCTGGTACATGTATGAAAGATTTGGAGAGATTTCCTTGAAAAGACCATCAAAATCCAAACAAAATCTACTTACAGCTAAAAGCATTAATGAAAAATGAGAGAAACACAAGAATAGAAAAGAAGATTTTAGAGACCCCCATACCTAACAGTCCCTTAAATCCCTGAAAGAAGTAATCTTCCTATTGCTGATCCTATGAAGCACAAGCACTAGCAGACACCTTCTGAACAAAGCAAGACGATTAAGTACGCTTGGATTTTTACTTTTTAGACAAGTAGAGAGAAGGAAGGAGGACTTGGTCTCAATAACAGAGTGGCATACAAAAACGCAAGGTGGCTGCCATGCGTCCTGCTACAATAAGCACACATACTGGCTTTTGCTGAGATTCTAAAGTATGAGGTTCAGGGAATGCCACGAGGAGACATGGTGTGCCAATAAATATCAAGTCAAGCTACTTCTACTTATCACGGTCCTATCTGTTTATGTCATGGTATGATAAATAAATAAAGATAGCTACGAGATTAGTAAAGGGTAGCGCGCATCATCATCATCATCTGTCAAAATCTCTTCTTTTTCCGGGGTTCCTGGGAAAAATGTAAACTCTTCGACTTCGGAGTCAAGAGTACAAATAATCTACTTTGTAAAGTTTCGAGGTTTTTGCCTCATCCACGGGGAAAGCCAACATTGATGTCACCAATTATTTCAGTTCACTTTGTGTTTCTCTATATCTTTGTTTAATGAATAAATAACAAAAAAAAGTGGGTTCATGTGCCCCGTCAGGAATCCAAAAAATCCATGATTTCTTAGGTCCCGAGCTGACCATATTCATCCCGTATCTCACAGTTAATCAGGTTTTAGATTTTCTTTTAAATTAAAACATACGACCTCAAGTGCTTGAATTGAGCAAAGTAAACAAATTATCAGCATGTATTCCAACAACCATTCGATCGAGGAAGAAAAGGAAATTGTTTGATCTCGAGTTGGTGGTAGTAATCTTTTCGGAGGAGGATCCAGCCGATCGACTGTTGTTTACTACTTTCCCTATCTATGGTTGTTACTTTAATCTTCTAATAAGAAACAAGATGATCCTATCATTGGCTGTTCTAGAATCATCAACAATTATTATAAAAAATATAGAATAGTGAAATGAATTCAATTTAGGCGTATTATAATTATGAAACATGGATGGATTATGTGTCAATTTATTTATTGATAATTTAGGATAATATAGGAATTTAATTACCTATTATTTGATCCCCAATTTATTTTTCAATTAAACTCCCTTTCTCATTAAACATACAAAATCATGTAACATATTTCTTCCAGCAACGTAGGGGCATAAAACTAAAAATTATACATATCTTCGTAATTTTGTTTTCGGTCAAGATCTCCCTCGAATCTCATCAACCCAAAGTTTCATGAGACTCGAACGATGATGGTTGCAGTTATAAATTTATTTTTATATTTTAAAATTATTTTTTAAAATATTTTTAAATCAATTTGATAGATTGACTTTAAAAATAATTTTTAAAAAATAAAAAATATTATTTTAATATTTTTAAGTATATTTTAAAAAATAACTAAAATCATATTATTAATATGTTATATAATATTAATTTTACCGAACTAAATAGGGTTAAAGAATAAATAACTACATATTATATATCATATTTTAAATTTGATTGATATTAGATAAAATAAAAAATATATAATAATAATAATAATAATAAAAACAACAACCGTATCTTATCTCTATATGTCACTCTCCAAAATAAATCCAGCAGAGACCCCTTTCCTAGCTGGAATTCGACAATCCATGATTCCCCCACCACAACAACCACAAACCTAGTCGGTACTCCTCTCTCCTCCAGACCTAGGCTTCCTCTTCCCGGTTTCATCCTCTTGCTCTGCTCCAACCGTGGTGACAGTTCCCACAACAGCCACATGGCAGCTCCCCCACCACCTTTACATTCTCTGCCGATTACAGTCTTTTTATCACCAAATCACAACATCTATTGCCCTTCTCACGCCACCCAAATCCTCTCCCCATAGTAGCCCTTTGCCACCACTTTAAACCGACAGTCTCTCCACCTCTCAGCTCTTTTGCACACAAATCCTCGACGGTGTCTCTCCACCATGCTGCTCCTCTCTCCTCTAATATATTCTTTCCTTTTCGCTTCCACCACAGTCCCAAAACTCCAACCGCACTCCATTTTCATACACAAATCGTGGCCTAAAATCAAGCCAAGATCCAATAAAAACAACAACCACCTTCAATCCTAAAAAAAATCGAGTTTCCACGGTCTCTTTAGTAGATTTAAAACAAAATATATATTTTATATGAAGTGTAGAGCTGTCATTTCATAAATAATAATTTTTGCATGGAGAACTGGATAAGCTTACCTTATCATTTACAGTGAAAGACGAAAGTTTCTCTTTTAGAGTAGCATTGGATAATATAAAAATTGATTTATATACGGTTTAAAAATACACTAAATAACTTGAGAAAAAACTATCATATCCGAATCATCATTTTATATCCTAATAAACACTCTATTAATGTTTAATATGTTAGGGCAAATGTAATGTTAGAGAAAAGCATGCTAAAAAATAATATAAATTATATTTTAAAATTTTATTAAATTATTGTATAAATGATATTTTAGAATTTTATTAAATTATTGTGATGAGTTGGTTTTTTAATATAATACTAGAATTTTGATGAGAATATTTTTTTTAAAATATTAATTTTTTAAAAAATATTTTTTTAATATATTTTTTAATTCAAAAAATTCTTTTAAAAGTAATCATTACCAAATATCTCTTTAAACTTTAGACTTTTCATATTAAAAAAAATAAATAAATAGAGTTAACATTACTTGAGGTGAAGATCAAGGAAATATGTAAACATAAATCAAGAAAAAACAACTACGTTTCCCAAAAATCTGCTGATCGAGCAATAATCCATGGGAAATTCCGCCTAAAAGAAAATATTCCTAGGTAATATAGTTTGAACTTTTATCGGCTACTGTAATAAAGCTACGTGTTTAACATATTTTTCATTAAAATTTAAAGTTTTTTTTTATTTTAAATTAATTTTTTTTTTATTTTTGTATCATTAGTATCAAAAATAATTTTTTTAAAAAATATATATATTATTTTAATATATTTTCTAACCAAAAATTATTTTGAAATTTAACCAAACTACGTACGCTCTCAGACATTTACGACTGGACAGTACTGAGAAACATCCACCAAAATTCCATGGTGGAAGGGCCACCGACATCCCTTTCCTATGTCCGTAACAATGCCACAAAAAATAGTTCCTCGGTACGTAGCTGATCCCTTTAATTCCCACATCCACCAATGCGAGGAGCTCCTTTTTTATGAATAAAAAAAGAGAGAGCATTTATGCTTTGAATTAATTTGTTGGCTTGAAAGCTTTGAATGGTGATGGAAGGGAAGGAAAGAGCATCACTTGTTTCAAAATTAGATCAGATGGCCACATCTTGACAAATTGAATGGTGCTGAAGACGGGCCCATGATTTCACACCAGCTAAATCCAGTTCATCATAAAGTCGTCTTTGGATAGGGTTTGCATGAATTCAAGTTTCTGTCACCATTGAAGAATCTGGACCATCTTGTATCAATAGTGGAGGCCAGCTTCACCATGTCCATGGAAAAGGGACGAGTCCCTTTCAAGCCTTGCTTATCCATGGAGACAATACAAGATGCAGGAACCACTCATTTGCTCTTCTTCTTCTTCTTCTTCTTCTTCTTCTGCGGAAAGAATGACACTACACAACAAATAAATGTATCTTTCTTCATAAAGGATTTGATCACAAGATTAGTTTTGTCGAACGTTTTCATTGATTATGACCGATTGTCTTGCCGATTCACCCATGTCCCGTGATATTTACTCTCTCTCTCTCTCTCTCTCTCTCTCTCTTTTTGGTGGAAATGGCACCACAAATTTGTGGACAATGAAAGATAACAAATAAACCTTGGCAGACGATGAATAGCTGAAGCGGTGTCAATCGCTATGTGGAGGAGTGTCCATACTGGGGGGGCTATTGCCTGTCTCTTGAAATCTATAATTAAACGGTAATGAAACGAGTGATGATCCTTTTTTTGTTTTTTTAATCAGATTGATTATATGACTGGAAGCTGTTATAATCCAAAACCAATAGAGGCAGTGCAGTGGAAGCTGATAGCATGTTGAGGGAGGGCAATTCCAGCAGTCAAGCCATGAAAGTTTATTAGATTTGTTGGAGATTTGCTAAGATTATTATTGGAGAGATTCCAAATTATGGGAGACATCCAATTTTAGGCAGTGAGACTCTGCATTATCCTAATGTAATCTTAACAGTGCATGCAGATTACAGTTCTTTTAGCTACAGAATTCTTATTATTGTCTGTTATATTTCGACTTTAGTGTTCCTTCAATCTGCTTCAGAAAATCTTTTTGAAAAAGAATCTCAGATGATTTGATTGTAAGAATATTCAAACTTTTGTTAGAAAAAACCTAGAAATTTATTTGAAGATCAAACAAAATATGTGATTTTACTAACTCGAGCCAAATTTTTAACATAGAAAAAATTACACCCACACCTTGCAACGTGTGATAAACAGTTGTCGGAATAACATCTGTATTCAGTCTTGGTTCCAATAGTCTTAATAAAAGCAACTCTTTTAATGTGATCAGATATCATTTCAGGATTATTTTTTCTTTTTACGTGTTCATGTTTTAATAATACCTAAGCTTTAATTATAACTCTTTAAATAACGAAACATTCGAATATATTTGCGGCGGCTTTCATAGTCTTAGATTACTACCATGTTTATTTTTGATATTTTTATATTATTTTAATGTTCTAGTATCAAAAATAAATCTTAAAAAATAAAAAAAATATTATTTTAATATATTTCTAAATAAAAAACAACTTAAAAAACAATAACTATCACAAATATATATAAGTTCTTAACTGGGCAAAGAATCCGTTTTATAGTAGATGGACACAGATAATAATGAGAGAGTGACCTAAGCTTGGATTTGGGCCGATGATTCATCCATCCATCCATCCCTCAAAGCTACAGCTAGCTTATGTGGGTCTTCCCTGTTGAGCTTGATAAATTTTGTGAGATTGCAAAACCACCCGCTAGGCACAAACTCGCTCTTTTCACAAACAAAATTGCATAATTAACAGACACCTTCAGTGAATATGAAAGCTTTGGAGGGGAGGGAGGACGAGATTCTTACCCAACGAGAGCCACCGTGAGAAAAATATAAATCATCCATCTTTGATAAATATTGGTCCATAACTCAACAAGTGGATAAAAACTTCCTTGAAACGGATACGGATAGGGGCACGATGTCCTTGACCTGGAGACTCTCACTTCCGTGCAAGTCTTTGCCCTGCTCCAAGTAACAAAGCCTTGCCAATCGCCCCAGTGTGAAGACCGCAAACCAATGCTACTGTTCCGCCTACAGCTATCCATTTCCAATCAATACCGTGATCCTTGTGTCTTTGGATATCTACAGCTGGACTTCTATCCTCCTCCTCATTAACTGTTTCTGAAGAATCCATGCCATCATCAAAAGACACTTTTGTGGTAATTCTTGCCATAAGCGCGCTTCTGGACAACGAAGCTTCTGATTTCCTTGCATTCTGGTATGCTCTCATACCAGAATGCAGTTTCTTCACCGCTCCCCACATCGCATGACGAACCCCCAACTTGGCCACATCTTTGGGTATCCCCATGTCCTCGTAATGTAAAAGGGTAACCTCACATGCAGACATCTGTCCGTCTCCTTTACGAGATTCCACTATATGCGTGGATCAAAGACACAAAACAAAAGGCACCATTACTTTCTCAGTGATAAAGTCCGCCAAATTGTGAGATTAAGATTGTGTAACCAACAACAGTGCTCACCTGCCCTAATAACCCAACCTGAGAAATAAAGGTCAACACGCCTTAACTTGTCACGCTTGTGCAGGCCTGGATAAGGCACCCCCTGCAATTTTGTAGATTTGCAAGTCAACAAAGATTGCCATAGCATTCAACAACCAATGCAAGATGAATTTATACTAACTTAAAAAGAAGTAAAACTTCAGATCCAGGTCAAATTGGGAGATTCAAATGTTATATCAATCTAGTTGCCAATACACTACCATGTCCAGGAATGATTGAATTGATAGACGCAACAAAGAACATATCAAGTTTTTATATATCAGAAGCAAGAACCCTACGCTACCATTCGCCTTTGTTTCATCCTTAAATTAACCACAGAACTCCAATCAAACTCTTCCTCCTTGATAAAAAAGGCAAAACAGATAGGGGCCTGTTCTTCAGAAGAATGAAGAAGAAACAAACAAGGACAAAAAGCAACAGCAAGCAACAATTACGAGATGTCTCCATCAGTACCTTGGTCACGCAATAATATGTCTTCCCAGCATCCCATATTCTTCGGCCAATGATATATTCTCGATCACTACAGAAAAATGGGAACTGCAAATTGGACAAGGAAACCTCTTCTCAATCAATGATACATGTTCAAACAAGAAAGTGGAAACAGGATATCAACAAACACAACTTTGTGCATAATTTATACATCAAACCTTTTTTATCCAGTGCACAATCATTGTTCCAGTATGAGGATATTCTTCAAGTATTTTAAAGTAAGCAAGCATTGTATCCCATTTAGGTCGAAACTCATCATCCCAGAAGAAATCTCTAACCAACTCTGGAGTCGCATCCTCAAAGACAGATCTACTTCGGTAAACAGTGGGACCTTCCTGATAGAAAAAATACCACCAGGAGCTAATATGTGTTACTCTCAAAATCATTATCTAGCTTTGCCATTCAGTACATGATTCGAAGAGAAGAAGGACAATAAAGGAACCATTATTGAACATTGAATGATGGGCTACACATACATATTAGAATATGCATGCTAAGGCATCTAGGCACACAGCACCAGGCATTTTAGCCATTAACTAAACAACCAACCATGGAAATACATGACAAGTGGAATAACATATAGACTCCTCAAGACCAAATCCAGAAAATGCAAAGGGAACTAAGTTGGGAAATTTTCTGCAATATTCATAAACTCCCATGATTGAGCAATCCCAGCATATAGTAATGATGCTTGAACCATGTGATTACAGGATGGTTGCTAAAAAAAACCACAACTATTTCTCACAGGCAGTTTCAGCAGTGAAACACAGTTTGAATCTACCTGAGGCTCATGGCGCCAAGCTTGGTATCTCATGTTCGCGGTTGACCTTTCCATCATACATTGCCATTCCATCTGTCTATCCTTCCCCTCCAGCAGATGCAATAGGTGTTCTAAGTCATTCTCAGTGACAATGTCCTCCCTGTCCTCTAACTCACCAGAGGAGCTGCATGAAAGTAGCATACCACAAACCAAGTAATCTTTATGAACCAATAGTACACCATTTCCAGAACAACACATTAATGATAGCCAGGTATCTTATATAAAACAACTCAAACAAATACAAGTCCAACATTAATTAACACCCTACAATAATCCAATGAAACTGTCCACATCTTTTGTGTGTGCACACGCGAGAGAGAGTCAACACTTTGGAAGTTACTTTTTCAAGGAAGGAGTCTGAGATCACTCGAAATAAAAGCTACAATTATCATAGATCATAAGAGACCTTTTTTTTTTTTGAAGATAAAGGCACAACTAGCATATATCAAGAGACCCTGAGAATTTAAATTACTATTTTTTTTTTCTTAAGCCAAAGCTCCATTTATCATATATCATAATATCCAGAGGGGCCAGAAAGAACTTCAAACATCCATTGTCTGGAAGAGTGACAAAGTCCACTAATAATATGGAAATTTTCATTCAAGGAGAATATTTGGCTTACATTCTTGTCCATTGAAACCTGAAAGTCATTACCTTTCAATAAAAGCACACAATCTCTCATGAAATAATTTACAGTGGCCGTTACACAGTATAAATTACCCACAGCAGGAATACAGAACTTTTCTAAAAGCATACAATCCCTGTATTTCTCTTCTGATATTCTTGACGTTTCACTAGAACCCATGGTTATTTTTTGACCATGAAAGGAATAAAGGACACTGCCCAATAATAACATTTAAGAAACCAAACAATATTGTCACTGCAAATGCTGTTTAATTTGATCCGTGCTTATAACACTAGAAGGCGTCAGTTACTACTAAAAAATTTCAATAATCAAAACAAAGAAATTTCAGATGCTCTAAACTCTTCGAAATAGTGACTTGACATCAGTTAATAACACCAGGACTTGGTATTCACCCCTACAACTGGTTTCCAAACAGGACACCAATATATCTAGCAAATAGGTGTAACTAGAACTAAGAAATGCACAAAGTCTCACGCCCCTAGATACCAGACGATGCACAGTTTCTCGACTAAAAACTGAACTCAGAACATTCATCATTTATGATATTACCTATTAAAAAAATGCACAGACAAAACATGTTTAACACTCATTTATCGCACCCATATAGCCAACTTCGTACCATTCCATCACGTTACATTTCCCATAGCACTTTAAAGCAGTAGCTTAAGCACTCGTATTCCTTAAAGCTTCTATGCAACTACACAATTGTGATAAGTAGGCCTCAACGATCTCAAACTAGCGCACTTCGTCATTGTATGCAAAATCAGCCACCTAGAATGCATTATTGCTAATTTCCCTCGACTGCTCAGGAATTTAGAGCAGCCTACACAGCAGTTTTCTGGTGTACGAAGTGCAATAATTAATTTCATTGCAATTAGAAATTTAAATTAATCAGAAAAAGGCCGCATCCAAAATATTAGTTATAGCAATTTAAAACCATGAAAAATAAATAAAGCAAACTAGAAAAAGGAAAAGGAAATGCAGCTAACCTAATAGAACCGCCACTTCTCCCCCCTGGATTCCTCGGTGAGGTTGCCGAAGTTGAAGCCGCAGCGGCGGGTGCTGATTTTCGATTTTTACCCTGGAAATTGGACCAAATGGTGCGGCAAACAGAAAAGGCCGAGATAGCCGTAAAAGCGAGCCAGAGACGCCGAGCTCCGAATCCAGGAGGCGCAGTCCAAAGGAACCTAAACTTGCTCCTCAAGCCAAGAAAGACCAAGCCAGTCCACCTAGGCCGCCAAGACCAGCCAATAACGAGGCCGATCATAACGGATAGCCATATCGGTACTGCACATAGCAAAATGTCGACGAGTGTTTCAGTTATGGAAGGTGTCTTTAGAAACTCCATTAGATCGAAGAAAGGCTCGCCCATTGCGAGAAAATTAGTTTTGTTTCTGCTGAGCTGGGCTGAGAGGGTTGACGATCTACATGGATGAATTAACTGTTTGTTTGTTGATTTTGGATATTTTCTTTTTAGTTAGTCTCTGACAGATCCAGAGACAGGGATTTTAGAGGGTAGTTCTGTGGAGAGAGAGAGAGAGAGAGATGGAGTTGGGAGTTGATTTCGTTGTTGAGGTCATATTACGTGGCAGTGGTTTAACCGTTGATGGGAGTTTGGTCTTGGGGCGGGAGGGAGGTTATTCTGGGATCCGATACGTACTGGTGAAGGAGCGTCTAAAACACGTTCCTCTTGGATACCCTTTTAAGCCGCTGGATTGTATTTCTAATGGTGGTAGTGATTATGGTTTAAATTTATTTTATTTAAAAATATATTAAAATAATTTTTTTAATTATTTTAAAATTTTTAAAATTTTAGAATATCAACTTAAAAACATAAATTTTTTTTATTTTTTTAAAAAAAAATTAAAATTTAAAAGAACACTATGCCCGAATATACTCTAAATTAAATATCTGCATTAGATGTTTGCTTTCCTGTGATAAAAACAATTACCAGCTCAAGTATTATGTGAAATTTTGATTTAAACTTTACTTTTAATTTTTTGTCTCTTTAGTATTTTTCTTTTTCAAAAAAATATTAAGAGTGATATTTGTTATTTTGTAAGTTAGTATGATACATGAGAAGCAGGGCAAAACCATGATATGAGGTTTGGAGAGGTAAAATTAGAAATAAATTTTTGGGAGATCAAAAGTTAAAATTTACTTATTTTATAGTTAAAATTTAAAATTATTCAAGGGGAGGCAGGGGGCAAAAAAATTGCAGAGCTTTTACCAGCCACCCCCTGTATCTGCCCCTAATGATAAGATATATTGAAATAAACCATTAATATTTTGTTTTAAATTAAATTTGATTGATTTAAACATTTATTATTAAATTTGGTTTAAAATTAATCATGTTTTAATTTGAGTTAAACTTGAGTCAAAATATGTACTATTTATTGCAACTTTAAGGTCTTAAATTATTTTTATTGTTAAAGAAACTAATTTGAGTCGTTTTTTTAATGTGATTTTAACTAGACAAGTAATTCTTATATTTTTTACATAGTAATAAAAAAAATATTTATCATCTATTTTTTTAATATTAAAAGATATTATAAAAATATATATATATTTTTTATAAAATCATCATTTCATAATATATTTATAGTCTAATATAAATGGGATTTGGCTTTAACAATAAATATTAGCTTAAGGTTATTTTATTCTATTCTTGCTTGTAAGATCAAGTAAAAACTTTATTTTTTTTATGTTAGATGGTGTTTAATATTGTGATAGTGATTATTTTTTAAAATATTTTTATTTTAAAATATATCAAAATAATATATATATATATTATTTTTAAAATTTATTTTTAATAATTGCACATACAAACGACTCTAAAAAAAATCAAAGCAAGAGTTATTTTTTTCAAATTTTGTAAAAAGTGTAGCGTGGCAACAAATACAAATGCTACCTTAGGAAGAGTTTTCACGCTCTTCCGTTGCGTTTGGGTAAGGGTTGCGTAACTAAAGTCAACACGTGAAAATTGAGTTTTAATTACGAGGATAAGGCTAAAACTTAAGAGTTGAAAGCGATTTTTCGTTTGATAAATAATTAAAAAAAAAGAGAAGATAATCGGTAAATGAGATGCTTCGCGGTAGGAGATATTCCCCTGGTCATAGTCGGTGGTGCTATGTGATGTACGCTAGGCTAGCTGTTCCCTTCCACCCACATCGTGCCACCTACAAAATTCAGTCGCTAAAGGATTTAATTGGTTGGGCCTTCTTCTTTCTTGTGAACATGCCATGCCACGCCACATCTTGCGCAGCCCAGTTCATTTTTTTATCTCATTTTACTCCAGTCAAGTTCAGTCCCTCTAATTTATCACGACCACTTAATTAGTCCATATAGTATGATAAATAATTATATAGTCTCCCAACATATATTGATTATCTTTAATCTAGTATATTTTTGTTCCAAAAATGCCCAGTTTCATTCTTTTTTTTTTATTATTATTAATGTGGGTGTCCGGGTCAACTTGCGTGTACCTCGACTAATCTCATGGGTTTTAAAGTTAATAACCATGTAAACTTCCAGTAGCTATCATATTAACAATCACAGGGCTCGAACTTGAGACAACAGAAAAAACAAACCCCTTGATTCTAAGCTCTTATAATATTTTGTAATCTTTTGCTTGTAAGGAAAAAAAAAGAAAATTTATATAGTTTATTAAAACTTCATGGAGTGGATTTTGAATTATTCAATATTTTTTTTTCAAACACGTTCGGTCACGATAGGAATCTATTTACATGTCACATAAATAAGAATTAATCTTTTATGTTACATTAATTAAGAAGTTAACAGCCAATGAAAGACCGGGTTTTTGAGTTTATTATTTACTGATGATTTATTTAAAAAAAAACTCGAAACAATTAATTCGGTGTGGATAAAACCACCCCGAGGAGGCAAGGGCTAACATTTTTTTTTTAAAAAAATAATGTTCACTATAGAGCCTATTTTTCTTTTCCTATATTCTATTTTCTCACAGATAAGCCTTGAAAGGATTTCTTGGGATTTTTTCCTGAAACTCCATGGACAAAAAACTATGTCCTTTTATGTCAAAAAAAACCCATTTCAATTACACAAAAGTAAATTGATGAACCTAATCAATCAACTTTAAAAGGTAAATAAGCATGATCGTGATATTGTGGTAATGATTGTTTTTCAAAATATTTTTTATCTAGAAATATATTAAAATAATATTTTTATTATTTTTTTTAAATTTATTTTTAATAATAATATATCAAAACCAAATAGAAATACATTAACAAAAATTAATGTATTTGGGGACAACATGAAATCTTTACAGGTCAATAGGAGGATGTTCCACAAATCAATTAAATGACAAAATCAAATTTGAACATGGGTCTTTGTCCCATTGACTCAAAACTGAAGATATTGAATTTGTGTTCAGAATATATAGTCGACTAAGCAGGATGTTGGATAAGATGTTCTAAGCATGTAATACAATTTCATGCAGAATATTACAACCTCGACTTCAAAAGTTAAGAATATATATCAGAAAAACATTCTGTCCATTTTATGTCTCAACCAGACATTTAATAACTCATGAATATTATTCTTGCTCCAATTCTTACTCCATGTACTTGTTGATAAAGCAAATATATACTTGTTAATATTTATTTAAATTTGTTTTCATCTTTTTGATGATTTTAATAATAGAAAATATTGTTAGAAATACTTAAAAAATATATATGAATCAAGCTATACTTAAAATCTGTTTGATGTTGTGGTAGTGATTGCTTTTCAAAGTGTTATTTACTTAGAATGTATTAAAATAAAAAATTAAAAAACACTAAAAAAATAATTTTAAATAAAAAAAGTTAATTTTTAATAAACACACTACTAGTTGCATTACTAAATAGATTCTTAAATGTACTTTCATAAGAAAAAATTGGATTGAAATATTAAATTTATAACTCCCTGATGATTTATAAGTAAAAGAGATTGAGATCTTGATATTTATTTTTTTAACATCTATTTTTACAGGAGAAGAAAATTATTTTAAATATGAAAAGGAAAAGAAAAATATTTTGAAGACAACAACTTTGTGTTGGGGAGAATTTGGTGAATACAATGACCAACAAAATCTTACTTTTTAAGTCTTTCTCTCTTTTGAAATTGCCTTTTTTGCTAGTGTTTTTCAAATTTGCTGTTAAATGCTTTTTTACAAATTCTTATGCCGTCAAATCACAAAAAAAAAAAAAGAAAAAAAAAGTAGTAAAAAGTATTGAATATGGGCTTTATCGAGCATAGGGAATCCTTTTTTTCTCTTGCGAATTGCCATACACACTCAAGATGTCTCTCTTCTCTTTTGACTCTTCTATCCATGGATTCCAAAGTTAGTCTCATGTGCCCTCTCCTATCTATTGCATCCAAAAATTATATCCTTTCCTATGATTCTCATACAACCAAAATGATTCGACGACTTTAGTGTACGGACAGATTATGAGCTTCAAAATTCCATGAAAAGTTAAGCCACATTTTGTCTAGTATAATTGGTTTCTATGTATATACATGATTTTTTTATCATTAAATATAGCAAAAACTACATATATCGGTATTTTCACTTAAAAATATATTAAAATAATATTTTTTTTAAAATAATTTTTGATATCAATACATTAAAATGATCCAAAAACACCAAAAACATATTAATTTGAAACAAAAAAAATATTAATTTTTTTTTAAAAATATTTTTAAAATGCAAAATCAAATAATATCTCAAGGTTGTCATGGAGTATTGGTCCTTTTCAAATCATAAGATGTAATTATCAAATCGTTATTCAAAATATATAAAACCCAAAAATGGTACATACAATCGAAACACCGATAAAAAAAAAACAAAAACAAAAATAAAATTGATATCTATAAGAAACTAGATCTAAATTTATTTAATTAAAATAGAAAAGAAATGAAAAGCGAGAAAGGTTTTGTCTATGGCCAATAAAAATTTAAGTTCATTATAATAAACAATTCATTAATAATTAAGATAATATTTGATTAATTTTTATAAAAAAAACATATTTAATAGACATGTGAATATTCTTTGCACTTCATTTATGATTTTAGTTTTTTTTTTAAATATGAATGATAACAGTAGATGGTAGGAGTAATTTTTTTTTAATAATTCATTAAAATGATTAATATTTATAAAAGATGTTTAAAATACGTATTCAAATTCTTTATAATTAGTATTCACACCTTCTTATTACTCATAATTTATAATAAATAGTTTTATTAGGTGGCAATGCTTATAATCTTTCTAATAGCTAGATGTATCATACATGTCAGCCAAATGCATGCCAATATTAGATCAATATTTATATCTATATTTTACTATATATGTTATGATAGGATTATGAGTTCGATGATTATGATCATATCAGACAAAAAGGACTGATTATGCGTATATAATCCCTATCTTTTGTGAATGTACAACTTGCCAAAGCCATCAACACAATCACATGGTGGCTAGCTATTTTTTTATGCTGATCAAACCCACATGGCCGGGCATGATCCAAGAAGTAAATGGTGTGTATCAGATCATGGGCAAGGAACAAGAGATGAGTAGAAACAGACCCACATGGTGGGATTGCAGATGACTGACCCACATGGCATTAAAGAGGAAGGAATTGGCTAATGACTGAGGAGCTGGGTTATGATGGCAGTCGTAAGGCAAAAAGGAGCAAGTTCAAAGCTCAATTTGGCAGCAGACACTCCTCTCATGCAACACATAAAGTGAAAGCAACTACAAGCTTCAATATTCTTTGCAACTCTCTACAAGCAAAGCCAGTCTGCCAAAATCTCTCTGTTTGTTGTATTTTTTTTTTATCTTTTGAGTCAGATTTTCACACTAGACACCGATTCTGTTTTTCAACGAATTTGGTAAAGAACAAAGAAAGGTCGTGCAGATTAGCTAGGGGTGGCATTTGGAACCAAACTCCAAGAAAAATTCATATTTCAATGGTTTTATTTTTCCACGCCTCAAAGTCAAGTGCAACTGTAGCAATTTTCTTCTTGAGAGATGCATGCTTTATCTTTGATGACGTAATTGTCTTAATCAATTAACTTGGCTTCTTGAAAGAAAAGAGAACCACAACTAGCTAGGTGCTTATTTACAGCACCCTCCCTAATTTTGGCAAGTTGAATGGTTCAGCACACGAACAGACACGGCATTGCAGTAAAAGTAGAACTTCCTTAATTAATCCATCTAGGATATAGATTGTTACGTCAGAGCAGGTCCTCTTGACTGCAATTTCAAAGGGATTTTTACAATCAATATTGAGAAAATCACTAAGGAAGTTGTGTGTGTGTGTGTGTGTAAAATTATCACCAGAAAAGTTACTGTATAATAGAAATCTTTAACATTGCATACCTGTTTAAATATCCTGATTCTAGCTAGCTAGATGATCACACCCGATTCTTTAATTAGCCTCAATTGTACATGTATGTACGTGTTTCATTGATCTTCACTGGTGCTTTCTTGTGAGCTGCGAACAGAATATAAAAAAGAGACACAAATTGAAATACTGAACATAATGCAAGATTGCCAGATTTTGAGAAGTGAAGAGCTGTAGTGGGCTAAAGATATCAGGCCATTGATTGAAGTTGCATAATTAAGGGTTTCCAGCTAGCCAAGAGTTTAATTAGCCTGTGATTTTGAGTTGGGGGGAATGAAGCCTGGTCCGAGATCACTCAAAAGATGAATGCGTGCGCTTCAGGTGAATGGTCTCGAACCAGACAGCATTCCCCTCAACTGTGTAGCAACGAAAGAGAGAGAGACTGTTTGATATTTGGTCATGCATTGTTCGTTCATGGGCCCTTATATACGTGAGAGCTGAGGATGAGTTAACAATAGACTATGAGTAAGTATCTTTTTGTGGGCCATATATTGACATGGAGTCCCACTTTCTACAGCTTCCCTACCTTCTAATCATGCTTTCACAGAGTGTTAAAGAAGAAACTTTGGCTTTGTTTGCTTTGAGTACCCAAATATTCACTTTGCTTGTTGCACGCAAATTGTGATCCTCTCAACCTATATAGGGATTGAACTGTACAACTTTTAACATTTTTGGAATGTCTTGGCATCTGAACAAAACAAAAATCCTTTGTACAAGTACAAGGATTTTGAGTGTATATATTACGGATTGAGGATTGAATGATACAAACACCTAGTTTGGCGGAGAAAATCGAGGACACTTGTCAATGATTGATAATAACTGGGCTCAAATCGCAGGGATTTGCGTACTAAATTGAGGTCAAAGCAAGAACTTTTGTCCGTATCTATCGAATAACAGAAGCATACCAGAAACTTTCTCCCGCCTGCCTCGCCTCTCATCAGCACATCTCATATGCAAATTGATTATCCAATGGAATAAGGTACGCTCGTTTGTAAATTAAAGAAATGTACTTTTAAAAAAATCCCATTATTAATCACTTCTTAAGGAACTAATTAATAATATCTCGTATTGGAGAACTTATATTGGAATGAAAAACGCGGTAAAGAAATGGGACTCGTTGATGCATGATGATCTTGACAGGGGTGTTTAAAGGATATCTCTTTTGGTTTCCCACTCGAGGAAAAAGGGGTAGATAGGAGGTGAGAGAAGCTTGTCATCAATGTTTTCCCTAAACAGTTCGATTCCAAGCTTAAATGTAAAGAAATACAGGTTGGCCTGTTAAAGCTTTGAACAGAGCCATAAAGAAGGGTGGAGGAGTGGGCATGAGAGGAAAAAGTAGGGGGGAAGTAGGTTTTATTAAGTGATGCATACTGTGTAACATGGTTATTGCCATGTTAGTAAAAGTTGACCACTTGCTATTCAATTTTTTAATGAACCATCTGTTACTAAAAAGATCAAGGATCAACTGGCTTGGTAGAGATGGGAAAAGGAATGGGAAAATGACACTAAAGATACATGGAATTGCTACGAAAAACAGCTTTGAAGTCCTCTGCTTACAGAGCACTGAAGCTGAGCCATTGACTGCACATGCTGTTGGGGTCCAATACCATATCTAGTGCATGAAAGATAACAGTAATGTCCTCCTCGTCTAACAATACTGTGTTTCTGCTCGACATACAGTGGTAAAATCTGATAAAAAAAGAGAGAAGAGAGAGTAAGTATTAGATTGTAATTTGTAATACTGCACGCTTCCTAATACCACTTCTCCTGTTCTCCCTCGAACAAACTGGGAAAAAACATAGCAATCTACTTCTCAAACCATTATGCTCCTGCGGCCACAAGTCCCAAGGCCTTCTCCCTTACACCAGAATCCGAACAGTGGGAAAATATGAAAACTGATGATATTTATGCCCAGGGCTAGCAACATCATCCATGTCAGAAGCCTCATAACAGAACAATTTGCTTTTAATTTATTTATAAATTGTCTATATATTATTGGATCAGCTTTACACAAGGACTAAGTACTTCCTCGATGAGATTCAAAACAGAACATCAGCACTAACGCTTTCATAAGTAGGCTCCCTCTCACAACCTTTCTCATAGATTCAAAATCGAGATGATAAAGTGGAAATCAAAAAACGAACCCACTTACTACACCAGTTTTCAAGAATAGAACATTTCGCATACAATGAAGTGTTCTTTGGAAATCTGTAAAAGGTAACCACGAGTTGAAGTTTGACTGGCTTGCGTATGCTAGCTGAGATATTCACTCGTTAGTCGATTAAATAGATTTAAAATCGTTTCCTAAGAACAAATTCGAATAAGTTAATGCTCGCTTGTAGTGAAATTACTGTTTTAAGAACATATTATTGCAAGACCCAAGTACTTTATCTTAATCCTTACAAAAATATGATAAAAAGACATTAACAGAGAACTAGAGTTGCTATTGACCAATAAATTTCTTATATGCGTTCCTATTTACTAAGACAAAAAATTTATAAAAGATTAAAAACCATGTCTTTTTTTTACCTTTAATTAATTATTTCTTCGATCACATCCGAATATTTTTTTTTTCTCTCCAAGCATTCTATAGCTTAAAGTTAAACTCGATTTCGGTTGGATTTACATAAAAAGAATCGAAATTAGACACCAAACAGTTCCGGTACAAGGCATAGGTTTTCTCAGTTGCAGAGATTTTTTTTCCTTTTGTTATAAATGAGGTTTTTATCATCAAAGCTACGAGGCAGGAGCTCACCCTACTACAAAAACATTACGAAAAATCGAGGAATTGTAACAGGAACACAAGCAAACGACAACTTCTATCTATAAGAATGGCAAAAACTCCAACTACTACAAAAATCTGAGAATCTGTCTGGAATCCCTCACAGCAGCCACGGGCAATCTTGTATTGGACAAGATTGAATCATCTGATGAGTCAAAACAGCACTGCCTGAGCTCTCAGATTTGTGAATTCTCATTTCTTGAGCACCCTGTTTCGTGGATGCACAATTTGGGACAAAAAATTGACAGCTGCACTGCCATTCCAGAGCTTAAAGTAGACCCAATTTTAATGCAAGTCCTTTTGACCAGCAATATTTTTTTTCTCACCGCAAAAAAGTCTCCTTTTGCTGTTTGATTACCAAAAACACTTGAACACAAGGTGCTTTACTCTCTATGGGCATCTTTTATTTTATTTTATTTTGCTTTAAGAGCTTTTCATGATGACGCTGACTACAATTATACAAAACAAAGATTTGGCAAAGGCACAAATTTCCACTCTAACAAAGCACAGCCCAGCATCGGGGGACCCCCTGTCCCTGCCTCCCTAACTTTCCATCCCCTGTCTGCGTGTGACATACCATTCAAGAACACAATCAAACAAACGACTATTAAGTACACAAAATCTTCGTTAAATTCAAGTTTTTCTACCAAATGGACAATTTCCATTTCTTTTCTAGTCCTCGGATTGATAGAAAAGTAAAATCAGATAATTCAAATACGTAAAATAAAATAAAATCAATATTGGAAGACCAGCAGTTTGTGCCACACTTTCCTGTGTTCTAAATAAAAAGTTCGAGACCAAGCTGTTTGCAGAAAAAATGTTATTGTTTATATAGAAATCATAAGTTGCAGAAAAATCACTAACCCTTCATGGATTCCATAAACAAGGAAACAAGCCGTTGCAACTTATAAAGGGGCGACTTTAACATTCTTCAGAACAATCACCAAAAACAAGAGAAATTGGGACATTTTGCTTCATATATATTAAGATCTCACACAGAATTAAGACTGGGCATCAATGCCCCATTAAAGCATTCAAAGGCCAATTGTCAAATTACGAAGATTCAAAAAATGTGAACCACATTTCTACGTTGGAAATTTTTGTTTCTGGGTACGCACCAGATGAAAAGTTTTATAATTCGTTGCCCCACTGCATAGGCCAAGGAAACCTGTCATTCCAGATTACTAAATCAGCTGCACTTTTAGTAAAATCACTGCTTGAAAACAGATAGCTTGAGCAACCAATGAACATTTTAGGAAACAGAGCTGACCTCCAAAGATTTGCATTAGGAGAAACGCACTCTCTAAGTGGAAGTGCTTGCAAGAAGTAGGCAGGTGGTTTATGACCAATGGGGGACGTACAGCTCGGTGGTTTGCCTCATTTTGTTTACGAGCCTCGTGCATCTTTTCCGTCTCAATCACAACCAACCTTTTCCCCTGTGGAAAAATAAATGATGCATTAGGACAAAACGACCCAAAAATAGAAGCAATCACAAGTATTTGAAGGTATAACCAAAAAAAAAAAAAAAACACTAAAACGAAAGGCAAATTCACTGAACATATAGACTCCCTGATATAGTGTAATTATTGTTTTGTTTTTTCAAAAAACATAAATTAATACCTTGATGTTAAAAATATTTTGATCTTTTCATACTATCCATGTTTTTTTTTCTTTTAAAATACAGTTAAATAACTCAATTATTCTTAAAGTTAATTTTGCAACTAACATATAATGTCTCATAACTTTTTGAAACACAATAAAAAGACAACTTTATTCTTAAAATTAAAAAATAAAAGTGCATCAAGGGGGTTTTTTGGATTTTTCATTGCAATTTTTTATTATCACCAAATATACTGGGGCTATTTGGTTTTCTTATATAGATTAAATATTATTTAAGTAGAAAAAAATTGTTGGCACGTTGATGATATCTCACTTTAAAAAGCATATGTAGTGCCTCTCGACAACCAAAAAGTCCTTCTGCCATGTTATTGAAAACACCGTCGCATCCTCTTCTCATTAATATAGCGCAAGTCAGTGGTAATGAGGTAGTTTGTTGTCAGTGAGACCTTTTTTTTTCTTTTTATTTTTTCTCCCCTCCTAAAAAATTGCAGCTTGGTTTTCTTTATTATTGGTATTTCAACTTTATTCTTTATTCTTTTGATTTTTAATTTTTGTTCTTGATCTTTTTGTAAAATTTTTTTGTAAATTTTATCATTCAATCCTAATTTTTTATGCATTATTTTTTTTAAAAAAATTTGATCCTCATTCGTTTGATTTCTATTTCTTTCTTGGATCTTTTATAAAGGTTTTATTAATTTTCAATTTCATCATTCAATCCAAATTTATAATATATTATTTTTTTCTTATTTGGTTCTCATTCCTTTAACTTTTCTTATTCTTTTGCTAAAGTTATTTTTATTTTTACTTTCACCTTTTAATAAAAAAATTATAGTTTTCCTCTAATTTATTTTTTTATCCTTATTTTTTAATAGTTATTTTTTGTTTTGGATCCTTTTGTGCAAAATATTTTTTTTTTATTTTATCATTCAATGTTTGATTTGTTGGGGATTGAGCTTCGTTATTTTTCCATGCATGGTATTTCTGATCTAATGACATAGGTCACGAGTTTGAAGAGTTAATGGGGTAGGTATCTTTTTTTTCTGGTTTATTTTATTTTTTGATTTCATCTTTTGACATTCTATTTTTTTTAAATGGCTTTGTAGTTTTCTTTAATTTATTTTCTATTAGGTTATCCCGATCTTAAAACCTGAGATGCGGGTTTAACGGGTTAATCTGACCTGACATGACTCGACTCTTATGGCCTAGGTTACATGTTTATCATGTTAACTTGGATTAACTTGAGCTTTTTTTTCTATCTATTTTTTACTCAATTTTATCCTTGCATATTTAATTGATTGAAAATTAATTTACATTGTTTTTCTACTCTTGAAAAATAAAATTTCTCTCAAATTATCGTCATTGCTTATATATATAATTTTTATTTGTTTATTATCGTTGTTTATTTTTTTTATTATATATTAAAATAAAATATAATTATTTAACTTATTAGAGTTATAAACCGAGTTGTTTAAAAAACCTTATGGCATCTAAATATTATTTTTTATATAAAAAAACAACACGGACTCTTAACGAAGCCCGAGGCCACGTTTAGTTTTTTCTATGTATAAACTAAATTTGACAGAGCATCCTCCTGACTGTAGGCGTCTTCCATGGCATGACAACCCGATTGCACTCGCCAAGACATGACGTCTGTGAAGTCTTCTAAATCCTGGAAAGCGAAGCCATTAGTTTTACTACTGAGTTTGGTTCATTTATTGATTCCATGCTTTCGACGAACAAACATGCCACACGTATTATTTTTTATTCTTTATATTTGAAATATTTATCATCATCAGATTTATTTATGACGAACCAACACGCCACACATGTTTTTATATTTATTCAAAAAAAAAATTTATTCAACTAGTAGCCAAGCAAATAGAAGATACATGTTAATATTTATTTATTAACACATATAATTTTTAATTTATTTAATTAAATACATGGATTTTCGGTTTATAATTGGGATTTTTTTTGGGTAAAATAACACATTAAAAAAACCTTTATATTTATTATTTTGCTAGAAATAATTATCCTGACAAAACTCAGCTCAATTTAAATACTAGTAAATCCTAAAACTTACATACTAATAAAAATAATAGTAAAAGGAGAAGTAGAATAGCGTCACGTTGAGGTCCCATGTCCACCTCTAGTTTGACTGCGAGATATCTACATCACGACTATTCTTTAAAGAGAGGCTGCTAGGCAGGCGGACTCAGAGGAGTAGAGGACTGTTTTCTGGCAGTGTCCTCATCGAATGGGCTTTGTTTGGATATTGTAATCTTATCCATTGTGTTCCTAAATTCCAGTGAGATCTCCAACACGGCCTTCTGTTCTGTTCAAGTAAATTTGTCGGAATTCGATGCATATGAAATTGTGCATGGAAAGCCAGAAGCCCGTCTATATCCCACATTAAGCATGTTGGCTTCCCATCTGTTGAATTTTAAGCAATTTTTTTCGAAGATTTTAGGGGAAGATTGGATGAGGAGTTCAGGATTAGATGAGACTGGCTTGAGAGTGCATGGATAAAATGATTAATTCTCCCACTACCAATGGGACATGCTTGTGTTTAGAATTCTTGCTTGATTAACCGAAAACACCCAAGTGCCCTTCAGGTATCTTCTCTTCATTTACTACAACCTTAAGCATGCTTGTGTTTAACACAGCACAGCACAGCACAGCATTTCCTTCCTCAAGTTTACCCCCTCTCCCTCTCTCAATTGCGGGTCATGCTGATGCAACAATACGTCATTCGCATCATCGGGCATATTGACCAATCTTCTTAGATTTTCTTGATTCGAAAATCAGCATTCACCGAGAACAGTTTTTCAAATTTTCTGTTGTTCTACCAAATGTTACAACGTCAACTGTTCTCTTTTCAACGACCCTATTATCAGAGCAATACACAAAGATTTAAGAAACAGCTAGCTCGAGTAAAGCAGGATCAAAAACTGGAAGATCAGCATCTTGTTTCATATTTTCCTAACCATGTGCTTCAAACAGAAAGAAAGAAAGCAAAGTAGGTGCTCCGTCAGGAAAAAAGATTACTCAACAAGAGTGCAAAACGGGAATGCTTTGCATAGATATTATAAGTTACAGAAAATTTACACTTCATAAATTACGTAAACATTGCAACAAGTCTTTGCAACTTAAAGGGCAACAACATTCACATGCTTCAAGCAGTCGCAGAAAGAGAATTGGGACCTTTTGTCTCTTATAAATTAAGAATTAAGTGCTCACCACAATATTAAGACTGAACATCAATGCCTGCATAACTCTGCCCATTAACCTCATTGGGTGGACTTTACTCATCTATCTCCTCTGCTTGCTGGGTTTCATCTTCAAATTTGCTAATGGCATGGCCTTTCAGGACACTATGCTGAGAAACAGGGTTGCTGGTATCTTCTGTGGAACTATCCTGACTTTGGTTTTTTTCATCATTGAAATCTCTTTTCATTTTGTCTGGCTGAGATGAATTCACTCTATTATTGCAGCTCTTCCTTCGGCCCAACTTTGGTGATTTTGCACGTGTTGGTGGCAGCTGACATTCAGATGAAGGCACATGTGTCAAGATATAAATCATAATAAACTTGTTATCCTGGGAAACTTGCATCTGTACATGATCTTCTGTCATCAGTCACTGCTACATACTCTGATGATTTAAAATTAAAAAATAACATCCCAGAAACCTGTTCGATAAATCTTTACTAGAACAGCAGGGGGGGGATGAATCTATATGCACTACCTTTTTTAGTTCAACCTTAGGTGGTGGCCCTTCATGGTAGAAACTAGGCATTGGGTTGGCCTTAAACGTCAAACTCTTCCTTAGTTGCTTGATGGCTGCCTCCTTCTCTTCCTTGAAATTTGTCACGTTGAAAAGACAAATCAAGAAACATGTCAGAATCATTTGCTTTGACAATGTAATGTCAACCGCTAAACTTGACACTGGAGATAGACTGAGTCACTCTTCACTACCCTTTGCTATCAAGCTGCTTTAAGTACTTTACCTTGGTCCTTGCTTCACTTTGAGTTTTCTCGGCCTCCAACGCTTGATATTTTTCCTCTAACTTTGAATAGAACTAAAAGATTTAAACATAATAAAACTGTTATGAGTCTTGGCCTTCAGGTATGTTTCCATCCCAAAAACTTGCATTAAAAAAAAGAAAACAACAAAACAGAACTTCAACTCTGAATGAAACAAAGAGATCAAGGCAGCACCTCCTTCCGCTTTTCAGCCCGTTCAGTGCATCTAAATACAGGGGCTGCTACGGCAGTTGCCTTGGACATAATAGGCCGTGCAGATGCTGTGGTACTATGCAGCGTCAAGGAATGAAATCGATTTCAAAAAGAGAAATCGAGCAACAGAGGTGACAAAAGTTTAAGAAATGAACAAAAGAATCTAGTTCAAACTTAATCTGCTAGAAAAAGGATACGAGGAAGTGACAGAACAATTATCTTCCTCATCTGGATGCTTCTTATTATTTGGTTGCAATGGCTTCCTTGACACTGAAAGTGGCTGCAGTTAAGCAAACAAGAATTCCAGTATCAACTAGGAGTATAGTTTTCCAATCCCTTAATTATATTAAGACATGATTTTCCAATATATCTGAAGTTCACCACCGCATTCTGAAAAATATCTTCTTCTTCTTCTTCTTCTTTTTTATTTTTTTGAGAAGAAAAACATATCTACTTTGAAAGCTATGCAGTAAGCAGTAGATTCTGCCACATGAGCTTCCTTAGAAGGCTAAATTAATAATTACTAACAATTTTACGGTCAGCCACCATACCTGGTTCTGCTTCATAGGGTTTTGACGTAATACATTGTTTGCCTTGAATGATTTGTTCACACCATTGGTGATATCAGGTTCAGGCCCAGAAGGACGAATTCCTGATGAAGCACGCTTTTCAGTTGCTAGGGCAAATGGCTGAGGAACAGTGTGTTTTGTTCGAGCAATGGCAGCAGAAGCAGGTTTTGATACACGCTTTATAGATGATTTTTGTTGACCAATATCCTTTGATTTTCTGTTTACTGCTTTAACCTTTTTCACTTTTAAGCCATCCTCAAAATTTGAGAATACAACATGCTGCCCTTCCTTGCTTTTTTCAGCATGGGAAAGTTCAGTAACCTCAACGGAGACTTCAGTGGTGCATTCCTTCACCTCATATTCCTTTGCTTCAGTACTCTCCTCTGAACTATGGAGCTCAGGAACCCCATTGATAGGTTCGTAGGACTCCAGAACACCATGATCATGAGGAACTGTTTCATGAGTTTGATCATGGGAGACACCATTTGAATATACGATGACAGAGTCTGACTCCTTGTCCATGCAGATGTCAGTAACTTCTATACCCATTTCACTGGATCAAGACATACAATTATCACATTAATAATCATACCCTGTTGCATATATGTGTCGCAGGAGAACCTTTACTCCATCCCCCTCAGTTTCCCCCTTCTATTTTAGAAATTCTTACAAAGCCAGTGTTAAACGACCACCAACCATCTGAAGCTAAACAATTTCATCTCTCTAGCCATCCCTTTACTTGCCTTAATCCATGGTAGCTTTAACAAGCATGCAAATTTATGCAAATTATTTAAGAAAAAGAAGCAGCAAACACTCAGAATCAAATTCCTTGAAAACAAGAGTAACAGAGGCACATAAATTAATAAGCACCAGAGAATAGGAAGTTAACAAAATAGGTATGCCCAATTCGTAATTATGACAATAAACCCAAGCAGACAGACCCCACAAAACATAGAACCCAGAACTTGAAAAAGTCCCATTTTCCATTCAAGCAAAAGAGAGAACCAAAGAAAAAAATCCAATCTGTATTATTTCATCTGAGCAAATTATTTCATTCAAAAAGGAAATAACTTTATTCGTTTTTCAAAAAGAGTTTAACAACAAATCATCTCATACTGGAAAATGATGATACACACAGCGGCAAAAACAGCACTCATTCTTTGAGCTTGAAATCATACAATACAACCTATTTGGGAAAAGAAAACAAGGAGACTCTTATTAAACAATAAGCATCCCATAAATCTCAAAGAAACACAATAATTTCCACGCTCTAGGAAGAACTCCGCTGTACTTAGAAAAATAAAGCTTCAATTTTCTGTCAGGATACACACAGCGGCAAAAACAGCACTCATTCTTTGAGCTTGAAATCATACAATACAACCTATTTGGGAAAAGAAAACAAGGAGACTCCTATTAAACAATAAGCATCCCATAAATCTCGATGAAACACAATAATTTCCACTCTCTAGGAAGAACTCCGCTGTACTTAGATAAATAAAGCTTCAATTTTCTGTCAGTTTCCTGTACTGCATTTTCTCAGCAATCAAACATACATAGAACCAGATTTATTTTGCAAACTTAAAAAGAAAACTAGATTTTCCAGTAGGTATCCGAGAAGAAAATCATAGCTAAGTCGAAGGGAAGATAAGAAGCAAGCAAAACGACACCGAAAGGATCGTAAAACCAAAATGCATTGATGAATTCAAACCCATATTACATTCCATGCATGCAATGTAGGATGAGAAACAGATCCAGAGTGAGAAATTGAATCAGAGTGTGTCAAATTTCGTAAAGAACTCACATTTTTTAGCCCGATCTGTCGAGGAACAATATTGAAAACTGACCAAGGTTTGTGTTTGTGTTGTTTTTTTTTTTTTTTTGGCTTTTGTCCTTCGCGTTCTGTTTGCCTTATGGAGCTGTGTTTCTGTTACTGGTTTCTTTTATAGTCTTTTTTGTCTTTAAGCGCCTCAGGTCGGTGTTCGCTCTGTCATTACACGCCGTTACGTGCTTTTCCCAGTTTGAAATTTGAAATTTGAGTGAACTGCAATTTTAGGATTTCTATCTTTTACTTTTTTTATATTTCAATATCTCTACTTTTAGTTTTTCTATTTCAGGGATTTACTCCAAAACTTTTGCCAATTTACAACTTTTTAAACCGCTCAGGTAAATGTTTTTTGAAATGAGTCAAATGGCACTATCCACACAGTAACTTCTATTTTTACTATTGCAGGACGTGCTCATCATTTAATTATAGAGAAAATCAAGCGCCACTTCAAGAGGACAAAATTAATGATTTTAAATGATTAAAAATTGCAATATATATATATATATATATATATATATATATATATATTAAATGGTTAATTGTATCTGTAAATTCTATTAATAAAGTCTCTCATTTTTAATATAGAATTAAAGCAATATATTAAGTTTTCTTAATATTTTTTTGCCTTATTAGTGGACAGTTTTCTTCTCAATTGCTAGTCACTGACCATTAGTTTCTTGTAATCTTTATTTACTTTATTTTGTTTTTTTTTTGTATTTACTTCCTAACCCTTCTTATTTTCGTCATTTTCTTTCTATTATTAGATACATCTCTTATTGGAAATTTCTTTTATTAACCCTTTTTTTATTTTTGCCAATAAGAAAACTATTGATCAAGTGATTTAAACTCTAATCCTATAATTTACTAGTGTGTGTGTGTGTATAATAATTAGAATCACAATTTAAAAACCATTTTTTTTCCTATTATGCTTTTTATGGCATTTCTTTGTTCATGAAGTATTAACGTCATGCTATATTTTCCATGTTTTTCATGTTATAAACTCATGTAAAACTGACTTATTTTTTTATTTATAAAGAGTTAAAAATTGTCCCATATAATTTTTTATGTAGTTATTATTAGCTTGAATAACCTGGGTGTATTGAGGTTATTTTTTTTTTAATAATCATCCATATTTTATTATTATCTTTTAAATACAGATATCAAATTCTTAAATTTTTTTGTTTAAAATCTCTTTAAGTTTGAGGAGGCATGTTGCGAAAACAAATCAAGGCAATATATTAATTTTGGATTCTAATCCAATTAATCCAATCATCAATTATAGAAAAAATCAATTGCCACATCAAATAATGAAATTAAATATTTTGAATAATTGAATATTGCAATTTATTTTCATAATTATTTGGTTTTATTACTACATATACATTTTAATTGATTGATTATAATCATACATTCGATCAAAATTTTCTTATTTTTAACACTCCTGAGCAGGTTGTAGTCTACAATGTGCGAGGCTAGGTGAATGAAGCCTGTCTATAGCCTTAAAATATGATTTTCTCTTTGGAAAATGATGCTTGCTTTTGTTTCTTTTCTTTGATATTTAATCAATGCATTAGTGATTTTATTCCTCGATCCTCCACACACACACACACACACACACACACACATATATGTTTTAAGTTATTTTCACAAGAGATCAATTGTACATGTCTGTCTACATATATTATCATTTCTGGCATGCGGCAATTAAATTTATCTAGATATTAGATTGAAAACAGATAATTATCTGCATCGAAATTGATTATATATTCAGCTATTGTATAGGACGGTGCCAGGTCCCTTTTGTTAGCAAGAACGCTACAACAGGTGACAAATATTCTCGTTCAAGAAATAATGGCTAGCTCGTTGCTCTTATCTCAATTGATTATCTAGCTATTGCATGGAATATATCTATCACACCTACCATCCTCAATCTCATACACACGTCTTCCACTTTTATTTCTCATTGGAGTTGGTCAACAAAGAGAATTAATCACCTTACAAGGATTAGATCAATCTTTATTCAATGCTGACGCTCCTGGCACTTCTTTTTCTGTGAACAAGGAGGAGAGGACGAAGGGCGATTTAACCACTCCATGCATGGAAGGCAGCAGGGCCCCATCACTCCGAGGAATCTATGGAGAACTAGCTTATCACCTGTTATTTGATTTTTAGAACAAATCGTGTCGAAGAATACCAACCGAACCAGAATTATAAACTAGGTTAACATATCTTCGTTGCCAAGGCAAAGTCCAGATAGGAATTGCTAACCCCGTTGGCAGATGGCTTTGTCTTTTCTCTCTTTTAAACAACAACCTAGGGTTTTCACAGAGAATAACCCTTTTGTTTAGATGAGAATCTCCTATCCCCTCCATCACCGAGTACAAACCATGAGTCCCATGTTCAATTATTTTAAAAACAACAGAGCATCACTTTACTGAAAGCAGCTTCGTAAGCATAGTACACACTTCAAAAATAGCCAACTCACTTAGAATCTGGTTTAAGAATGGACGAACGATTTCACCAAAAAAAGAATGGACGAATGATCATACAATCGATCCGCTTAGCTTTAGATGAATTCATGCTATTTTTTCAATGGCATTGGCTAAATCTTAATGATATTACTATTAAAAAAAGAAAAAAGATGAATCCATTTAATTTTCTTGGTGTTTAATATTTTAAAACTACTACTGATGACAATAATGAAGAGAGTTTGAGAGAAACAACGTAGTTGTGCAGGTGTTGGTTTCACTTGAAATAGTGAGACGGGAAACAAGGAGCCCACTTGGAAATATATCGCCTCATAAATCTGTTCATGCAAATAGAAAATTTCATATTTTTCTAAACGTCCTAATTAAGATAATGTTTTTTTAACGGAAATTGGCAAAATCATTTGGAATGTTTGGCTTTGGCACTGTAATATTTTCAAGAAGATGTTCTTATCTTAACCTAAAAGCAATATATAGAAGAGAAGACGTTCCATCCAGATAATTGCAATGGCCCCGTCCTTGATTATTCCTGCTTAACCCTTTTGATAAAGCCCCGACACCCTCTATTTAATTTAATACACACTTCTTTAATTTAAACTTCTTTAATTTAACTTCAATTTAGAAATGCTTGTAGTTTTTTAAAATATTCTTTTTATTTAGAAATGTATTAAAATATATATTTTTAAATTTTTTAAATTTTTTTAATATTATCCCACTAAAACGATTTAAAAAATTGAAAAAGATTAATTTAAAACAATAACAATAAAAAAAATACAATTAAAATACTAAAACAAACCATTCCTGTACCCATTTTGTTAAACATCATTCAGTGTCCTTAGCAAGCAAGAAAGACAGACAGGTGACTGATTGGCGTTGTTGCTTCCATATCTACCTAAGACCTTTAGCTGGTAGCTAGGCCTTCACCATCGCTGTCCAGGCAACTAGTTTATTCTTGACCACTGAAAGCTCAAAACTATGTTGGTGGCAAACATCACCCACCCGTATGGGGTATTGGCTGCCATTTAATTTTTCCATGATCGAGCTTTTTAGCTTCGTGAGAGGGATCATAAGAAAATTAACCTTATGGTTTCTACGGACTGAATTGATCACAATTACAAAAATACATGATTGTTTTGATCTTATATAGAATAAGGTATTTTTTTGAAGTTTAAATGCTCAAAAGTAAGAAGCAAATTTTGATTATAATTAACCCTAAATTATTAACATCATATAAAATTCTTAACAAATTATAATTATATTTGGTGTTTTTTTAAGGTATAATTAAAATTATTTCATTAAAATTTTTCTAACAATATCCACGTTGGAAACAGAAATCTAATTTTTTAACCATTGAATTTGAAATCTTATTTCTTGATTGTTAAATTTTTATAAAATTTTGAGTTAATTTTTTATATATATTAATTAAATTGAAAAAGATATAATTTTTAAAATAACTATTATTTTCAATTACGATTGTATTAGACCGTTATTCTCAACAATTCAAATAATATTAATTTCCTAATACTTTTGTAGCATGCCATATGATTCTAAAACAACCAATTTATAGAGCCAAATGGGGTCCGAACTCCGAACGAGCTCTTCTGCGGGCTCGAAGTCGGTGAGACGCGTGAAGGCAATCATAGGAAGCAAAGATCATGAGGCAATCATGGGAAGAGACAGGGAGGGGCCCGGGAGCTGTGAGGCTGTGCTTTTCTATGGGTTTGGAAGAGGCCGTGAGTGGAGTAAAAGGAAGGGTGGCATTTTAAGGCACATATACTCTTCTAAATTTTAGAAGAATAATAATCACGTATTGGACCCCACATACATATATACCCCTCCATCATGCCATTAATCTTCAATTCCAAGTGAATGATTTGATCATCAAGTGGTTCCCACGCTTCCTATTTTGCACGTGCCATGATCGATCTACAAATAAAATTTCCTCCCGTCTTTCTTCTTCTTTTTACCGAGTCCATATGCATTAAATTGCTAAACGTAGAGCATGAAAGAAAATTCGTATAAAATTTGTAGACACGAGACAGACCAGTGTTGCAGGTGAATTTGGTTAAGGAGGACTGCCAGCATGAAAAAATGACCGTTGCCAAGTGGAACGCACCGTATCAGCCAATCCCTTTGCCTTTACTTATACGCATCGTTTCAATAAAATGTGTAACTACCTGCACTGAGAAGAATGCTGAGTCAGCATTCAGTTATTCTGCTACTGCCTATGTATGCTATCAGTTGTCACAGAGTGGACATGGACAAAATGAAAGAGAACAAGAATTAATCCAGCTGTGGATTCTCCTCCTCGTCCCTCCTCTCCCTACGTTCTCTCCATTTCTCTTGTATCTTCTTCCCTCTTCTCTTAGCTTAGCTAACCAAATACCAGGGAAATCACTCCACTGGATTCAGTCCAGATAGGAGGTTTCATAGAGACAGAGTCTTAATTTATACATGCTTCAACCAGAGAGTTATAATCAGCAGGCCTTCTTAAAACTATTCAATGAACCTAAGCTATTTGTCCATTGTAGAAAAGAATGAAAACCAACCTTTGAATTTAGTAGAGAAATTTTATGGCGTCCACGAAATAATAACACACAATCTAATATTGAGATGCTTATTTTGAATGTAAACTACAGCTCAAGTGTATTTGCTGGAAAAAAAAACATGGGAGTAAATTTCGTACGTTTGGGAGATAACAGATCATATTGCAGCGCCTGTGCGCCATGCTATATATGTAATGGAGGTTGACACACTTTCTATATGCAGTCGAAGCATTTTCGACGATATCTTTGAGCAAGTCCCAAGGCATTGTCATCTCAACGCCTGTGGAATTAGTTCAAATTTCATGGAATTTAGAATAAAAGCTATATTACTTTACTTCCTTTCCATGTCAAATGAATGCTGGAATCTCCATTGTCGTTGATTCAAATAGATGGTTTACATCACATATTTCAGAGATGAAACATGGGCATGGGATAATATTCAAAATGTCGCACTGTCAAGTCCGGAACTATAGAGCAGAGTACAAGGAGTAATCTATTTGGAAAGCTAAGAGGCTATTTAACAAGAGTTGCAAAGCAAAGTACAAGGATAAACCTGCAGGTTTATGGCTGTATCATTCAAAACCAAATGTATGCATGTATTAGCTTGTTTGATTCGCATTATGCGTAAATGTCACCAGAAGGATCTTTTATGGCTATATAAGATCTACGTGCTCATCTATGAAGCCATGAGAGGGTTTTCCTACAACAGGATCTCATTGCGCCTCAATATATGAATAGTGACAACTGACATGCAAATAGCAGTTGTAAAATTAACTTGAACATGGAGGGAAATTGGGTTGAAGCATGCTACATGCTGCATTAAAAGATTATGACTCCAAAAGATCTGCTGGGCTGGCATAGGCCCAATCAACATGGGTTCAGCCCATTTAATTGGGCTGGGCCCAACCCAATATATTTAATTATATAATTATAATAATAATAATATAATATTATATATTATATATTAAATAAAAAAACAAAAAAATTTCAAAAAACCTTTTAAAAAATTTGTGACTTTCTCGTGAATATT